>NC_072854.1:45012282-45322639 GCF_028858705.1 Grus americana
CCACAAGAAAGAACGAGAAGTAAAAAAGCAGCACAAGAAAGTGTTTCACATTGTGTTTGGCTTCCTTCTACTCTTACCTTCACGTTTCTGCTGCTCTGACTGCCATAAGTTCCCACCATGAGTCTGGTCCCAGTCTGGTCCTAGAGGTGCAACCGCGGATCAGGACAACCGGAATAGGTCCTGGACAAACACCAATTTGAAAATAATATTAATTAAAACAATCCCAAAATGTTCCTGCTCCAAAGATGTTACAACCTGAGGAATAAGGTACTTGCTGCATTCTCTCCCAGTGAGCTGCTAGCTCAAGATACTCTCATCGTTGTGCCAATGTGATTTTCCATGGAGCTACAGTGCAAGCTTTCTCTTTTACTAGAGAAAGTGTTAAGTGTAACCATACGCCAAGCATGAAATAGGAGCTAATAATAGATACACAAAGACAAGGCAGTAGAGTTAAACAATAACCTGATACCTGCTGGGATGGTCAGTCATGTTCTAAGCACTGTTCTGCATGATAATTAATCTTTAGGCGGCTCTGGTAAAGTCCTGATTTAAATCCAAAGGAGAACAAGCTCAGCAAAGAATCTGTAAGAACTCTGTATTGCACTGGATTAAGGCAGACAAAGAAAAATCACATATATAAAGGCTGGGACAAACAGTGAATTACAGTTAGTGGAGTCTGCTCTGTCAGAGACTGTGTGGCTGTAATGTCTTCTGAGCCTGGAGGAGCACAGCCAGCTCTGACAGCAGGGTCACGAGGAGCTGGTATTTATTATATAGGGAAACCTGCCTGAAGTGAGCATGCAAGGAAGCGGTGGAAAGGGTTGGTTAGCAGGAAAGACCACGAGCTGGGACAAAATTACGCTTAACTTGGGGAATATTTTAGAGAAGCCTGTTCGGACTCTGCCAGGCGTGCTGGGGCATGCGCATCAGCGCTGGTTTGGAGGGACGGTCTAAGTGCTGTGAGAGCAGCCTAACCAGTTCGTAGTAATATTTAGACCCTGGCATTCATGTAAATGGGGGCAGAAGATACAGGCAGGGAAAGGAGGACTGCAGTTAGGGAGCAGGATGGATTTCTCGGTCATTCCCTATTCATCCCGTTGCTAGTTTTTGTGTTAGGACTCTGGGTTAGGATGAGGAGGAGGTGGAGGAATTTTTTTTTTCTCCAAATAATGTATAAAAAAAAAAAAAAACCAACAAAAACTCTGAACCAAACTCAGTGTCTGATTTGGGTAGTGGAATGGCCTGGGCGTAGAAAACTTGCATTAATTGCCATAAGATGAAAAAGAAAATTTGACGAAGTGATCACTGCCATTTCTTGGAGGTGCTTTTCTATGTGTTGATAGCTCACCACAGCATGCTGCCATCTTCTAGCCGTCCTGTTTGCTCCTGCTGTCAAGCCCTGTTAACCCAGAGGTGTCTTGTTTCCCTGCCACTGCTCCCACAGTTCCCTGAAAAAGGGACTGGACACCCCAGATTTCTTTCCTACCTCATCCTGCTCCTTCTATCTCTTTTGGTGACACTGATGCTGCCTGCTAGTCCTCTGGACACTGGAAATCACTATTAATGCAATTTTTACTGTGTATATTTCCACAGTTTGCCTTTTTAAAAAATGTTATGTTACACAACGGAGGTTTTTTTAGTTAGCTGACAGAGGAAATGAAGCAAAAGAAAATCATTTGGTTAGGTAAAACTTTACAATGCTTGTAAGTTTTTCTTACCAAAAATGAAAAAGAAAACACATTGTCCTGTGAATATCACAGCTCATGGAGCCTGGTTTCCTACAGATTTGTATCCCATTTCCTTCCCTCGCTCCCACCACAATAGTTCTCTCTCCCTCTCTAAACCCTCTGACATCTGTCAGGCAAGAACTAACACATACCCTGGCTAATCTGGAGCCATGCATATGCAGATTGGGCAGCTGGCTACTACCAAGCCACATAACATATCACATCCCAGTTCTTCCTGCCCTCTTTTCAATGGGGTTTTCATGCTGGGTCTCTCTCCACTTCCCAGCTGCAGATTTCAAAAAATGCAGTTAATTGTCTCTAAGACTTCTGCTCCTCTTTCAAATTTAGGTTAAATTGCCCAACAGACTAAAAAGTTATTAAGAAGGCTGACTGACAGAGAAGTGGAGAGCCAAAAGGACAGAAGCCTCATTTCCTTAGCAAACCAGTCTGAAATATTTCACTTAAATCATTATCTTTAAGGCTAATACAGTATTTTCCTTTACTCTTCTGTGGCACAAACAAGAGATGTGAGAGGCTGAATCCAAAATCAGCTGCAGAAGATGGCATCTGTGCTCCTTTACCCCAGGGTGTAGTGTACTAGATTAACCTTCTGGGAGGTAGGAGGTGCAATATTTTCCTCTGTACCGGGAACCAAGCCTCAGCCTCTCCAGGGAACATCAGTTGTTTTAGGTAGGGATTCCTCTGGTCCATCATGTTGGTGCTTTCACGCCAAGCTGGCTGAGGCAACATTGAGTGAGGCAAGAACTGATTCTTGGGTGATGATCCCTGTCACCAGGCCAGGGAAGCGTAATCAGCATCGGTGTCTGTTTCAGTACTGAATACAAAAGGTGGGCAGCACTGGCAGGGGACTCTAGTTCCCATCAAACCCATTGTTTGAGAGGGGAAGCACCCGGATTCTCTTTCCTTCTTGCCTGTTAGGGGTTTGAAGTAGGATCCTAACTTAGTGCCAAACTGTTCAACTTGTTCTGGCTTTTACGCTGAAACCTGGAGCGTAATTCTTGCTTGTCTTTTAGCCTGGTGGCTGAGCCAGCCATGGAGCTAGAAGTTTTTGATGGCTTTCTTGCTATGTCTTAATGAAGATTAAAGTACAACACATTTAGCTGTGAAGACTCCTCCAAGAAGCGTCTAGTGAACACACGCGACCTGCATGTAGGTTTTCTTCAAAGGCTCTAACTTGTCCAAATTCAAGGAAATTTTTCACAGGGAGAACAGTAGGTACATTTTTTACCCCAAAAAAATTGTCTCTGACAAACGTCAGGTACCTGCCTGAAAGCTTACATCATTGAATTTTTTTTTAAGCCTCTAGAATTATTTGATATATGAAAACATATTTTTCACTAGCCATCTCTTCAGAAATGATCTGCCAGTTTTAACCGGAACCTAGAAAAAATATATCGTCTCTCCAGCACGGAAAGTTCTAGCCACATAAAGTTTAGCAAAGTTACTTAAATGAATCTACTGCTATACTATTGAGTTATAATACACAGAACAAACAGCTTTACGTGCATAAAAGGCTGGTGGTAAAGCAAAAACTCACTTGAATCTTACAATGTATTTTGCATTCCTAAATGCAAATACAAATTTCATCCTGCCATGAGACAGTCCTCAGGTTTCATATTGACTATAGGAACTATGGACTCAGCATGACCGTGTTCCATACCCCAAATATCATATAAAAGGGAAAAGGGGCAAAAAGATAATCAGAATTAATATTGAGATTTTCCCTTATGTCTGTGCACCTGGATTTAAAACATGATTTTAAAAATGGATAGGATCTGAAAAATACGTTATTGTTGTACATAAGCTTATTAATCACACTTTAAATGTATTTGAGCATCCTTTTGCAACTTCTTTTTCCTATCCAGAAAAAATAAATGGAAAGGCAAACAAATTGTGGGGGGAGAATAAAGGGGTATCCCAGCTACACTGGATAGAGGAGAGGCTTTGACATGGAGGTTTCATTATCACTTCTACTCCCTCCCTGTAGGGATTCATTAAAATGTCAACCGTGTGAAGGTATATCCATAAATATATAAATAATACATAATAATTTCATTTGCAGATTCCACTCGGGAATACTAGCCCCAAACCATGTTAGTCTTGCTTATACCAGGAAAAATCAGAAGCATTATTCTGTTCCGGCGTGGCTCCACTGGTGGTAATAATGTTGGTGCTGCAATACAAAGCGGGCACGTGGCTTTTCCTTCAGTATCGTTGCACCCAGCTAACATACTGTGGTACGTGAGCCCTGTTGACTCTGCTGCCTTCCGCATCGCAAGGTTAAAAGCTGTGGTCTTAAATAACACCAGCTCAACTTGATGTAACGGTGGTCTCCGGCTGATCTGTCCCTGGACTGGGTGGGTAATCTCTCACTTCAGAGCCTCCCGCAAGTACAAGAAGGCACTGTTATTAAGAAAGTACAGTTATAAGTTTGTGCAGGCCACCTTAGTTACAGTGTTGCCTAAAATCTGCATGTCTAGCTTTACCCAGCTTTAGCAGTACATGGAGGTTTATGTATGCACCATATATGTTTAGCACGATCCATTTGTCACGGTCTGCTTTGCATACGGGCAAAGCAAAGAGAGCTCAGGCTGGCTGCACAGAGAGAGGGATCGCCTGATAGACAACTGCGCCGCTCCCTTTTAGGATACCGGTGCTAGCCAGTATGGACAAAACGTTAACAACCTGGGGACGACTGCTCGGCAGTCACTGTGAGAGGGGTGGGTGGTCTCAGCCTTGCTCATGGCAGCCTATTGTCTACATGATGAAAACTCCCTTGCAAGTGGCGTTAATCAACACCCAGGTTGGCAATCTCAGAGAGTTTAGGAGCTGAATGAACATAGAGACTGGATTACCCTCTTGGCCCTCCCAGTGGCCCTCAAAGAATAGG
Source organism: Grus americana (assembly GCF_028858705.1). Lineage (NCBI taxonomy): Eukaryota > Metazoa > Chordata > Aves > Gruiformes > Gruidae > Grus > Grus americana. The sequence goes on from NC_072854.1 coordinate 45,016,921, forward strand.
ACTGAAGGCAAAACCCGTGGACAGGGCAGCCTGGGAGGCTTTGCCAGCACAGTCCATATAAAACTCATTCTGTGGGATTACAGTCTCCAGGGCTGTCAAGTCACTACTTTATAAAACCAGTAAGTTGCCTTTTAAAAGATGTTAAAGGAATCTTGAGGTAAAAAAAAAATACATAATTACTATAAATGCAAGTTTTCCATTGGGTCATACATCTTCATTTAACTTAGTGATTTAGTGATTCCTAAAGGAAATTATTATAGTCCTTTGTTCTTAAACAAATAAGTTGTGTTCTTTATCCTCCGAAAAAGCTGATAATATGATAGGTGCAGCTCTAAGGAATAATTATACTAAATGGCCGTGGATACCTCAAAAGACAGAATACATCTATTATGCAGAATTCCCTACAGAAATCTTAGAAATCTTATATGCATTGATTGCTAGTTAGCATTAGAAAGACTTTTGCAAGTTGACTTTACCAAAGCAGCAACTATTTGCATTAGCAAACAGGCAACATCAGCTAGCTGATAAGAATACAGTGGAGTAATGCAATTAATATAGCTATGTCTGTTAATTAGTGTTTGCTGACTGTCAAAAGAAGATACTGGTAGGAGACAAACTTATTTTCCTGATTAAAGGGTAGGGCCCATCTTGTTGAATTGAGCTGGACCCACTTTTGATCTAATTAAAGCTAGCAGAGTACTGTGTACTGGAAACTTGTGCCACTCTGACATACATTTGCATATTCATAAGTGAGATAGATTGATATTTTGCAATTAACATGGACCAATGAGAATAAAGCCTAATTAGTAAACATGCTCTCTTTATTAACTTTCAGGTCAGGCTTTTGTTGTACTATAAAGTAATAATGGAACAGGAAGTCCTTTTTAAGAAAAAAGAGTTATGTCATATATAGTTCATTCCTTTCTCATTCAAGCTCCATCTACTTGTTACTCTCCTATTACTCATAGCCATTTAGTTAATGACTGGGATGATGCAAAGGAGATGTATAGGAGCAAAGAAGGAATATTAGGTCAAAGTAGTAGTGGAAAATGTTGGTAAATGCAAAACTCCTGGGCAGTTCGGCTATAGACAAGTTCATTAAAATGCACTTTTTTTTTCTGATTTGAGCTTGCTTCATTCAAGGCAAATCTTCAGGCTTTGAATGTTCTCCCAGATCCTCAAATGACAACATGAGATTACATCAAGAAGATGCAATAGAGTGGTGTGAGTGCAACAGGCTGGAGTATGGGGTGTACGTGTGGGATTTAAGAAGCTTGCACAGCTACACAAAATGTAGAAATAATTAGATTTGTATTTAAATAATATTTTCATATATAAATAGTAATTTTAAAGATCAGATTGTAGTAATAATGGTCTGCTCAGAATCAGCTGACAAAAGACTTAAAAAGCAAAATACGGCTCTATATAGAGCTTACTACATGTGGTTTGCAGAAATAAGTCATACTCTTACATTACTACAGTATGTCCTCATTACGATTAAATAAAATTAATTCTGTGTGCCAATGTTTACAAATTCACTGATGCTAGCCTTCATTTTTTCTCTTTAAAATACACAAGGATAAGGCATTTAACTAGATGTAACACATCAGAAAATGGCTCGCAAACAAATAATATTATGCAGTATAAACTCCCATTAACTAATAATGTAGTTGACATTGATTGAAAGTGATTAACTCTAGTGCTCTTTTTCATGTTGTTAGTTAACATAAATACCAGTGTATAAGGGAAAAGTTGGCATCTTCTCATTTTGCAAATGGATTGAACAAAGCTGACTTCTTCCTCATATTAAGTTAAACGAAAGGATTAGTAGATGCATTAGGGAGACACAGGAATCCAGGTAAAGCAATAATAGTCAATGAGGCAGTCTCACTCCATCATTCACCTTTCCTACTTAAAAGAGGTTAGTTACCTAATGATAAAATTTCATGGTCAATTTGGAATATGTAATTAAATCTGATTGTAAACCTACTGCTATTTCTCTCTTCTTCAGAGGTCAGCACAGCAGTATAATTCCTGACCCCTGTCCATGAGCATTTTCTCGTAACAGGCACCAAATATTATTTTGGAGGAGATATCTCTTTTCTCTAGCCTTCAGGCAGCAGCTTGCTTCTGTCTGAGATCTGGCAAATGAGGCACACAAATCCTTATCCCCAAATGTAAGTCATGGCCGGAGCCCAGGCCCCTTCCCATCACAGCCGCCCCCCTGGGAGTTCGGCACTGGCTCTGCTGGTCTTTCATCACCCGGCTGTCTACACGTGGCTGGTTGTGAACCTGCCTGCATATGGGGGGGCTAAATAGTGTTTTTTAGGTAGATCTGCCCAGCTTAGTGACATGCGGTCTGTTCTCCCACAACGTGCAGTCAGGCGTACGTTGGAGTGGGTGCAGGTGTGTCCACAGGGCGCCACGTGGGTAGAAATCCTCAGGCCATGGTGAGAGCTGTACATGGAGTCCAATGCCACCAGCCCCCTTCCCATCTCCCAGTTTCCTCCTCCCCCCTTCACCTTCTCCTCACTGCCAGATACGTCTCTCAATAAGACAAATATAGAGCTGCCATGTTCCTGAAGTTCTTGAGAGCAAGCGATAATCTTGTTTGCTTCTCTTGCCTTCAGAGCAGGATCCCAGCAGTGGTGCCTGGGCAGGTGATGCACCATGGTCTGCCCAATGCTCCTTTAACTTTCCAGCACAGGAGCTTTCCGGACAGTGCTCTCCTTCTTTCACCCTTTCTGTGCCAAAGTTGCTCCTTACTGACCCAGATGCTGGGGTGTGGGGAGCCACGTGCTGCAGATGTCCGGCCTCCCTTCTGCCTCCTGCCACTGCTGTCCCTGCAGAGCTGATGCTTCATGAAAAATATTGTCTGAAATCAGCACAAATTTACTATGACAGGACCATAAGAGCAGAAAATGAGGATGCTCCAGGAAAAAACAATGCAGTAGCCTATGATGGACTGACTGTAGGTGATAAAGTTAAGGGAAATAGTGAAGTGATTACCCTATCTGCATAATGGCACAGTCTCAAAGGCTAGAAGGAGGAAACTCTACCCTCTGGAAAAGCATAGGCTTAGACAGAGGTAGGGTAAGATTGAATCTCATGAGGCTAAGAACAGAATTCATGAAGACTTCCCGCATCTGGGAACAATCCCCTAAGCAGAAACTTACCTGGAAACTTACCTTAATCTGGACTCTTAAAGAAAGTGGGCTCTTCCTGGGAGGAGTGCAGTTGGGTACGTTTATCTGAAACCTTCCATGAAGCAAAGAGAAGGAACATCTCACTTGTGGCTGATGACAGGCTCTAGGCATGAACAAGGCATCTGATTGTTCAGCCTTGGCAATACTGAGGCACTTGTGAGAAAAGTAAAAGAAAAATGGCAGAGGCTGTGGTTTCTCATATTTCCAGTATTAGGTGATACCTCAACTGAAATTTTCAGAGACGTAAGCTTAAGTGTCCTTTAAATACTTAAGTCCTTTTCTGTGGCTAGCAGTTGGGTTTTTTTAAAAGCAATTTATTTAAAAGTCTTTCTTTTATTACCAAGCCCTACATCTTCCAGACACCCATCTGAAAAATCACAGTTTGAAGCCCAAACCATTTACTGTAGCCACCATTCTTTCGAAATGTCTTAGGTGTTCAGATGAATGGCTGAGTGTTAAAACTCAATAAATTCAGATTAGTGAGGAATTATAATTATCCAATATCAAAAGCATCTGACCACTGGAAGAACTTATTAAGAACTGCTTTTAATTCACTATCTCAAGTAGCTTTTGATTCAAGATTAGATTTTCAGAAAAGGAAATGCTCTAGTTCAAACAAATATTAAGTATAAGAAATCAGTATTGTCTGTACTCTCGCTCTATCACAGCTCAGATTAGTTACCCACCGTGGTCTCCCCTGAAACCTGAAAGTTAATCACTAACTTAACATAACCTTAAACTGAGGCAGTTGGGGAAGAAATGGCATTGATCTCTATTAGCTAAACAAAAAAAAGTGAACAAGAAATGTTTCTGTAGGCTTTTAGGTCCCATAATCATCTTTGTGAGATGATTAAGAAAGAAGAATATTCTCCTCCTGGGTAATGGTGGCCAGCCCCAGCCTGGCCCAGAAGTAGTGAATGAGCAGTGGGTAGAGGTCAGCTGCCTGGCACTGGCAGGTAGAAGAGAGCACAGAGGAGAAGGTGGTAAGTGAAAATAAAAGGATGACAAAGATGCTCTGTCAGGTCATCTTTCCTGCTTTGAATGCTAAATAACTTAGGAACTGGGGAGGAGGTGGCAGCTCCCACAGTTTCCCAATCCTTGTTGTAATGGCTCATTTTCACTGGAGGAGAAAAGTAATTTTGTTCCTCCTCCTCAGAAACATTTAGGCTCCTGATGCCCCTTAAGCACTGAACTCTCATTCATTTTGAATAGAAAAAGTCAAATTTAAAAAAAAAAAAATTAACATCTCTATTTCCAAACTCTCCTGGGCAGCATGACAACGGTGGAATGAAGTCTCTGGGCAAACACGGAAGTGTTGCAAGCCAAGAGTGCTGAGTAGGAAACAAGAAGTGGGACTGCACAGAGATATTAACACATCTGAAAATCATGTCCTTGTAGACTTCAGAGACATTAACAAGTGCCCAAGAATCCTACTTTCTACAGCAATTATGGAAGGCTTTTTCTATGACTCCATGAAAAACAAAACCTCCATGAGATTCCTTTTCTTATGTGACTTCATCCATCCCCTCACTGACAGCAGAGACCTGCGGTGGAAAATGAAAATTTTTCTTCAACACCTCCTCCAATATACTGCTGAGTATTCAGATACCAACACTTTAACATACGGTTTTACTTATAATGAAATCACAATTTTTTAACGATTTGTTGTGGTGTTATTTTTGTTGGGGCAGTCCTACTGCCCCTTTTACAGTGAGAAGGTCCTAGATCTCTGACTGCTTTCAAAGTTCTTCTTTTAAATTGAGGTTTCTGATCCTACTTACCTCATCAAAAGAAAAATGAAGGGCATTAGGTACATTTCTGCTGTGCTACACTATTCATCTTGCATGAAAAGACAAAGCAAAATGGCTGCCTTGCATGCAGCAATTTGCACTCTGAATTATTCAAATGCTTTTTCTTTCTTTTTTTCATGGTTAGATGGTGCCTGACTCAACTCAAACAAATCAAAGCGGGTAATAAATTGATATAATTTCCCATCAGTCTTGCAGAAAGTCTCATTCAAAATAGCTGCAGGTTTGCCAGTCCATCACACTATGAAGACTTCCAGGGTGGTGTGTCTGATGCCATTGAGTTACCAAACTCTTGAAGTGGTCTTCTTGCACTTCAGTGCTAGAGTTGCTACTTTTTTTTTTTTTGGTTTTTTTGTTCAAATGTGTTTCAGATAATGCCCCAGTCAGCAAGATGTTCTTCTTCAGAGTGGTGGTAATCCTCCTTGCTGCATATCTTCATCATTCTTGTGGGTGTAATATTTATTTATGTAAGAGATTTGACATCTCCATGCTGTTGTTGTATGCCATAATTCTCTGTCATAACCAACTTATACTTTATGCGTTTTGATAAAGATTTAAGCACAAGCAGAGTACTGTAAGTGCAGGATGCTTTAGTTTGCTCTTGCCACACTATAGAATATTCCATGTGTGTGTGAGGTATAGTATGTATAAGCATCCTACATTTTTCCAAAGCTTACCAAAAAACAGATGCAAAACTAAATTACGGACAAGTGGAAATTTCCGTGCCTACCAAGCACTCATCACCTGCTTATGGATCAGAGGTTCTTGGGAAGGACAGCCAGCTGCCTAACCTGCTGGAGATGAATCCAGGTATCAGAGAGTTAAAACACTTGCTCATTGGTTTTCTCAGCTCCTATTTTAATTTGCTTTCTTTTTTTTGGACAGCTCTGTGAAGGCAGTCTGGTTCGCTGCTTCGCCATACTAATGAGACTCATCCATCTGCCTCTGTCATTGCCAGGCTCTCTTTTCTGCTGGAAGTCAGAGATGAACGCTCAGGACAGGTCCTTTCTAGGCTGCAGTACTTAATCATTTCTAAACACGCTAGATGGCCTCAGGCAGTGAAGGCAACAAGCATTTAACCCAGGCTTGGCAGCTCAGGCTTCCACATAGTCTGGCTCTAAGCCTTGATAATGAAAAGTAGCTGTGCTTTTACTCTCCACTTAACCAGATGCTCTTTGCTTCTTGGGGCAAAAGGTTAAATAGATATAAGAACCCATGCTAGTTTTGAAGCCTTTTATTAGCAGTCCTTATAGAAGTGGAGTAGAGCATTCTGCTCCCCCGACTATGTCTCTCGGGATCCTGCATTTAGGACTGTGTCCACTAACTAGAGGAATGTAACCTCCTCACCCAAAGCTCATTTCTTGTTCAAGTAACAACAAATAGAGCCTGAAGCCCACTTTGCCACTTAATTATTTAATGTTCTATTTTTATAGTAAGAATGGATGAAGGAGACATTATCAGTTTTGTTTAATGGTGGCAACACCTTATATTAACAGTGCAGATAAAGCATTTTTTCCACTGTGGCTGGGACAACTGATTTATTTTTCCACTCCATCTACTGCTCCATATGTCTCTGGAATCTGCCTTTTTCCCAGAGCTCATGTTAGTATAAAGCAATTGTCTGGGATGTGTAAGAATTAAGTATCCCATCATTCAGGCTAGACATGCAATTAGAAGAGTTGCACTAATTTCCACTGCTGAGACCCTGTCACTTTAATTTATCCTTACTTTCCTGCATTTAGGTCTTCTCTGGTTTGAGGCCAAGGGTTTTATATAGTTTGAGGCAGTGGTTCTGTAATGCCAGAGGTGGGGGGGAGGAGGAGTTGGTGGATGTGGGTGGGAGGGGGAGAAGGGCGGCTGGGGGGAAGCGTTAAGGGCAGGGGAAGACTAAGAACTGGCTGAAAGGAACAAAACCAACACGTACGCACTTTAAAGATCTAAAGCATGTGCCAAATAATGATGTGCGGAGCGGCTGCAAAGGAAAGTAAAGCTTTCAGAGAGAAAGTCGTTATTGAATTGCAGCACTGGGCATGTGTCTCACCCCGGATTATTTTCTTTTTTACGTAGATATTTAGCATTGAATCTCAGTGCCGGGGTTGGGTTCAAATGGTTTGGCTGAGAGTGCTGCCAGATCTGTCCTCTGCTCTAGAGGCTCCAGGTTTCCCAGGGAAGAGCCGGGGTTGCAGGAGCATTGGCTTCTGCTCAGTTACCAACTCCCCGTTCCCACTGGCTCCCGCACTGCGCTGGAGCAGGAACCCTTAAAATAGCATAAATCTGCCAGTGCACCGAGCTCCCGGATAAAAGTCGAGGATGACCTCAGACAAGAAGGTTTTTGTGCATCTAGTCTCTCTTTGCACCCCATTTCTGCTGCAGTTAGGACAAAATTATTCCTAGGTTTAACAGGTAAAGCTTTGAAAAAAACCTCAAACTTTCTAAGCTTTCACGCAGTGAAGGAACTCTAATTACATATCTTTATGGAATGGCTTTCTAATTAGGAAGAGGTTTGTATCAGGTTATTTATATGGAACTGTCTGGATTGATTTGTGTGAGTGTTTGTCAGTCCAGCATAAGGAAATGTGCAGAAAATGAGTGTTAATATTGGGTGGTACAGAAATACAGTGCTATACTAAGTAGTTCTCTTGCTCCAGTGTTTTTCAAACAGATAGTAAAAAATACCAATACAATATGCTTCAGTAAATTTAAAGCAAAGTATAAGGAAAATTGCAAAATCACATTTACACTCATTAAGCCCTTTTTAATGGGGTAAAGAAAAAGGAGATATAAGCTGCCATTGTGTACTTGCATTTCAGTGATGACGTATTTACAATTTGTTTTCATATTTTCTTCCTACTGGAGAATACAGAACACTGTATTAAGTATACTTATTACTAATAAAGTGCTGCAGAGGACTAAATAGTGCTGATAAACTATTATTCTAACTTAATTCAGTCACTGCCTATAATTTCCATCCATTTGGATCTTCTTTTCCAATAGGTAGAAGGCAAATGCATCATCTTAGTAGATAAGAAAGAAGGTTGCTGTGATGGATTTAAAATTAAAGTTGCAAAATGTTTAATTTCTAGCTAATTATAACTCACATTTTACTGAGAGATGGTGGAGACCTAAAATTAAAAAGGTAGTCTATAAGCTACGGATGTTACTTGCCACGGTGGAGTTTAATATGTCAGAGTGGGGATTTCACCATGATCTCCGTGCCAGGTTTCTGTGCACAGGTTCTAACTTGGCATCTTCTCTGACAACACCTTGCCACCATATTCAACAAGACCCCCAATACTGCTAGCAAGAAGCAAATGTCCTAGCTCACTGACTCACATACTGAGCAGCTAATGATTTAGACATGTGCCTTGAGACTGAATGGAGGCCACATCTGTGGGAGAACAGCCTAAGTTCCCATCCGTGACATTAGAATGCATTAAAAAAAAAAAAAAAAACTGCTTAACTTGGCTTCGGTCCTGTAGGATAACTGCATTTGTGTGTGTTCACTTTCGTGGTCCACTTGCAAATCCAAAGCTGGAAGTCTAATGCGAGGACAAAATTAGGCATGTCAGGGGAAGGGCTCAGGGGAAATCTAGGTGTGATGTCGATATTGGGTCATGGATATATTGTGGATCCTAGAAATTTAGCTCAATTTCCTCAAAGGTATTTGGTGAAATGAAAGGGGAATTGGGCACCTAAGTGCCCTTGAAGCTGTGAGAGTTTGTGGGGGACACTTAGTGGTGTGGAGCCTGGCAATGAAATTGTTCATAGTATAGTTTTAAGCATTTTTAAATTCTAAGAGAACATTTAGATTATACTGCCTATGTGCATATCAACTGCAGTTGAACCGTACATTATCACTAATTGGGTTTATACACTTGTACCTGGAGATCAGCCAAGCACAAGACCCTGCTGTACTGGGCCCTGTACAAACACAGTGACAGTCCCTGACTCGAGAGTTTAATCTCTGTGGACAAGACAGAGTAAGGAGAGGGGAACTGAAATGGATGACGTAATCGGAGTGAATGTAACGATGTCTGGAAAACACCGTAGGAACATTAAAATCTTCTAGAGATTTGCTATCTGAACCCTTGCACTGGGGTGCAACCAGGGCAACCTAGATTACCCACCGTAAATTCATGGCTAATTTCTGTTAACACTCTGGGGAGAGCGAAGAGTAAAGGGATTAAGAGCAATTAAAAGGAAACTAAGGGAGAAGATGGGTGTAGCAGGCAATTTCTAGTATCTTCCTGCACCCCGTCCTCTCCAATGTTTGCTACCCCTCCCACATTTCATCCCCCTTCTAAGTTTTACGCTCTGCTTCATCGTGGGCATGATGAAGAGACCAGCGTCCACTCAGGCTTTGTGTGGTCTCTGCACCATGTGTTGCAATGCCCACCTGCATCTTCTCCTGGCAGAAAGACACTGGTGACCGTTCTCGAAACAGAAGTCTTCGACCAGTTTATACCCACCGCATAGTGATTTAGACTGTGTTTTGTTGGATAGCTTGTGTGAATGTTATGTTGGACACCATGAAGATCTTAGTAAAGTCAGGCTTGTGTTTTGATGGGTTGTAAGTAATGGCAAGTCCCCTTCCCTTTCTGTCCTCCTGTGGTGACTGTCGTTTAAAGCTGCTCAGTTGAACTCATCTGTCATGCCAGGGATCAACGGGAGAGTGCGATTCTAACAAAGCCAAATCTTTTCTTATGGAGGCCATTTTTGTAAAAACTCAGTGAAAATAAATTCTGAGCCTCAGATAAGGTAGAACTGCAAACTTTCAGTATTGTCAAGGTGCCTTCACAAAATATTTAAGGAAAATGTGAGCTGGATTTGTAGTCTGCTTTCCTGCGTGTTCCATATTTGCTGCTTGTGTTTACAAGAGCAAGATGAGAATGGCTTCAGACACAAATAAGTGGTATTAGCAGAGCAATTCTTCAGAAGTACACTTACTCTCTTCCAAAGGCATTTGCATAATAATAAAGGAAGAAAGCTATATAAGGTAAACTACATATCAGCAGAATTGTTTCTAAAAATGAATGCTTTTCAAGGTTTTCCAAGAGGCAGTGGGAGCTCTTTGAAATCAATGAGGTAATTAAAAGTGGTGGAAAAACAAAATAAGATAAAAGAAAAAAAAAAGATGATTTCAAAGCTATTAAATGCCCACTGGTCCAGTGATTACAGCATTTACCTGGACCTTGGGTGATCCTGGTTTCCATCCCCGCACTGCTACAGTTTCCCTATGGGAATTCCGGACAAGTAAATTCCTCTCTGTGCCTCATCTCACCTGTAAAGAGAGAATTACAGTATTATCCTAATTCTGGGAGGTGTAATCAAGGTTGTAGAGGTGTGCAGAACAAGTTCCCCAGTGGTCCTGTAGGATTAGTAAATGAAGCGACAACTCCCCTCCGTTACTACAGCAGTTGTTACCATGTAGTAACAGCTAACTAGTCCCCATCTAGGGGGAAAACAGCAGAAACTAGAAAGGAAGGAAGGAACCGGGAAAGTTTGTGCCAGGGCACGTGGCAGTGTTCAGTGGTCCTTTGTCATGAAAGCATATATATAATAAGGACCTCCATGCCCAGATATTATGGTGATGGAAACCTTTAAAAGTTCCCAACATAAAAAGATGGTCTTCAAACATTCCAGATACCAAAAATAAATAAAAATAAACCAAACACTTTGTGTTCTCCCAGAGTTCAGTGTATAATGCATAATGTTTGAAAGGTGCTAAAGTTGCAGCACACATTTAATTTTTGGTAATATAACATTAAACATCCATTTTCACTCTAATGATTCCATGATAAGTGGACTCACACTGCAGGTATGAATATAATAATATAATGGAGAGAATTAGCAAAATTATGTGTCTTCCTGGTCCTGGCCCTGAAACCAATAGCACTGTTGGCATGTGGAGGCTGCACCTGTCATGAGTTATGGCCTCTGTTTTTACAGGAAGGATAAAACTGATATTTCTGTGCCATTCATCATATATAATAAACTCTCCGCCTTCGTACAAATGCATTTATATGCTGGTATTGGAACCGAGTACAGAAAATACAAGCAGTCAACTGTATATGTTAGATACACTTTTTGTAATACTTTCTGTTGCTAATAAAATAAGTCACTAGCTCTGTTTTCCAAGGGTAGTTTGACAGAATTGAAATCGCAGGCTCCGTGTCGGGAAAGAGCACAATACCCTCTTTGCCCTTTAAATCTCGTAACAATGTTAGAGCTTCGGCTATTGTATGGGCTCTGAATTGCCTGGCCAGAAACGTGGACCCAGGGTTCATGTTATCCCAAAATATTTAGTCATACAACCGAACACATTCTGCTCGTGAGGCTGTCAGGATGTCTGAGTGAGATAAATGTCTTCTTTCCTGATGTTTTCTTATGAACGATAGCGCTTGTGAGCAGCGGGGCACGGGAGGCAGCGGAGCCCAATGGGCTGTATTGGATTTTGGTGCTCTCCCATCAGCCCACACCACTTGCTGGAGCTCATCTTCATACCAGCATTTTGGCCCACCACTTATCTGCCTCTTGACACCCTTTCCTACAAGCAGATAAAGAAGGTTCGAGCGACCTCCCCAGCTGGCTTATGGGATTAAGCCCCATCCCTTCCCAAGCTTCATCTTCCTTAGTGTAGGACAATAGGTTTGCCCCATGGTTCCTCCTTGGTGGGAGACTCCCACCCCCAAGGATGGGTCCATCCAGAGGGGACAAACATCGCATTTCTGGCAAGGACCCTCCTGCTTCTTCCCACGTTTCTGGCCACAACAGCCCAGAGAGCAAGACTGAAGCGAGCCTTGAGCCCAGGTTTCCGCAGAGCCTCGCACTGCACCGCTCTCTCAGATTTGACACATGCTCTGGTTTTATACTTGCTACTACAGAATGCTGAGTAAAATGGGAATTTTTTTAAATTTTTTTTTATTTATTTATTGATAGCACCATCTCAAATTCTTAATCAATACATATGAGCTAGAAAGAATAAATCTGGTATTTTGCCAGTGAGGTACAAGGTTTAGAAAGAAGCCTGATGTCCTAGCAGGAAAAGTTAGTCTGGAGAAGTTGGTTTGCAGGTTTAATCATCAGGTTTCAAATAATTAAACACTCCAGAAATGTATTTTCAGATTATAGCAGGGTTGACTCTACCCTCCAGTTAAGTGTCAGTAATCAGTAATGCCATTAATTCTTTTTAATACTCAATAATTTCCGTACCAGCAATAGGGAATAACATGAATGCTGTAGTGGAGGCTTTTAAAGCCAGAATAGGGCCATGACGAAATGAATCAGTTCCTCAGTTTATCTAGTTCCCCTGAAATCAAGGGACTTATGCTAAGTTACACCATACAAGAAGCCAAGTCATGTCAATCATTGTATGATTTAATAGTAACTGTGCCAAACTTGGTTATGGTTTCATAAGAATAATAGAAAATAATAACACTACAGAAGGGGGGAGGGTAGGTGGGGTTTTTTAGCCTTGTGCATATATATTAACTCCGTGGAATCACTGAGTAGATGTTGGAAATAGCTACTTAAGCATTGGTTTAAAGCTTTAGGAGTGTCAACTTTTCAAGAAAATAGCGCGGACTTCTGTAGGAATCCGTATACAAACAATAATGCCGAGTAATATCGTCTAATTTTGTCTCCTTCCTGCAATATTGTATGACTCGAATAAATAAGCAAGCAAGCAAGAGAACAGCAGTATATTTGCTTGTAAGAATTATCTCCTTTTCAGGGACTTTGCAACAAATGTGAAGCTTAGATCCTTTGTTAATTAGGACAGAAACACCATACAGGCACATTGGCCAAATGTTAGTGAAACTTTTCTAACACTTTTTTAATCGTTGTTTGTAGAAAGGCTTTTTTTCCATTGTTGTTTTAGCCTTTCCTCTGTTATTATGAAGGACAATATATATCATTTTTACTGCAAAGTGCCGGGCAAGCCAGGATATTCAAATGAACAAACCTGGATTCTTTACAACTTTTGCCCTCTTGAAATCAGATCTGAAAAACATAGGACTTAAATATCAATACTGTAAGGTTTTAGTTTTATATCAGGCATAAATCTTAACAACCTGTACTTAACAATGAGCTCAGATTTAAACTTAATCTTTGGCAGGCTGAGAATTAAACCAGCACACGCTCCGTTTTGTCTTCTCTCCCAGGCAGCTCCTTGAAAAAGGCACAGCACTGTCTGTGCCAGCCAGCTGAAAGGTTTTACGGTTGGTGAAAAGCAGATACAGTACCGCCTAGGTGGGCCACAGGCTCCTCCAGAAAGACAAAGAGTTGAGTCTTGCACTCCCGAGCTCTCTTCTGCTTAAATAAAGTTGCTGGTTGCCTAATGAATGTTAGCTGTAATACTCCCTGTGGTCAGTGGGGCTGTTGTTTAATGAATTGCTTAATGTGCTTGATTACTGTTACTATGTGGAATGAGGGAAATAGCCAGAGAGATTTGAAAGACCCACTAGAGAGTACGATGAAAATGAATTGGATCAATAAGAAGTTTTTGCTCATCTCTGAACAACGCATTATGTGCTGCATTGTTGGAGTTGGGGATAATGTAATTTTGTGGCTTGTTGTTGTTCTTTTTATAATTCAGAAATATAAATCTCCTTTGACATTGGGTTTTAGGGCTGGCCTTCCTGGAGTTATAAATGTTCCCCTGACTCCGGTCCCGGTTACTCACACGGACAGATAAATTAATTAGGAAAACTTTTATGCCAATTACTTTATGCCCTTGGCTTTCATATGTTTCTGAAGAGCGGCAGCTAATTAAAGATATGATTCATAATTACTGGTCGATCGAGTAGTTGAGTAATGGAATCAGGAACTGTTCCAAAAAAATTATCCATCACATCATTACTAATTGTTACATAATACATAAGGATGTAGAATTCAAATCAAAAATTACTCACATTTGAAAGATTCATTCAATTAGTGGGTTTGGGATATTTTTTATAACAATTATAAACACCAAGATAATTCTCACATTTTTAAAGATCACGGAGGTTTTATAAATATTTATAATTAAATAGGAGCATAATTTCCAGCGAGCAAAGGACTCAAGGGCCTAGCTGGAGTTAGTAGTATATTGAATTTATGGAAGCTGGAAATCAAATCTTTGGGTCAAATTAGGGCTCAAGTGAAATGAATATGATGGTGTCTTCCTAGTTCTGTTTGCACAAGCCACAAAACTGCTCTAGTTTGGCAAGCATTGCAGGCTAATTTCTAGAGAATAGAAGAGCTGTTGCAAGTTATAATTTGGCACTGAATGATGCACAGAAATTTGCACAGAATTTGTCAACACTCATTTTTCACAGTCAGCATTTGCTGTCCCAGCAAGAAGATTGTAACAGATATCACAACCCAGTAAAACTGGTAAAATGGTGAAAAACCCCCAAACTCCTCCAGCATTTCCTTGCTCAGTTTGCAGATGTTCTGTGTTATCACAGTTTATGAGCAATCATGTCACTTCTTCGATAAAAGATGTCTGGAAAACTCAAGTGTGGTTTCGTTCAGTAATTCAGATACCCCACAGGTGAGCCTGGGAAACCTCTGGGTTCAGTTTCCCACTGGTTCTTTACAGCCTAAAGCAATAAGTCCTGTATAAATATCTATATCTGCTAAGCCTTGAGAGTAATTCCTAAACCCTACAAAGTAGGGCCAGCAATACTTGCAGCACGAGCCTTTACAAAAGCTGTGAAGATGTCCCAGCCAGCGGTTCAAAAGTTATCAAGAGAGCACCTCAAGTACCCAGAAAAATTTTAGCTGACTCAATATTTATTTGAACTTCCTGGAGGGCCTGACCCTGCATATTCTTCATCTCCTTCATTTATTTAACTCAGATCTACAGTATTAGCTTTTTCACCTACTCCACAATGGTTTTTTTGCTATACTTGGTTGGTTTTATATGATTAACTTAACCTACCACTCATTAGACATATGGCATATGGTTCGGAGGAGGATTAATAAATGTTTTGCCGTGTCTGCACGAGAGAGAGAAAATGAATGAAAACAAACTTCCACTTCTGCTTGCAGCTTTAAATGGCTGTTTAGCTGCCATCCATCTGCAGGTACCATGTGCTGCCCTTCTGAATATCATCAGGGAACAAAGGAGAATTCAATTAAACATTTCTGTATTCTGATTGACTTGGATTGCTCTAGATATCTATAGCAGCACGTAGGAGAACCCAGCTGATGGGTGGATAACAGCATTTAGCAGAAGAATGTCCCAAAGAGCTCAAAGTCCAGAGGAGTAAGGCGGACACAAGACAAGAAAAGGGGAGAGGGACGAGCGGGGAGCATTTGGCCCCTTCTGAGAGTCAACACCGAAGTCAAGTCCCCTGCAGTCCCTGCCAGCGCAGGGCTCTCTGGTGAACCTTCCTCCTCTTACCCTGTAAAGGTGTTCCAGGGGAAGCAGCTGCATTTCTTTTTTTCTTTTTTTCTTTTTTTTTTTTTCTTAAGAAGCCCTTTTCTAATAGTACTACATCTTTTCAACCCATGTTTTGGTGTTTCAGGAGCTAGTGCCTCCTGATGAAGTGAGCAGGAAGGGTTTTTCCCGTGCACCAGGTGAGCTGAGCACACTGGGGAGAGGAGGGTGACAAAGTGATGCATAGAAGTCTGCCGAGGTGTTAAGGATTGCAGCTGTAGAACTAAATGCTTTTAAAACTTCAAAGTTAACATCCTAGGGAATAATAAAGTGCAAAAACAAGTAATATGCAATCATGATATTATATTAGATGGGAAATCAATACTGAACCTGGTAGCCATATTGCAGTGTGTTTCTGTTGTGATGGTTAGTCAGGTATAGCTTTTTAGGATGAATGGTGAGAGCCTCTGACCCGCCAACATCCTTATCAAGCACATTGTCCTGCATGGCAGGGGCACGGGTGCTCCTCACCTGCAACAGCACCGCACTTTGAAAGGGCTGTCTGCAAGCCAAATGAGGACAGAAATTCACAGCTAAAGAAAACTCCCAACCCCAACATAATATCACCTTAATTCACAAAATCCATAGGAAAAAAAAAAAGGGGGGGGGAACACTTTGAAATGAATTTTAAAGCTAGTGTCTCTGCAGAAGTTTTATTTTTAAACATTTAAGCTGCTACGCTGCTGGTTTATGAAACATTATAAATGTATTTGCATAAATGGAGCAGGGTGAGGAAAGATATTCGAATTTGATACGGTTAGGGGGTTTTATGGAAGTTTAATTTCTTCTCATTTTAACACTAGAATTAAATGATTCAGTTGTCTGGACATTTGTCTGGAACTAGAAACCCTGTGGACATATGTCAGACCTCCTCAAGATGCAGCAGGGCACAAGAGCAGTTCAGTCAATGCTGAGCATCTTTGGGGGAAAGTCCTCTATTTTTCTTTTTTTCTTTTTTTTCTTTTTTTTCTTTTTTCTTCTTTTTTTCATTTTTCTTTTTTCTTTTTTCTTTTTTTCTTTTTTCTTTTTTTTTTCATTTTTGTACAAAGGAAGAGAAAGCATATGGTCTATTTTAAGACACTGTAGTACATATCTGAGAGAAAATTTTAGTCTAGATTACTCAGTGTGTATGTGGTACCCTCTGACTTAAAAGGGAAAAATAAAGGTTATTTTCATACTATTTCTTGAATTACTGTACAAATTACTTTAAAGCAACTGAAAAGGAGCAGTTTTGAATTAATGGATGAAAAATTACATTGAATTATTCTCATTATGAAAATAGCCTTATAGCTCTTGGTGAAATGGAGATTTTCATATTTTGGGTAAAATAATCATGCCAGTGGTAAATGCTACCATATAACAAATCCCCTATATGTTATATATTTTATATAAATACATGAAAATACAGGCTTACACTACAAAAAGCAAAACCCCTTCAGCCATGTTTAGTAGTTGAAAAGTCACATGACCAAGACTAATTAATCTCCTGTGGTTTATCAGATCAAATGAGTAGGCGATGGATTTTTCATAAGTATTTGGGGTCACTTGATGCATTTTACTGTGATACATTTAAACATTTCATAATGAAGGTTATTTCTAAATGAAAAACTCAAACTATCGCGAGTGTTGAAATGGGAAGCTCTCATTTTTTCCCCAGATAAACAAAAACAACAATATAGACAGGACCTAATGAAATACAAGTTATTTCAGTTGCAACAGCATTTTTCGACTGGAAAGCCTTTTTTTTTTTTTTCAAAACTTATTCGGACAGCTTCAAGCTGATGGGTTTCTGTCCATGATATTTGGAAGGTGCTACAGCTTCCCTGAATTACCTATAAGGATGGAGGCGTGCAGAGCTCCAAAAGGGCAAAAGGGAATGAAGAACAGAGGGGAGAGGTGAAACAGGGTGCATAATTTCCACATTAGCTAGAAATTTGCTACCTGCAGCCTGTGTCACTTAGTACTTAGCAGCACCAAGTACTTATGAAACCGTGAAGGCTGTCATTTCTGTCTCTGAAATACTTCAAACTTGAGAATCTCATGCAGTAACTTTCAGGCAAAGCAAATATTTGTCACTTCTTGGATTTCAGCTAATTATATGCTTTCACCAGGAAGGTGCTATTTATTCTGCATGCATGAACTTCTTTGTGGAATAAATATTATTTGCAAAAATGCAAGATAACATGGTTCATGCCTGTCTGTGTCAAATATAATAGGCACTATTAAACCAGAGGTACCCTCAGAGTACATTTCATTATTAGTTTACCACCTTTCTGATGTCAAAGGCAAATGTCTGATGTTGCAACAGATTCCCAATAATGTCCTAATGCACTTCATATGCCATAAAACTTTCATTACCAGCAACAGCAGCTGGGTTGTGTCACTATAGCCAGTGAAATTCTATAAGATTTTATGAAGTGCAAACTTATTGTACGAAGACAGATAAGATCCATTATCTAAAAAGTGGACTAAATTGCCATACTCTCAGGGCTTCACCAACTGGTGCAAATTGAGCTGAAAATCCACAAAGTAGCACGTGTTGCCATGACCGTTTCCTCCTGAGACTCTGCTCCCAGAGCTGTGTTCCCATTGAGCACAGGTTAACGTTAATACATAGCATTAAGAATATATGGTATAATACTACAAGATGTCCCTGTCTCTGTCTGGATCCCCCCAAGACTCTTTCCTCCCTGCCTGAGCATGGTCCCCACGGGTGACTGAGGAGGTCCCTGACCCAGGGACCGTGACGATGCCGGAAGGCTGGCGAGCGTAGGTGGTAGGACTTTCGTGGGGGCTGAGCCCAGGCGTGAACGTCCTCTGAGGTCAAACAAGGTAAATGGCTGTGGGATTCTTCACAAGGAGAAATAAATGCCTGTTTACGACAGCTGTTCTTCAAAATTGCCGCACCTCAAGCACGAGCAGAGAGAGAGGAGAGCCTCCCTGCTACTTTTTTGTGTGTGAGCACTGAGATACTCTCACAGTTTGGGATGGGGGTGGCATACAAGTAGGTCAAATCAATAGATGGTCCTTGCAGTAACCAGACAGCTAAATTATTAACATTATTTTCTGAAAAAGAAGGCACTTGTTATTACATGATTCATGCTTGAAGTTTTCCAAGCACTTAAAACAGAGTCTCCATGATTTACAAGTAAGAAAGATTATTAGTGTCTGAGAACTTAATTGACTGCCTCCTCTCGGCTGTTGACTTCAGCAGTAAATTTTTTTCCAGTTACCTGCTCAAAATAGCAGCATCTGCCCCTTAAACACCCAGCACAGATCAAGGATGGGAAAGTTCTGTGTGTCTGTTCTCGCAGAATAAATCAAAATTTGAGGCTAAAAGCCTCAATCTTGTAAAACTGGCACTGTTGGAAACAAATTGCTGGACGCCTTGAAATCTCTGAGGGGCAAAGAACATCAAAGCCAATTTCTAATATTTTTCTTCCTAAAACTGCTCTCATTCTAAAATGAAGAGGCATGTGGAGCATTCAGGCTGAGGTGAAGGAGGTGGGCAACTACAAAAGAGCTTGTCTGCAGCACTGGGAGTCTCCAGTGCCACACAGTGATTTCTCTAATTTATTCAGCAGTGAATTCCAGCAAGATCTCCTCTCAGCCCTGTTTACACACATATGTTCCAATGTACGAGAGCCCTTCTCTCTTATATAAAAGCTGACACACAGACGTATAGCGCACGCGTTGTACTTTCCTACTTGGCAACTGATTGCATATCTCGGCTCCGCTGTGGAAGTAATCCCCACATATGTATAATTATTTTTAATGAATTAAGTCCTTGAAGTGTGAAGATCCATAAAGATCTTTATAGTCTCCTTTGACACTTGAAGGTAAATATTTGCATTGTGCATTTCAAATTAGATGTGCAACGCCTGTTAAAAATAATGGGAGCTGGAAGTCTGGTCTGTCTAATGATTTCCTTCTTGATCATTATGATAGTAGAGAAAATACAGAGAGCAGGTGCTTGAGTCCTCCTCTGCTCCCCTGAGGATGGAGGGATCTGTCGGCAAAGTCACCCCTAGGGTGGATGAGACCATCCTTCCCAGAGAGGGGCTGTCAGGGCATCTGCTAAATAAATGGTCCCCTTCCCTGGTGCTTCCTGAGCGATAACAGGCACTTTCAGATCCTTCTGCATTACTGAGATACAGACTTATTTCCACCTACAACTGTTCTATAACTTATGCTGAAACATTTCTCAGGTCTGCCAGCAGCAGGAGGGAAGACTGTCGATGCTGTCCCGGAGGGGAACACAGCGGCCACAGGGCAGCTCTGCGTCAGAAAACCAGACCTGTTGGGTTAATGCAGGGGAGGGGGGGGGTGGAGGCTCCCTGAGGTTGCCCAGGGATCACTGTGCAACCCTGCTCATCAGCGCGGATCAGCCAGTGAGGTGCTCCGTGCCAGGATGGTAGGCTAACCCAGCCATGTAGAGCTTCTCACCAGCCTGCCTAGCACTCTTCTCTTGCCTGAACTCACCCATCCGGCACTAGGGTGGGTCTGTCCCCAGCAATCTCTGCTGTGGCACTTAGTCAGACCTCTCAGATTTGGACCTTCCTTGGAATTACTCAGAATTCCCAAAATGAAGTGCATCAAATCCCTTCGCTGATGGGACCACACCCTCCCACCATACCCCATGTGCCTCAGCCCTGGATGAGAGGAGCTGGGTTGGTGGGTTGATGCTTGAGCTTCATCTTCCACCTTGACAGCCAAGAGATCTGCCATAGAGGCAACTTGTCCCAACACAGCCCCGATCCCTCTCAGCTGTCAGGCACTGGCTTCAACACTGAGGCTGAAATGCTCATCCCGTGCGAGGAGCATCCAGCAATGCCCAACAAAATGGGATTCCACCATCCCATCCTTGGTTCCTCCCAGGGAGCCCTTAGCTTTAGATATCATGGGCTTGATTTAATCTTATAAACCATTATGGTCATCTCTGCTGTGTGCTAGCATAAATGCATTGCCCACAGCTGTTACAACTAAGGGAAAAAAAAGTACATACCTTTACTGTAACAAAAGTCATGTCTCACTGAATATACACTTTAAAAATTGAAAAATCTGGTGCAGTGAAATTTCTGGTGTACATAAGGAGGGCATTCCTACTCTTCTTGTCCCAAACCAATAAAATAAGCCCATGATTACTGCTCCTCTGTTCAGTGTTTTTGAGTAAGTTTTAATTCTCCAGCCAGGATATACACTGATACATGGTGATTCATTGACACGTGCATGCTACAATATACATCATCACCAATCCCTAACCAAAAAAGTAATAGAAGTATATACAATGTAAAGAATGGCTTGGAGCCTTATTGTGAGAGACTAGGGAGGAGTGACAGTTAAAGAAATGAGATGTTATTCACTCCTAAATGTTGTGGTTGTCTGGTCTGTCCCTCCAATGTGCTGGCTTTGCGAGCCTTTAGTGATCTGGAAACTCCCATAAGAGCCTGGAGGGTGGGCAGAGAGGTGGGAGGAGGCTGGGGAAGGGAGAAGGGAAAGAAGGGAAGAAAGAAGGGAAGAAGGGAAGAAGGGAAGAGAAAGAAAAAGAAGGAAAGAAGGAAAGAAGGAAAGAAGGAAAGAAGGAAAGAAGGAAAGAAGGAAGGAAGGAAGGAAGGAAGGAAGGAAGGAAGGAAGGAAGGAAGGAAGGAAGGAAGGAAGGAAAGAAAGAAAGAAAGAAAGAAAGAAAGAAAGAAAGAAAGAAAGAAAGAAGGAAGGAAGGAAGGAAGGAGGGATTAAACTGAAGCACTCCTATCAGTGCTACATTTTGCCTCCAGAGAAATCCTTATTGTGTACCAAGTACGGCAGGTGTGTATTTTATTGTGGAGAGGGAGAAGGAACAATCAGATACTCTGTCACATTGTATCACCGTGAAAAGAAGTTGTGTTTTTTTAAAGGAAGGTATGGCTGGCTGGAGCAATTTCTCACTCCTTTTCAGTCTCTTATACGTGGTTCAGGATGCTACAAGAAAAAGTCAAGCTGCCTTCCTGCGTACCAGGAGCAGAATAAGCTGTGGCCTTTCTTTGGCTGTAGGTACTCCAAAGAAGTCACCGTCATTTAATTCACCCCTTGGCATAGGTATACATTACACAGCAGGCTGTATAGAGAGACCTGCTCAGGTCCAGTAGCTGCACACATGTGCAGGGAGAAGCACGTTATTGTTGGCTCCCTCAGCCCTTCAGTTTTTCCCCTTAGGATGATCGTTTTGGGAAACCCACAAACCCATTCACTAGGGGAGGTGGAGGAAAATCTTGGGCATTGGGGGATTATCACCTCTTGCTTTTCTGCAAACGATGGGCAAGAAGAGACTGTACTTGATCCCTCTTTTACTGGATTGATCCAATTGCAGAGGAACATGCTGGGTTAGTGCTCAGGTGGAAACTGTGACATCACGAGAGAGTATGTCAGGTTTCACGCTTCAGAAGTTGCCATTTGTTTAACCAATGAGAAAGTGAAGCTATTTTTATTTGTTAAGCATAAAAAGAAAGATTGAGCTCTACCCGCCATGGATAATTATGCTTTAACTTTCTCTGTGATACTGGCTTTCTCTGAAAGCTACACCTAAGTTATGACTAAGTAAGAGATACCATTTTGATAGATCTCAATCAGGAAATACCAGAACAAATTGAGATGGATTCTTCCTTTGTGTCAATACCTTGCTCTTTTTCAAACAAGAAATATGATGCCTCTGATTTCACTGATTACTAGTTTCAGTGTCAGTCTTATCAAGGCAATGATAGGCTCTATACAAATGTCCTCTTAATGTTATTTTCCTAACGAAAGTAGTACCTGACCTGGACCCGCAGATTTTAGAGACAGCAGAGAAGAACAGATCATATTTTTCTGCTGGCTCTACATGGTTTCCTAGCTTGCTGCTTAATTTAATGTCACAGAGCCTTCACCCAAGGAGAGCTGCAAGACTAATACTGAGCATTTTACTATGCTTTTTTTTTTTTCTTTTGGTCAGCATTAGGATTCATTTATGTTTAATTTATTCAGTCCTTCATGTCAGCAAAGCTGATCCTAGAGTTAAAGCTAAACTTTCCATGAAGACATGGCTGGCCAGTACAAGAGAGAACGAAAACACTGTGCCTGACCGTGTCTGGCTCTGCCGAAGCTTGTTTGGCCTTTTCATGCTCTCCAGTAGCAAGGTTGGATTCTTGCAAATGTGCGGCCACTGTCATAGCTGCATCACTGAAGGACTGACACTTCTCAAGACTTCATTATTATTTTTATTAGGGGATCTGTTGGCACTGACAGTTTTTTCTCATACTCTTCAAATAGGCTGGATACTGGCAGCTGAGGATTCTGCATGACAGCTTGCATTGAAGTATCGGGGTATTTTTCATGTCGGTACAGAGAGAGAAAAGCTGTCAACAGGAACACAAAACAGAGCTCAGAGATGGTTTTATATATCTTTGTTTATTTCAGACTTGGTGCTATTTTTATTTTTCACTTGCAAATCGTAATTTTAATTATATGTGAGCAAAGGTTATTGTTAAAAATGAAAGCAACAAGATGAATTTAATGCCTCTAAACAAATACATAGTAAGAGCACAGTCAGCAAGGGAAGAAGTTTCCTGATTCATAGCTGGCTTCCTTTATTTAGGTCACCGCTAGAATGGCTTCATCTGAGCCCATTTTTTTTTAACAGTTCAGTACTGAATGATGTCAGATCATGAATGGCCTTCTATATTCCTTCTTCATAAACAAGGAAGCAGAGCCTAGACAGATTAGTTTTGATGTGGATCAAAAGCAAGGTCTTTAAGGATATATGGGAAAACCTTTAAGGTTGTTTAAAGAGTGTACTTAAAACGCAGGGAAGATTTTCCTTGACTTTGCTGTCATAAAGGATTGCGTTGAACATGACTAGCAACAAAACACTTGGCATACTGAGAGCAGGACTTTCAGATCCCGAACACCCAGCAAGGAGCAAATTGTGTTGAACACAGAAGCAGGAGATGTGGTTCCTTGGCAGACCTCATGAGCAGTGATGCCAAACTCTGAGCTGAATTACCAATGGGGAATCAGTAAGTGTGAATAGCCCCAGATAGGGTTTAGAGGTCTTCCTTTCTGAATGAGCACCGAGAGAAAATAAGCAGTGCCTCTACAGTGCTGCAGAGCTTTTATAAAATCGACTCTTTAGAGACACAGGTTGATTAATTAAACTCGCCAAAGTGGATGTGATTAAAAAACATACTGTCAAAGCAAGAGGAGAAAGATGAAGAAGAAAAATTTGTATGTAAGAAATCATTATTTGCGTGAAATCATTGTGAGTTCATACAAAAGGTTTATTGAATGCACATCGGCCAAACCTTATTGATGATTATGGATTTTCTGGATATGCCTCAAAACCAACATTTTCACCCCGGGATAATTGCTTTTTTTTGTCCTGACCATTTTTACAATTTTATTATCTCTATAGCTCCTGTAGTATAAGCTATTTATTGAGAAATGCAATAGTCACATCAATAAAAAAAGTATTAGAAATAAAGTAAAAATCATCTGATATTTCAATTTGCATTTAAATTCTCTGGATTTTTTGAGTTCTATTTCTTTCCCATTACTTATATTGTAAATGCCAAACTAGCCTTCAGAAGAGGATGCGTGCGTTTAAGTGGTGCATACCTCTGTTAATGGTACTTGGGGGTCAGCCTACCCAAATAATATTTGTGTGCCCAGATGATGACTGCTCACTGCATGTCATGACTGACCCTTGGTGTCCGTGATGACAACCACAGAATCAGGTTCCAGGCGCACTTCCAGATAAATACATCCATGCTTTCAGACCACTAGAACCTCTCACCCTTCATGTCTATTAACTCTTTGAAAATAACTCTGCACACTAATTGCCCATGATCCTTTCCAGTTCCTGGAACAAGTCCATGGAGAGAAGAAGGCAGTGGATTTGTATTTAAAAATGATTACAATCTTTCAGGATTTTAGCTCTCTTTTTGATGGGATACTTGTTCTAATGGATATGGCAATGGACTGGCAGACAGGAAACTATCTGCTCATCCCAGCTTTTCTGCTCTGCTCTGCAACAAGTCGTGAACCATCTCACAGTCCTGTTTCCATCATTCCTCCATCCTTCATCAGTTTTGTATGTGTTGGCTTTAAGATGTTGAAAAAAGTAAATATTTTTCTGCTTGCTTGTAGGCTGCTGGGAGCACTTTTTCCGTTTCTCTAAGTGTTAATGAAACTGAAAATGAATATATTTTTGAAGCTTAAAGAACTAAGAAGACAATTTAAACTCTTCCCTATTGTTCTTAGGTATTAAAATAGCCTTGTTAATTCATGCCCAGTGATATACAGATTCTACTATGCACATGCATAGGACTCACTGTCAAACTAACAGCACTGGCCAAGTAAAGTAGAGCTAAGCATATGTGTATGTGTATGACTATTGTACTGATGTTGCTGCAACTGCTCTTTGCTTGTTAGTAGGATTTCCCACTGCCAGAACCAACTGCCTAGGACACAGTAACCACAAAAGCAACAACAAAAAATTAGGACATTTTTAATGAAGCGAAAGGACTTTTATAATTCTAGAAGTCTTTCCAAGTCCTTCTAAAACTTTAAATAAAATTTTTACTCTACCTCATTTTGACAGAAAAATAAGACAATTTTTGCAAAAATAACAGGAGACAGAGTAAATTGTACACTTAAGTATTGTAGAAGCCAATTCTTCTACAGAACACTAAAATATATGCTGTACAGATACTTTCAGAAGTGCTCGGCTGTATGGTCAAGAATCAGTGTGCAGATAATTGTTCTTCGGTGTGTGGGGTCCCTCAAAGCTTGAGTTCATGTAGGGACTTTCTCTTTGGAGAGAGGCACCAGCATAGCAAGGTCCTGCATCTTGTCCTGTGCAAGCCTCTGCTGTTACCAAAGGCACAGAGAATTTGAGGAGAGCATGATGCAGAATGCGCCTAAAGGGGGAAGAGCCAAGCCAATACGCCCATGGAGATGGTGTGTAGGTGAAGAGCAAGCTCACGGGAGCCAAGCAGGATGGCATCAGCTACAGTCTGCAGACAACAGTCTAGATGGAGGTATTATTTGGATGTATTTGCCAGACTAAAGTTAAAGATTAGCTTCACGTGTGAATATATAGTGAATGGCATATGTCCACTTGCAAGTTAACCCTGGCTTTATTCATCATTGCCTTACATGTATGCAGAGATATATAGATAAAGATGATAAAGATGATAAAGATATATTATGAAGTGACTGTATGTATGTATATATGATCACTTTGTAAGGTATTTGTACATATATATATATATGTACATAAAACAAAGCAATAGAAAATGATAGCGTTCATGTATTCTACCTAAATTAAAATGCATCCTTTTGTCAACAGGTCTCCCCAGAATAGTTGTGCAAACAGTGTATGTCTCTCTGTCATGCAACTCTGGGTAATTAACATATGCAAAACACTACAGTCCTGCTAGAAGCTACCCAGCCCTCCCCTGAAATTTAGGCTCTATTTATTTACAACAAAATAAAGTGGACCCTTCTGGAAAGAAACATAGCTTTGTGGCTGCACCAATGCTGTCGCACAGATGCTTTAAATCTTTTATATCTCCCAGACCTCCAGGGGCTGGTGTTGGATGGTATTGAGCCAGGGCCAATAAATAATTTATGCTAAGTAGCAATTTAGTTGTTTGGCTTGGGGTAAAGAAATCCAAGAAATTCATAAATAAAGTTCCCATTTTTGCTGTGTTCCAAAGTTAATTTATGTTACTCTGCAATTAACTAACATAAAGGTGAAAAAATATGACAGGCCTAAGGTAGAAAATAAAGCTCATAAATCTGCCGTATCTTAACTAGTGGTGCTTTAGTGATAGTTGGTGCTTGCACTTGGTTTCCTGTTCATCTAATTCACCTGTATTTGCTTGACCCAGAAAAATGTAGTAATTGATTTCTAATAGTTCCCCTTTGAAATAAACAAGCAAACCCAACATTTTTTTGCTCTGTCCTTTGAACTGGAAATCAGGTACTAGATTTTGGCAGATGCTTTGGCAAAATACACAGAACTGGAAATGTACGATGTATGGATAAAGTCTGCTGATCAGATAGTCCCTGCGTGCAATGGACTGTATTTAAAACTAAACCCGTTACTCGTTAATGCCCTTTATATATACACACATTGCACTTACATACAAATGCCTAAGATTTTGATGTGATACCTGAATTCTTCCCCTTGACCTAATACAGAAGTTTCCTGTTAAAGACATGACTTTTCTTCAGCATCATTCATTAGTCTATTGGCAGTGTCTACTGTTTAAAAGGACACTCTTCCATATATGCAAGTGTGTGGTGCTTTCATTAAACACCATCACTGCATCAGGAAGAATACCTGCTGTATATAATGTAGAAAATACAGAAGTTGGGTAGACTGAAGGAATAAAAGTTAGGTGCAAGAATGGGTTCCAGATGAAAAGGCTATGCTTGTGTTTTCTACCTGGATATATGCTGTAAGCTGTTAACCATAATATTTAGTGAAATTTTGCAATTTGTATTGTTGCGTTTAGAACTTTTGAGCTGCCCATCTTTCTAGTGGCAAAGGGTTAGAGTAAAATGGTGCATCCCATTAATTTCACAGGTTTTCTTACTCACAAGAGGAATTCTGAACATAGACCCAAGGAACTTATTTCAGAGAGGTTGTCTGTTATCTATTTCTACAGAGATAGAGTCTGTCTATCTGTAAATAGAGAAAAATTGAAACACAATTATGCAACGGAGAAGGACCAAAACCTCTGCTTCTCTGAAGGACTGTGCAGTCACTGATTTCAGTGAAACTACATTGATTCAACACAACTGTATTGAGTTTGGCTGAGATGGAGTTAATTTTCCCCATAGCCTCCCTCACAGCACTGTGCTGGGTATCGGTAGGGAGCAAGGTGTTGGTAACACACCAGGGTTTTGGCTGCTGCTGAGCAGTGCTGGCAGACATCAAGGCTGTCTCTCCAACATTTCCCCCTCCCCTCACCAGTAGGCTCAGGGAGGGCAAGATCTTGGGAGGGGACACAGCCAGGACAGCTGACCCAAACTGACGAAAGGGATATTCCATACCATGTGACGTCTGCTCAGCCATAAAAGCTGAGAGAAAGGAGGAGAAAGTGGGGGCATTCATTATTTATATTTGTCTTCTGGAGCAAGCGCTACACGTACTGAAGCTCTGCTTCCCGGGAAGTGGCCGGACATCACCTGCTGATGGGAAGTAGAGAATAAATTTTTTCTCTTTCCTTTACTTCTGCACATGACCTTTGCTTTTGCTTTATTAAATTGCCTTTATCTTGACCCATGAGGTTTTTTCCATCTTACTTTCTCCACCCCTGTCCTGTTGAGGAGGGGAGTGATAGAGCGGCTTGGTGGACACCTGGCATCCAGCCAGGGTCAACCTACCACAGCAGTTTAATGTCTCGTATTTTCAACTTTAAGACTCGTCTTTGCAATTACTAGTAGTTTGAATGAGTGCATTAAACATCCTTCCTTTCAGGATGCAAAGAAATGGAAGCTGCTTTCCTCCCCTTAGTTTCTCTCCTGCAGATTACAGTGTTGCAAACATCCCTTGCTGAAATCAATGCCTTCTTATAACTTCAAGGAGCCTGTAAGCGTCAAACCTATTCAGAGGTGAAGTGGCACGGAAGGGTTCAGGCTCAGACACTCAGATGCTTGCCTGCTGTAGAAAAAATATCTCTGACTGTTATTCAGAAGGGTCTGGTTATGAAAGAGATTGCATTTGCAGCAATAATGGGACCAGAATATGCTTCACTATCAACTGTAATATTTGTTTTCTTTTTCTGGAGGTTTCTGCATGATGAAGATGAATTTAGGTCTTTACTTCCTGAGATAAAAAGAAAATTACGTGATTGATTTCTCTTTTAATTGCAATCCAGAGTATCTTGATTTCTGACTCTCGCTTTTAATCATGTTCCAGGCAGAGCTCTCTGTGTTGATGGCACAGAGGAGCTGTGGGGTTTTGCCACACGAGTGAGTATGACCCTTTCCCCCTCTTTGGCAGTCTATGGACCACAGGGCCCAGGCCCTGGAGAAACAGTCCTAAACTCTCCTAGAGTCCACTTTTTAGAAACAAATTTCAAATTTGCCAGCTAAGAGTTTGGAAAAGACCATGTAATTTATTTAATGGAAGACAAGGTGTGAATCCACTCATTAAAATTCATAATGAGATGCATCTGGCATCTTAACACTTCTTACTATTCTGCAAATAGACTTTGTTAAAGGCCATTTTGCTCTTTCTAGCAGGACTACATGGCACAGATAAAGGGTTTTGAATTGCAGAAATGAGAATACGTTTTCAAGTCTATTACCTCCAATTTCCAGTCATTAAATGATTCAGTGGGAAAGTTTCTGTTTTAACTTTAGTGACCTCTAGCAGGGACACCAAGCCAAAGTGACTCTTGAAGAAGACTAAGTCCCACATTTTTATATATACATTTGGAAACAAATAGAGGGATAGCTAAAAAGCAGTTCAGCTTGTTCCTCCCAGTCTGACTCTGATCAGATTTCAACAAAAATAATGTTTCCTCTAAATAGCCATTTGTCAATGTAGTGGGAGTAAATGAGTAACATCATTCCATTCTTTGCTGAACGGGACTCCCTTCACCTGAGAGATGTCCATCGCACTGGAGACTCAGCGAAGGAGCCAAGGGGAAGCAGAAACCTTTCTACCCTGCAAGCCCATCAAGGTTAAAGGATTTGTGTGGCTCAAGGCACATTTTCCATTCACATACCTGGTTCTTACCTCAGTCTCTGGAGCTGCCAGAGACCAATGCTCTACATTTTCCACCTTTCACTGCAGCTCTACATTTTCTCTCTTAAGAAAGTCAAAGGGAGGTTAGGAGGCAATTGAAGCCCTGAGCAAAACAGCCAAATGGTTTCACCCTTCCACCCCTCCTCACCCCAGAGGCAGTGGGGTAAAGACGTGCCAGCAGACATTAATAGTAGGGGTGTCCTCCATCAGCTTGGGCAGATGGGACAGGAGTGTTCTGTGTCTCTCCCTCTGCTCTCCTATCAGTCTCTGGAAAAGTCTGTTTCTCTTGAGTGACTCTTAATAGAGCCAAAGTGTTTCGTTACCTGGACTTAACATTTACACTGATGATGGAGGGTAAAACAACATACCACCAGACATGTGAAGCTAAAAGGAAGGTATTTCTCCAGATGCAGAAAGCTCAGGAGCATTAGTTCAGGAATATGCATAACTAAGACTGTGTATGCATGGAGTTACATATAGATACATAATTGTGGGAGCCTGATCTTGCAAAACATGTTTTTTGTATTTTAAACGGATGCCATGTGGGATACATTTGCTTACAGTCTTAGAGATACACTACATCTCCAACACATCTTTCTTAATTTAAACATTTCCTGAGTAAAACAGAGGATTTATTCCACAGAGTGTGCTATTGGATAGCTCATGCATAAATTTGTTCAAAGTTACACATATGGCTATATGTATCTCCAGCTGATTTCAGTGAAGCTGCTTTGTCGGAAATGTGCCACCCACGGTCACCTACATGTGTGCCATCTAGTCCCATGTTAGGTTTACATAGCAGAAAATGGTTTCCAATAGCCTTGCGCAGAACACCAGTTCCAATGGTCACTTATCAGGGAGGTATGATATACCTCACATAGCAGATTTACGCATCAAGCATCCTGATGAAGCTGGTGCTCAAATAATAAGGGAAGCTAGAGAAAAATAAACAGACTGTGTCATTTACCAGAAAGAGACTGGATGCCAGTCTGGAGCTCTTGTTGAGAGCTCCTTCTCTGTGGAAACAGGCACATGTAAGAGACAATCTGGATAATCCATAATAAAAAAAAGTGTGAGTTATATTGTATCTTGATGTTTGTTGGTCTACCCATTTCATTACTTACTGCAGTTTTACTAGTGATTCTGATCATCTTCCTTTCTTCTATGACATGAGATTTTTAGAAATGATTAATCTCTGTGTAGATTCTCAGCTCTCACACATCTGCATGCAGTAGGTAAAGATTATACATTTGCTGATCCTGGAAATATTTTTGAGGTTGTACCTTTGCTGGACTGAGCAACAGCAACGCTAATGCAGTCACTCAGAACAGTGAGATATTTGCACAATATGCCCTAATCAACTACCCAGTTACTGAGGAGGGAAGTATATACATAAATATCAGCTGGTGCTAGTAAAGGAACCTTGATTACTAATATTAAAGAGTCTTCATGATAATAAATGTTCAGAAGCATTTATGCTGCTTTCACAGCATCTGCTCAGGACTCCATTAGTAAATATTTTTTAAAAGAAGGCCTGCCTTCCCCTTTGACCGTTCTTATGTGATACTGCTAAAATAATTCATTCATTTTCACAATTCCCTCTCAACTTATACTCAACTTCTGCTTTCAGTTTTTAAATAAATACTGTGCACTTATATACCTTCTCTAGTAACAATGCAGCCCTGATCTGCTGTAGAGCAGTGGAGCAGATCAGGACTATATTCCTGCAACTTAAGCAGGTCACTTTCTTGTGTGGAGATCACTGTTCTGTTGAGCAGTGATGTTTCAGGAGCAGGACGCGTGTTTTTGAGGAAATACAGGTGCACATCACCCATAGTCAGTCTGGCTGCTTGCACAGTGATGCCGACATCACCGAAGAAGGGTAGAGGAGAAAATAAGCCTCACTGCATGGACCTATGCAGAATGAATTAAGAAAATTCTTCCTTACAAATACACATAGGTGTATTTAACTCTTATCATGTTTTTATTAAAACAGAAATACTTTCTTTCATGTAAGCTTCTGCATCCTTTGGAGGAAGAATCTTGACCCATCTGAAGCTAGTGGAAAAAGTCTATTCAATTAAGTAAAAATCATGGTCAGGATTTCATACACGGAAATAAAACCTGTTATCTACTAAGTCCTGTGGTACCACTCTTCATTAGTGAAATTTGGCATTTCAGACACTTTTGCTTGCAAACACAACACTAACACCTCTTGCTTCTAGTGAAAACCACATTTTTGGATACAGATTTTGGCTCCATGTTAACCATAGTCCTGTATTTCTTATGGTTGAATATTCTAAAATCAAGACAAGAATTTTTAAAGAATTTGAAGTACTTCAGCTGGTACAATCTAGAGGTTTCATTTTCTCTCTTCTAGGAAAACAAATGAAAAGCTATACAATATATTCAGTGATACAGAATGTGACAAGTGTGCTAATAAATATTAATAAAATATGTATTGGAGATGACGTATCCCTCACTACTGCAATTTGCCATAGAATCACTGCCATTAAAGGTGTAAAATATCCCCACATTTACTCATCCAGTTGATCTACTGTGCAAAATCATACATATCAAAACTATTATTCTTAGTTGTTGAATTTAAATCAGGGTTTTTTTTTCATTTTTTCTAAATTACTTAAAAGCTAAAAAGAGATGATCAGATGCTATTAAGTCATATGAAAAATGTTCACAAAGCATGGATTTTCTCTAGCCCAATTTTAAACATCTAAGAGTTGGTCTTCTACTCCAAGCCAGTTAGTTTCTTATAGGGAAAAAGGAAAGACGGGCCTCTTCAGGCAGTCATTCACCCCATTCTGATGTGGGTGTCCAGTATCAGTGAGAGGAGCCACCTTCTCAAAGTGCCTTTCCATCTTCATTGATTAGAAAGAGAGCTTAGATAACTATGCTAGGCCAGGGACTAATTCTTAGATGGCTAAATTTAGGTAATGCATATTGCATTCAAGGTCATTTTATTTTCTGTTCAGGCCTTTTGGAAATGGCTAACTAAAAATAATAACAATTGTAACAATTCTTTCATAAGTTTTTGACTATTTTTTCCCATGGATTGTTCTGGATTATTCAAAAACATCTTCAACTTTTTTCTCTTTGTTTTCTACAGTATGCAAGTGGCAGTGTAAGTCTCACACTGTTTTTTCAATTTCCATCTCGGTAACTTCAATCTGAAGACCATGGATCCTTTCTTCTGCACTGACCAAGTGCCGGTGGCTCTTGCTAGATCTGTTCTAGTATGGGAATATCCTCGGTTTTTTTAGGACCCCATGTGGCTATGACACTTTGATTTGCAAAAGTGAGGCCTAAACACTTCTGCTTATATAATGGTTTGGTTATTTAAGGAAAGTCAAAGGAAGTAAGAGATCCCAAAATAGCTATGTTCACCCAGACTAATTTTAGCTGTCTAAAGATTAGACTGTCAATGGGAAGAGAGCAAAATCTCCAGGCAGTGGTTTGTGCCTTGCTAAGGTTGCTGTCAGAGGTGTAAATGAACCTTTAGCTGCAGACACATGCAACAGCCCATGATACAACCAGTATTTTAAATATCTCATGTGGACCTTCATTGTAATATTCTATCTAATCATACCCAGAAGCCCACCATTATCATTGTTATTGTTGCTACTACATTTATCTTTACTGCTAAGTTAGCATCAGTCCTGAAAATTAAATCCCTTTCCTTCAGTCCATGCTGTATGTGCTCAGCATGTTGTTGATCCTTGCCATTACTTTTTGTAAATGGAAAGGGCCATGTCTTCCAACACACTTTTTACCCCATCAAATTCCCCAACAGCACAGAGCAGAAGAACTCCTAATTTACAATGATTTCAGAATTCATGCTAATTCGGAGTCTTTCATGACTCAGATGTATTTTCTGCCATTTCGCCACCTTTCTTATAGAAAATTTTGTTATTTTATATATATTTCTTAGTTATGGCACAGTCCAAAATTTGGGCCATTATCTGTCTGGGTTTTTCCCTCTCATTTATCATCATTTTCTGCTATGTATCTGTCCAGTTGTCTTTTTCTTTCCTTTAATTTCTATTTCATGGTCCCCAGATAGAGAATGAAATATTAGGTTTGTCAAGCGTATATCATTGTTTAAATGCCTGGAGATGATGGGTTAAACAGCCCAATCAATGAAACAAACCTCCAGTGCATTGCAGCTACTGCAAGTGATGTTCCCTCTGGCTGTTTAAGACCTACCAAGTCAATAACCTATTAATATCATACTCTGCTAGGGTCAGCGCCAAACAAGTCACACATCTTTTCAAGGCATTCAGCTTATGGGTGAATTAAATGGAAGGCTGTTGGTCCTTTGGTGGCCTTAAAAAAATTGTATTTTTTTAATCTTCTTGTGAGATTAAACCTTGTTGACTGTGAAATAAATTAAAAATTAAAAATGGATCAGATAGTAGTTACTGTAGCTACATAAAATCATAGCTTAACACAAACTGCACCACCAGTAATTCACATGGAACCATCAGTTCTCTTTAGAATCTGATTATATTTTACCGCTATAGACTGCCAAATAACAGTCAGCAAACGTGACACTTACTTTGCTCCATATATACACTGTGAGAAAATGTTTAGTCCTATACCTAAATGGACCAAAGTTCAAAGCCTTCTGTTTTTATAATACGTCCAAAACCAAATCATAGAGTACAAACAGGTAAGAAGCCATTTAAAGTACCATCTAGCATCACCATTTACAGTCATTTTTCATACAAAAAACATTCCAACCATGAAAATTTAGGGCTGAATTTTACCCAGGGTGCATTTTTAGGTCATGGAAGCTCTCTGATCTGGAGAAAACTTTTCCAATTTTATCAAGGTGCAAATCATTTCATGAACCTGCAGACCTCACCATGATTAGTACAAGTGGTTAATAAATAGTATGCCAATGTGGAAAAGGGTTGTAAGGCCTCTTGAGAAAGCAACATTTCGTCTGAGCTTTGTGAGCACAAACTGGGATATTCCCAGCTCTGAAACAGATGTGGCTTGAGAAAATTATTTTTAAAATATCCAAAACATATCTCAGCAGGTTCTAATCAAGAAGGACTTTCACTCTGAAATGATCGGTTGGATTAATTTGTACCCAAGTTTGTACCTGGGGTTTGCATTAGGTTGTCTACTTCCAGGTCTGTTGTGTCCCATTCTGGACAGAATTGGAAGAAATTTTTCAGACTTCCTTGTCACAGGCTTCTCCAAGTGTGAACGCAAGAAAGTTGAGGCACACAGCACAATGTCATTGGGAAGACGTTGCTGGGAGGCATCAAAAGAGATCCCACTGCCCTCCTGCATCTCATTAACAAACCATTCAATTCAAGGTGGTTAGCAGGAAAATTAATCACCTCACAGCTTCTTGCTAAGGTCACAGAACCAAGGGGCCTGGGTTGCTGCACATGTCCTGTCCAGCCCCTGTGGTCTCAGAGAATATCCCCACTACAGCCATATGTGCAACAGGCATTTTAATTGTGCCCCGGGAGACTACTGTATTATGGATGCAGGTGTAAGAGAAGCATCCAATTCCAGTCCTGATCCTGTACAAACATCGTTTTCAAAACACAAGAACTGAACGTCTCTCATTTGGTAGATTTGTTTTTCATTCAGGAGGTCTTAGACAGAAACCAATGATGAGGAGGGGAGAAAGAGAGCTGAAAATCAGTGCAGATTCATTCCCAGATCAGGCATTATGTCTGATGCGCCCTCAAGAAGAGTGAACGTGAAAGTATTGAAAGGTTGGGCCTCAGTCCTGGAAGGTGGTGACTAATTCGGTCTCATACAGCAAAGCATTATGTTCATACAATGTTTAATGCCAAAGAATAATTTCACTGGCTTCAAGAATGAATGCTGAATGAATGCCAAACCAGTGGTTAAGGTCTCCTTGTAAATATCCTTTGAGGCTCAGTCTCTAATTAAAAATAAATAAATAAAAAAGAAGCCAGATCAACACAGAAGGCAAAGAAATAAACAGTACATTCAGTCTTCTCCTCATACAAGAATTTACACAGGGTTCAAAATATATTGGCCCAAATTAAGCAGAAAAGAAAGAAAAAGTACCTATCTCATCCCTGATTATAAAAGAAGAACTTCAGGGGCTCGCAGTAAAGCCTTCTGGCAGAAAGAAACTTCAAAATCTATCCTTTTTTTCCCCTAACTGAGAACCCCCTTTGAAGTACACTGCAAAGGATTCTGCCTGTCCCCAGAAGCCCTGTGCAGTGCCGCTAGCCATCAGCTCCCACCACTTCTGAATTAACATCCCACAGACACTCCGAAGGAGCAGTACACCTACATTTCCTAGCAGATAACTTATTTAGTACACGAGCTCCTGTTACCCACCAGGCCAAAAGAAAAAGCACTGTACCCCTTTGGTATTATCCCTGATCCCCAAGAGAAGGGATCAGCTCTTCCATGAAACATCAAATAAAACATTGCAGGCTCAGTGGATTTGTGTGTGTGTGTGACTAGGTTGTGTAATTTACACAACGCTTCAGTGGTAGAGTCTGGGGCCACGTCGCTTCACTGCTGGGAAGGTTTGCTCTCTGTATCCCTCCAAAGCTTAGCATTCATGAAAGCATTACACCAGCCCAAATTTCTCCCCCTTTTGTCAGCTACACTGGAAGACTGGTCCATCTCTTCACACTTCATTTCTGGTTATTAGCTGGACAAGGGCAGCAGCACCCAGCGCTCATGGGGGTTTGCTGGGCTTCACTCAAGAGCCACATCTCTCCTCGCACCCACTGCAAGGCTCCCCTGAAGACCAGCCACAAACATGAGACGTGTGAAACTGAATTAGGCAAATGGTTCATCTAGCCCAGTTTTGTTTTCTGCAGGAACCACCACCAGGGTGGACTTCAGGAAACAAAGAGAAATACAAACTTCTTCTATCCTGGGTAATGACTAAATATCCTTCTCAGATGCAAAGTTTCTTCTGAAACCCAGAAAATGAGTGATTTTTTCCTGCCCTGCCACAGAAAATAAAAGTTACTATCAGTATAGTTAATTTATACTGACTAATACCAGGGTGTTTGCCTCAACAATAAATCCTTTCTTTGGATCTTCCCAAGTTCTTGGCCTCAGTAGCATCTTGAAGTAGAGCCAGTGGAAGTTTTCTCCACCCACCCAAGGGAGCAAGGAAGTCCTACTGCTAGTGCTGTTGCCTGCTGCATCAATTAAAGGAGCAGAAAATGTGTTCTGGAAATCTGTACTGAACAGTCAAGAAGGTCAACTGAATGATGGCCAGGTTTCTATAGCCAAAAGTCTCTGTGCTCCTTTTACCCACAGAGGTATTTTCCATGTCATCAGAGAAGGACCAAGTAACACACCTCAAATTTACCTCATTAGACCTCTGGGGATCAGCACCTTCGCTGTTACAGCTTAGCCATACCACCGTGCAGTAGATCAGCACTGAAATATGTTAGATGAGGATCTGCACCTAAAATGTTTATACCTCTCTGTCATGGCTGCCTTTGCTCCAAGGACTACCCGTGAATGTGGGCACTGGCAGTTGACAAAGGTCCTGTTATAAATAAAGGCAAAACATTTTAGTCGGTTGCCAATTTTGTGTCTTCTCGATGGCAGGAAATGCCCAAGTACCATATCTGAGTCTTTCAAAAACAACAGGCTCCCTTGCTTCCCATTGCAAGTCAGTGATAAATCCCTCAGGCCTCATCTTCCACTCCTCACTCCCAAAACAGCTGGCACCAAAGAGCCACACTCCATTCCCACAGGCTGTTGCAGTCACAAGGATTTAAGAGTACACCACCATCCCTTCAAATCCCACTCTATGTGTTTTCCAAATATTGTCATGTCCCTTTGCTGGGATGAAAGCCAGGTACATGCAAGCAGCTGAGATCTACTGCCGTTTCCCTTTCGTATGTTATTTGCCAAATCTATTAACTGCAATCCCAATCAGGCAGAACTAAACTTGCCCTGAGAGTGTGGTGGTGTTTCCCGTAAGACTAAGTCAGTGAATGATATGTTTATATGTGCTGTTCTTCTTGATCCTAGAGCTCCGTTCAACCTGTTGGAGTTTCCTTTGCAAGCCCCATTTTTCCCCCTGCCTGCTGCCTTCCCTTACTTCAGTGCAGCAATGCCCTTTCCATGCCGGCTCATGGACCCTTTGCTAAAGACCTACAAAGAAACACAGTTCACCACGGTAGCATTCAGAGAAACAGTTAATCCCATCATTAAGAAAGTTTATCTTCTCATTAAAGTTTTTCATGTCTGAAATACATGTCTTTCATCCAGTTTCTAGGAAAATAACCAGCACGTGGTAAGTATAGTGTGTAAAAAGGAGCCCTTGAATCCATGTTAAAATAGCGCCCATCACTTCGATTTCCACCTCGCTTCGGAGTTTTTTTCTTCCTCATTAGTCTTCTATGTAATCCCCAGTATTGTCTAAGTTTTGTGGTAGTTTTTTTTCTAATCCCTATATGAGCCACAGAAATATGTTAAAAGATGAGAGTTGGGGGAAGGGTCCACAAAGAAATCAAACACTGAACTAATCAACAACATGAATACTCTAGAGTTTCATTGGCTGAGGATATTAAAAGAACACAATATAAATATACATCATCACATTCTGATCCAGAATAACCAGGTATGATTTCAACTTATAAGTTCAATTAATTTTGAACTGTGTTCTCCAAAACATACTTAAACGTTACTACTATGTCATATTCTGTTTTTTCAGAAATGGCAATTTAAAATATCACACATTTGTATTCCATAAAATAACTTGTAGTTTTAACTTGGTTTTTCAGATGCTCCACAATAGTTTTATGAACATAAAGCAGGATTTCTAGAAGTGTTCAATCTTTGTCTCTTTGCTGTACAGAGCAAATCTTACCACGTGTTCATGGCACACCCGGTACAACATAATAGCCAGTGGCAAAATCTAGCATTTAAGAAAAGCTGTAACTTTATCAGGGAAACCACCTCTCCTATCTCTGTTCCCATCATAGTACATGGTGGAAAGCTAAGTGAAAGGTGGTCCTTACAAGCATGAAACAAACACGGAGAAGGCTTATCTGGTCCACAGTATTTTCTTTTCCTTTCTGCAATTTATTATGATGTTTATAAGGAGATGGTTTTAAATATTAGTGTTCTAGAAACAAAGCAGTGACAGATCTCTTTGTAAGAAAAAGCAAACTACTTCCAAGAATTAAACAAAACAAACATGTTTGGTCATTGTGTCCTCTGTCCTACCTGATGTTGGCATTTCTGCACAGTGAAAATAGACATTTTATTCTGAGCGCCCCCAAGGACTTCTGAGGTTAAGGTTCTGCTTGTTACAGGGAAAATCACCTGATGACATTTCAGTAAAGGGTTGATTAAAACTCAGCTGGGAAAATATTTATTGTTCACCCTGCCCAGAGGCAAGAGTCTTGGTCAGAGTCTTGGTTCAGATATTGCTCTGTCAAGGATGGCCAGGAGACTGTCAAGGTTGGCCCTGGGAGTCTGACACCAAGAAATGAGGTCTCAGGCGCTTTACCCTGTGGCAGCACAGTGCAACTGCCATTCAAGGAAAGCTTTTTCTTTGTCCCTTTTTATTCCACTTTAAAATAATAAAAATGGAACCAAACCCCAAGTAAATCCCAGGAATACAAACCCCTGCTCATTTAGGTGTTTGCCTACAAACGAGAAAGGACTGAAATAGCTACTTCTGATTAAATATCTCATCAGGGGAATAGGTGCTGGGGGAGACATGGGATTTTGAAGGAAGGAAGCTTCTCAAAGAACAGAAATGGGTCATCCATCATGAGGGCCTAGGCAGCCAGTGTGCCCAATGCGTTTGCTAGTTCCAGCTCTGGACTTACCTTCTAAGAAATGAACCAGAAGGGTTCATACCCTTCTGTGTCGGAATGACTTTGGCCTCTAGTTCTGCACATTTACAGTCATGGTGATTCAAATGGACTTGTT
Source organism: Grus americana (assembly GCF_028858705.1). Taxonomy (NCBI): domain Eukaryota; kingdom Metazoa; phylum Chordata; class Aves; order Gruiformes; family Gruidae; genus Grus; species Grus americana. Next base: position 45,056,080 of record NC_072854.1, read on the forward strand.
TCAAGACAACTGGTGCCTCCTATTTGCATCTGTACAGTGGTGACACGGTGGTGCATGCATTGCATGTGTTTTGTCATTATATATGCTTTGTATGCTCTTCTATTGAAAAGCGAAACGAAGAGAAACAGGAGTTGTGCTATGACCTTTCCTGAATGATCCTTTTTACAGGTATCATGAATATTTTAAATCCAAATATTTTTGTTGCATACAAGTTATGGCAGCTTTGCTGGGAAAAAGCCATGTCCATAGCAGTGGCTACAAGGTTTGGTACATCCAGGGTTGTCTAGCTTTTTTTTCCTCTTTCTGAGCTTTATATTCAGCAGATTTTGATTATGATGTCCTTCTTGTATTAAAAAGGAAGCTGTTGTTGAGTGTAATGTGTATAATGACACCACTTTCATTGTAATGCAGAATGCATAGCTTCAAGTGTTTGCAACACTTTAGCCAGCTCCTTTCAAATTGAAAACAGACACAGAGCCATTCTGAATGCAACCTGCTAGGTCCAGCCACCAATCTTGTGGCTGACATCTCTACAAACAGCTCAGTGTTCACCAAAGTTGAGGAAACTTCTACCAGCATCGCTCTTCGGTGCCTCAAGATTTAAAAGTAATGTGCAAATGGTGATTTCTTTCATAAATCGCATTAAAGCAAAAGATTGGTTTTCCTAGGGAGAGAAGCATGGTCATTTTTCACAAATCGAAAGCATCTGGTCCAAACAGAGCAGTGCATTTAATATATCACTATTTTATTCATGTCATTTGTAAACAGAAAAATATCCTTGGCAATGTCAGGATTTTTTCTCCTCTTTTGCCCTTTAAAAAATGCTTATAAATTAAGCTTCCCTCTGCATCTGTGAGCTCAAACTGAAGGGCAGAGACCCTCCGAGGCAATATGAGGTGCACAGTTTTCACACCAAAACCTCACCAGGGACAGGTTGTATGGATGGAGCCCCAGGGGATATACTCTGTATCCCATCTTTCCAGAGGTACAGAGCCTGTCCAGTGGAAGAATAGTTGTGAACTCTTCCAGTCTCACATCAGCATTTCTCTCTCCCTGCCTCACCGAGGAAATGTCCATGGGGGAGAGAAATCTCCCACCAGAGGCTGAGAGCCCTGACCTCCCCCAGCTCAGAGCTGGGGCAGCGCCTCTGCCACCCACAAACATCAGCACCTTAAAAGCAGCACTGGCCCAAATCCATGTGGCACGTACTGGAGGGGTCACTAAAGTAGTCAAATGTCAGGGGAACATTTTGAACAGAGAGTCACCATCCATTTGCTCGCTTCCCAGTTTCTAGAGGCTAGTGCCCAGACCCTGGAGAGGAGCTTCCTAATGCATAATACAAAGCAATGGATGGGACAACCTCAATAAGAGAGCTTCTAGCACAGTGTTGCCAGGATCTGTTTTCTGTTCATTGTCATTCAATACCTTAACACTGCTCTGGAAGAAAATATAAATCATCTGCAGTAAAGTTTACTAGTGATTCAAAGTTGGTGAAGTCCTAAATTAATGATAGAGGCAGGTCAGTTGAACAGAGCAATCTAGGTTGCTTGATAAACTAGTCTCCTTTGAACATCAGAGGTTATTGATATTTCCAAACATGATGTAATGCATCTCAGAACAAAAAAAAAAAAAAAAAAAGAATTTTTGACTCACAAGATGCAAATCCCTTGGCCCAGACTGCACTGACCCTAAAAACCCACTTAATGCCCATATTATATACCATTGCAAATCTCCCAGTTCGGTGCTTTGGCTGTGAGGAATAGTAAATTTAAAAGCAGAGGAATATCAAACAGGGAAGTGAATTGCATCTAAACAGCACCACTGAGAACATTACTGGAATATTGTCCCCATTCTTTCAGCCACTTCAAAAAAGGTGTAGGAAAAAATGTGAAAAGAATCCAAAAAACTATTATGATTCATTTAGAATTACGGAATATTCCACTCTGTGGTAAGAAATAAGAAAATTCAGTGTGTTCAGTTTCTTCGAAGAAGGGTAAGGGCAAATTTATGATGTCTTACAAAGCTCTACCTGTTGAAAAGAAGGAAACTTTGCTGGTAGCAGATGGCTTTCTAATATAGCAGAGGCATAACAATCAGAACCTGAAAACTTAATCTTCACACATGCTGATTAGAAATAAAGAACATTTCTTTAACAGTGCCACTAATTAACCAATTGCACAATTATAAAATGATGTGGTAGATTTTTGAACACCATGGAGTATTTATCTGTTCGTTGCAGAAATTACTAATGAATATCTCCAGATAGCGCCACACAACTCCGAGGTTAGACAATCGGACCACTTCCATAAATAGATGAGTCTCTTGCCTCCTCTTGTTGCCAAAAGACTCATTTCTCTTGTGCATACCTTGGTGTATTAATCCAGGCTCTAAGAGATACAACATAAATGCATTGCTGTTGGGTTTTGTGGGGGGAGTTTTATTTTATTTCAATGTCATTTCAGTCTGAAGACCCTTTGAAAATACAAGAATATGCTTTTTCCTATTATTTTAGGAGAAATTGAAGCCAAGGATTTGTTCAGGGAGGGTTGTGCCTTTCTGAAAGGAAAATGAATATATTCGATAGAAAATAATCAACTTCTAGAAGATGAATAGTTGTTTACCTGCTCAGGTGGGGAAGGAGCTGTATGTCCCTAGGCATACAAATCCCCCTGCATACAGTAGGTGCACAGGAAGGCAACTGCAGACAGAGGAAAACACGAGGGGGGGTCTCTATGTGACTTAAGCACAATCAAGTCACTCGACAAGTGCACAGAAAAGCTTAACTTTGTCAGAGTACTGATGACGAAGGTTTCCTAAATTCCCTAAAATTTGGGAAGGCGGCTGCAGGTGATGTAGCCCTGTGGTCCACTTAGGTGCCTGAACATACAAATAAACTTTGAAGGTGTCCGTCTTTTAAAGTTAGCTGTACAGTAACTGAGAGCTTGTCCTCTCACCCTCCTTCCCCACTCTCCTCTCGTTACTAAGAACATGTTGTAAGACAAATCACTGTAGAGAGCCTATCTTTTAATCAGGCTCTGAACTCTCCATATAACCGTGTGTTTGCTGGATTTCATTTTGCTTTGCATTTTCTTTTCCCTCCATAAAATACTCCAGGGATATCAGGTACCCAGTCTTCAATGGGTTGGTTGGTACTTGATGTCACTGGTCTCAGAGCTATTCACTGTGAATAATGTTTGGTCCTTTTTTATTTTAATTGCTGGAATGGCTGTGGATATAAGTTGCTCGACACAAAAGGGTGACAAATAATGATGAAAGACACTAGAGTGCTCTCATGTGTAGCTTGGACCAGAAGGAGAAAAGAGATTATTGCAGCTGAACTGGTCACATGGAATTTGCTGGACCTGCCTGCTCCCACCCCCTCCAGCCCCTCTCCGGGAATAGTGCTCTTACAAGCTAAGAAAGACACAGTTGGCTAAAAAAAAAAAAAAAATGAAAAAAAATTTATCCCATTAACAATGACCTTTAGAAATTTCAAGGACATAACGCTGCTTTTGTGAAGTGTAAACAGATGCATTGTCAAATAGTTAAAGAACAGAATCTCTCCTGGATCTGTCATTTACCTCCTCATGAACTGGAGCTCCAAACTGTAAAGAGCCAGGAGGAAACCGCAGCAGCATGATTATACAGTTAAAGAGACAAATACTTATGTTGGTCTTCTCAGCGGCTGATATTTCTATTATATTTTTAATTAACATTTTAATCCTTTAAAATCATTTTAATCCTCGGGAAGCATGTTACAGAGTGAAATCATTGCTATGAAAAGTGTCAAACAGATAATAGCTAAAATTAATGGTTTTGTGATATATCAAGTTTTCAAATTGTTCTTTTATTAAAAGAGCCTGACATTTTTCATTACAGCGAGCAGGGCTTTCTGAATAAAAAGTGAACGCGTACCCCAGATTACAGAACATTTAACTATTTGCATGATAAAGTCCTCGTCCCGGTTTTCCTCCCGTTTGAAACAGTTGCCAATAGACTAGATAAATATCTTTTGTGGTGGCAGAGCACAGGACAACCCAAGGTGTCCCGGTCTCCTCCTCCCGCTCCTTCTTGTTTTAGCCAGAGCTCTTTGTAGCACCCAAAAGCCCTTTCCCAGGGGCGGGCGAGGAGGGCAGGACTCGGCCGGGGGTGGGGGGGGTTCGCCCTGCGCTCCGCTCAGCTGATCGTCATTGCACACCCATGTCAGGGGCTGCTCTCCCTCCTTCTTGGCTCAGAGTGTCATTGGCGGTTTTCTCATTTAAGTGGTTAGAGGCAACCTCTGAAAGGCTGTAACTCATAATAGGATAAATAACTCTGTGCATAATTGCGAAAACACTTCAGTAAGTGGATACGAGCTGCCGCGGACCTCATCTTTAGACCTTTCAAAACACACACGCACACACAATTCCTTCTTTCGCAGTCAAGCTCGTCCTTTCTGACATCTCTCAATGTAGTACACACAGAAGCTGGCACGCATAAACTGTAAATCCCTTACTTACTGGGAGCCATCAATAGCTATACGTACAGATTGTGACCCATAAGAAATGGGATCGTGGTCTCAAAAATAAAACAATAAAGTGATTCTTCTAAGAACTAGCTTTTTCTTAAAATCACTTTGGTATTTGGTCTTTAATACGTCATCTTGTCAAACAATGTCCTGGTCCAGCGGTAAGCAGAGTCCTCTTTCTGTGGAAGTTATATGATGTTTTACTTGGACGAGGTTACTCCACAGGTTTTCTTTTTTCCCCTTTTTCATCTTGAAATGGAGAGTAAAACATTTCCTGGGTATTAAAAGAATGCTGAAAATGAGAGAATGAGTGATCTTGTTAAAAACTGCTGATTGCCAGCAGATGTGCTACCGGGTATGTGTTGGATAATACCGGGCCTTTTGAAGAGGTCTGTCTTTTGTGCTGGGGAGGCCTCTGTAATAAGCTGAGTGTAATGAAACCACAAGTAATAAGCTGCCCAATATTTAATGTCTGGGGTCACCAATTAAGGCAATGTATGAAACGTTGCAATGAAATGTTTCCCCAACCCACCCTACCTCTGTTTTGGGTGTACAAAGCTCAATTAGGCACTCGAGCGAGCCGGTAGGAGTTTGGACATCTGTTTTAACAGAAGTTTGCATAAATGCTTTAAAGCATTAGGTGATACTCCAGGAGATGTGGTTTATTTTCAATCTCTGCTACTAACTTGTTCCTCCTCTCTCCTTCTGAAAAGGAGGATAAATGGCGTTTTGGTTCCCTGGGACACTTCTGTGACTTGTGACACGCAGCCGATGTGAGGCAGGCACGCTCTCGCTGTGTGTGTGTGTGCTCACCTCCGCACCCAGGGACCTGGGCTCTGCAGGGGCTGCGACACGAAAGGGTGAGGGCAGCAAGCCGGGCACAAGAAATGCCCTCTTGGAGGGTACACAAGCATGAAACAGGAAGGACAAACAGCCAGATTCACAGCTGGTTTCTGTCTGTCACTGTTTCAAATGAAAGTCAATCATAACCCAATCACATCCCCGTGAAGTTGGCACTAGATCTTTCTGGGGGAGTCTCAGCACGCCCAAAACCTCCAGCTAAATTTAGCCCACTTTAGCCCTAACAGGGAGCCATGTGCCATATCCGTCCTTATGTCCATGCTGCCTGAGCTGCGTCAACCTCCAGCTAGTTTTCTGATGATGTCAAAGTTGTTGGGTTTGACCTCAGGAGCCATGTCTGGTTCGGGGTCCCAGCAGCAGAGGTGTCCTCACCCCCGGTGGTGCCACGGGAGCCTGGCGAGTGGAAGCACCACCAAGCCCCGGGTTAAACTGGGGAGCTGGGGGGGGGGCAGGCAGCAGGTTTCCCTGCAGGCTCCTTGACTCTGGATTTTGGTACCCCCTACCCTTTCAAGGTCAATGCAGTGACCTTGAGGGCAGGCTACAAGGTCTGTTTATTTTCCCAGGCTCTCTCTTGCAGTGGGAGTGGGGCATGGGGGTAAGAATGGCAGGGAGAAGGTAGCATCCTTGAGGGGGGAGGTGGGGAGGGGGTGTCTACTTCTGCTTCTGGCCGTACACAGCTTGCAGCCCAGTGTACAAACGAATTAAGACACTTCCTGTATTAAATAATAAACACTCATACATTGAAATCAGGCCACAAAATAAAAAGTGGGATAAATCCAATACAGCTACTAGTAAAATACTTTTTTACTTAGAAATTATTCCAAAATCAAAATGAGGAAATAGTGATTGATGTGTTGGCTTAAAAAAAAATAAACAAATTAATTTTTTTCCTCACAAAAAGTGCATGTAAACTGTAAGTCCTAATCCGCATTAATTAAATTTCACTTTTAGAAAACAGTAGTGCAAATTCCCCTTAATCCACAATGTCTGACTTAACTTGGGGGGGGGGGGCAATTTCTCAATTCCCAGCAAAGATCTTTCTTGCATCCACTACAGAGCCTTACCTTTTATTCCCCCATACAGTGAAAGAAATGTGAGGGGTTTGAATGCTGGAGGGGGAAAAAAAAAAAAGCCAGGAAAAAAAAAAAAAAGCCTTCTTCTTTGTGTCCTTATCTCTCCCGATGCATGTTACATGTTGCAGCAAAGAGCAGGGGCGCTGAAGCCGAGCCCAGAAATCCGACTGGATTTGACGACGCCCCCAGTAAACAGCGTGGCACAAAAGTCCATTGTGCTATGAGATAACTGCGGGGCTGAATGGGGGAGGCTGTCACGGGGGGATTGTTGGGCCAGTCACCATCGGATCACAGTCGAGGCCTGAATTCCTTTATGGTTCATCAGGGCCTGTTGGTACCACAGAAAGTGTCATGATCCTTTTTTTTCACTGGGGCCAGATGGTGTCCTTTTCTGAGGCCTTCCTAATGCCCGGTTTTCCACATGTAAAACTCCTGGGAAAATGACCTAACTCACAGCTGCTTAGTGAGGCTTGAGCAGGTCTTTAGAAAGACTTCTGTCAGGAACAAGGCGGTCGTACCACTCTGGGGGAGCAGGGGGAGGCCGCCGCCACAAACCTACCCCTCGCCAGCTATATTTAAGCGGAAATAAAAACCCGCCTAGCCAGCGCCAGCCCGCGCGCGCCGCGCGGGGCTGAAAAGGTAATGTCGCCAAGCAGCTAACTGCCAGGAGGGGCCGCGGTGACGGCGGCGGCCGTTTTCCCTTCCCCGGCAAGCAGATGGCCTGAATAAAAACGTAGAATGTGGCCCAGAAGGGTCGGGAGAGGACAAAAAGTGAGAGGTTCCCCAGACCGCGGCCAGCCACCCGGGGAGAGGGGAGGGACCCGCCACTGAAAGGGGCTGAGGGAAAGGGGAAACTTTTGATGTCAGTAGGGTCGTATTTGCTAGCACGCTGAATGGTGCCCCGAGGAACGGCCGTACCGCAGGTGTGATACTTGTAAAGCCCAAAGTCTTTTATATTAATAAAATAATGCCTGGCCGGAGGAGCTCTTTCAAGGCTGCAAGGGATGCAAAGCTGCAAAGCTTCTGTGGTGGTGCTTGTTTTCCCCAATCAAGGAATTAGCGATAATTATCTTTATAACTTTTAGCTGCAGTCATTGACCTTTTAGCCTCCACCGTACATCACTGTATCGGGATGTTTTCGCTTGCCTGGCTTTGCCAGGGAATTTTTTTGTTGTGGGTTTATGAAAGCATCAGTATCCATCCTTTGCAGCTGAAGCACTTTGTTTCCAGCGGTACATTTGTTTAGTCTGTGAGTATCTGCAGATATTTCAAGACCTGCTACACCTATCCTACAAGTCCTCCGATGGTATTTTTCAAAAGCCTGCAGATAACTAGGCTCAGTAAAAATATTAACAGCCAGTTTTTATTTTACTTCTTCCGTGATTGCTTTAATCCCAGTGTTAAGTACATTTTTCCTCATATATTTTAAAGTTTAAAGTGAATATGGGAAGTTTCAATAACATTTCTTTCCTGGACATGGCCATCTGAGGAATTAAATAGAGCTGGCTGAAAAGTAGCTACAATTGTTCAGGGGAAATTGCAGAGGGAGGACCCTGTCATAATAAAAAAAAAAAAGGTTTTTTCAATTAAAACCTGAAAGTCAAAACTGAGCATTTGTGCTAAAACTCTTTCAGTGCTGATACTTTAAAAAATCAAAATTGGTTTCAAATATTTAATTTCCACAAAAAAAGACTAAAAAATGCTTACCCCGACATTTTCTGATTTTCAGACTTGCAGAGAACACGTCTATGAATGTCTTTCTTTTTTGGCTAAAATCTTTTTTTCGCATTTTTTTAATTCAACTAGAATCCCAATCCTCATTTTTTGATTTTGCATTCAGATCTGAGTGCAAAGGAAATACACCATTTGATCTCAGGTAGGTATTGTTCAAAGGTTTCTTTCTGTGCTTGTTAAGAATACAAGTTAACTTTGTTACAGAATATACATCCAGGGCATAGAAAGATGATACGAAAGAAAACAAGTAATTTTCCAATCTCACCATCTCAGCTAAAAGAATAAAAGAGGGAAGAAGCATATGCAAAGATACTCCTAGTTGCTCAGAGAAGGGCCATTTTTCAGTGCTGTCTGGCTGTGAAACTTAAACAAAAACAGTCCAGAAGTGTTTGGCCATCATCATTCTGGAGCATCTGCCTTTGACCCAAAAACTCCTGACGTCCATGAGTTTCATTTCTCTTTGGTAACTTGCAGATTATTGATTTTATTATTTGCCTGACATTTCACAGTGCATTGCCTCACTTACAGAAATGTTCAGCATTTATGCTGTGATGTGAACTGTCATAAACTGAGGTAACATTCCATAAAATCCTAAGGGGAAAAACACTTTGATGAGATGCAGTCCAACTTGGAAAGACTGTATTTTTTCTCAAGCCGTTCTAGGCTCACTCATCCTGAAAAAGTACATTTCAGAAGGGACAAGATTATTTTAAATAAGGACTGCTGTTCTAAAGGAAAAAGGAAAAGGATGAAACCTTTTCTTGTAACATGAACAAGAGTCATTATCAGTGTGTAATGTAAAAAGGAGTAAAATGCACACGTATTTGCTGTGCTCCGTTTTCAGCAGAGCAATGAAGTTCAAGAGAAACAGCTTGTGGTTTACACTTTTGATCTGCTCATTTCCCTTTCTGTTTTAAAATGTATCTCTCTGGCCTGAATGCCCCCAAGAAATCAGGCAGAGGCATCCAGCGTGTACTTAGGATCTGTGTCTTGCAACAGAAGGAGCCCGAGAAAGAGAGCCAGCCCTTCTCCTGCTGGGTCAGTCACATGCAGTCAGGCTTTTGCATAGAGCTAGCCTTCTGTCTCCTTCCTTTCAGGGACAGAGTAACATTTTGTAGTGACACAAAGAAATTCTTCCCTCTCTTGATCATAAAGGCCCACAGCACTAGATCCTCTTTATCAACTGCTCTTTTCTTATAGGATACGATATATTTTATTTACATATGAATTGATTGGTTTGTCCAGCAAACTTGGAAAGCTCAGTGGTTTGCAAAAACATAAACCACACTAGTTGGAGTCATTGCTGAAAGGTGAAGAAAACAGCTATCGTGCTGCTTTGCTTAACTCTCCGTAACCTCTGTCCTATCCATTATACAGGTTAGCATCGTGCAGGGCTCATAGATGGGATGTAATTAGTTAGATTTTGTAGGTGACAAAGCAGAGAAATAAACTGCAATGAAATTACAACCACAGATGAAATCACAGTATTTGGCCACCTTCTTCTTTTTGGGAAAAGATCCCTATAAAATGCCCAGCTTTTCATTGCCTTTGAAAGCGGCTGTGCAGTTTGTGCCTGAAGACACTTCATAGTAAGCTTTCAAAATCTCTCATCTGTACCTACAGGTGTGCATACGATACCAAAATGCATTTCCTTCCAGACTCTGCTGTCATTTCTTGTACTTTCCATATGTTCCTATTAGCACAATGCAGCTTACCAAAAACTGCATGCCTTGTAATGTAGTAGAAACCACAACAAAGATAAACGATGGTGAGATTTTCTGGCTTCATGCATTTTCTTCCTAGTCCAATCAGAATCTCGCAATTTCTCTTGGTCTGGTAATTGAGAAGCACCAAATGAAATTACTAGGCAGAATTATAAAACAAACAAAAGTACTCCTTCACACATGGCATATTCAGGCTCGTCATACCATGTAACTCTTCCCTAGAAGAGGATGTGGAAGCCAAATGGGCTCAAAAAGCAACTGTGCAAAGCCAGGAAAGAGAAGTCCAGTGGATACCACATCTGTGTCAGGAAATTCCTAAATTACAGACAGCTGAAAGCAGGGAGACTCTGCCATGGGACGGGTCACTCCATGCTGTCCTCCTCGTAATCTTTCCCTAAGCAGTTATTACTAGACACTGTCAGAGACGGGAGCAGAAGGACCTTTGGTCTGACTCAGTACAGCTGTTCTCTTGTTCCTCTGTTCTTATTTTATTCCAGCAACAAAGTCTATTTTTATTCTTTTCCCTAGAACTGTGGCTAGCACACTGTAAAGGATTTTACTAGGAATCCAGATTGCTGTGACCCCATTCGTGGTACTCACAGGGCCACTTCTTTTCTTTCTTCTTCTGCACAGGGAAGGTCTGTCAGAGGTATTCTGTCTTCCCCAGCTCAGGATGCTGAAACACTTTACAACCAAGAGGCAATATGTTCATGGGCCTCAGTGATTGTCCGGTAGGCATCAAAACAACATTAATGTCATAACGTGGTAGTTCAACACCTATGGAAAAAGTAAGGATGGCTCCTCACCAGAATGTGTCTGTTACCATCTATCTTATATTGAGAGCTTCTAAAAATGCACTTATTTAATTCACAGGAATGATACCTCTTAAAATAACCTCAGTGTGGCAATAGGTGGGCAGCACGATTCCCGTGTAGCCCCAGGTCTGACCTGATGCCGGGGCCAGAGCAGTCCTTGCAGCCCCTGACAAGCAGAGGCACAAATCACATTTCCTTAGTGTCTGCACGAGTGGCGCCATGTACCCGGGCCACAGGTCCCTTGCTGCCGTCGGCAGGCCTGTTTAGCATAGATGGATCGTGGCAGCGCTGCAACCTTCAGTCTAATGCCACGTGAAATTTATAAGAAATGTAACACAAACTTTGAGAGCCAATGAAAAGCGATCCTTAGTCTCTGCACAAAGTAGTACAGTCACCAAACACATGCACACTTCAAATCCCAGGCTTATTCCAAATGTGCTGGAAATTATCCTAAACCAAAACCTTAGCACCGGCTGTCTCCAAAATTTGCAGAAGCCTGGCAGCAAAACCATGGTTTTGGTCTCTCTGATAACTTGACAAGCTCCCATATCCAAGCAACCAAATTTAGGAAAGCTTGGATTTCTATGTGAACATTGCCCTTCTGGTGGATAAATCCAGCCTTGTCTACTGGATAAATTTACATACTGCTGATGAAAATTAGCAACAATGACTACATGACTATCAAATCAGCAAACTGCACTGACATTCAACTAGTACCAGCAGCAAATCAAGCCTATAAATGCCTTTGATCGTGGATCTGTCTATTAGAGTGGAGGTTATGCACCCCAGCGAAGACTCCTGGCATGGCATTCTGCAGCAAATAAATACCCCTTTTTGGTTGCTAACCTGTCTTCTTGGTACCTCGCCCAGGCAGAGAGCTCCCGTCTGGGTTTATAAGAATAAGCAGTTTGATTTGGAATTTCATAACATACTTACATGTCGCTCACATCCTTCTGTTGAGCTAAATTGATCTTTTTTCTTCTCATTTCCTGGGTAGATTGCATTTGGTCTATGAGTAAACACAGTGTAGCTGCCCCCTTTTCCCAGGCTTTCTAATGAGAATGTGCTGTCTGATCAGGTGCATGCACTCTGCTGTCATTTGCAGCCTGACCTGCAGGTCAGAGGTGATTTGAGCAGGCTCAGGGATGCATACAAATCACATCCTCTTGTCTGTCTGTTTTGTTGACTGGTTCTCCTCAGGGTCATGGCTATCTTAAGTAGCAGCCTGAAGGATAAAGTGCGCCCTGTCTGAGCTGTAAAACTTTGACTTTGGACCAATTGCATCTGACATACAGCAGCATGAGGTTTGGTTTAGCCTTTGGATTCAGAACAAATCACTGGCTATCAATAGCTGATAGTGACATGCAGTTTACTGAATGTCCCCTTTTCTCTGGCAGCTGCATCTTCTTTGGGAGAAACGGATGTGTTTTTAAGTTTCTAAGGTCATGTTTTAAATATGATGTTGCACACAATCCTTTAGAAAGTAAGTGTAGCAAATAAAAAAATAGCTAGAAAATGTTATGCTGCTTTGTGAGCTTGCTTTTGGGCTCCCAGGTGGTGCACAGTATGGGAGGTGGGGGGGATAGATGTAAAATGGCATAAGACTGACCTACTCATAAAACAAAACATTTTTAGGGTTAGCACACTTACTAAAAACTTTGCAGGAATGATATTGGGGAACAGCCATGCAGAATAAAGCACTCGGTGTCCTTGAGATCGATGTAGTGCCAGGAGTTTCTTTGCTGGCACACTTGTGCCAGCATGGCAGTCAATACCCTGAGTTACAGGCGCAGGAGCAATGTGTCCTACTCACACTACCCAATTCTGCACAGACCCACCATCCCCATGCCAAACCTGCTGCCATGAAAGCACTCACAAGTGCAGCAAACCCCCACTCATGCTGAACCCAGCCAAGGGGGAAGTTTTTAAGGCCACCAGGCAGTCATCAAAGACTTACAGCTCTCAGCTGGTATCAGCTGGGGCCAGATTCAGAGCAGTGACCTGGAAGCAAGAGGCTCCATATCAACCCCATGGGTTGCCCTGCCCCCTAACACTTCACTTATTAAAAGGTGACTTTAGGACTGTGTCAGTGCTTTTGTACCTCTGCAGCATCATACTAAAAATCCAGCCTGCTTTATACATAGTTAAGTGGATTTTATGCAAAAGGACCACCTTTTTAGAGGTCCAAATACTTTGGTGACTTCTATTTATTGCATCCCTATTAAGAGTTACATTACTTTTGTCAACAGTTTTATCTGTTTCATTTTCTCATCTCTGCTATCATGGCACGGCTTCCAAATTTTTGCCAAGTCTGTGCTGCAGAATTATACTGAGGGGTACTTTGTGTTCTCATCATATTGTGACCTGGTAGGAAAAAAAAGAAAAAGTTTTATTATCATTATTATTATTAAAGGAGTATAAGTGCCACTATAAAACCAGAATAGCTGAGGTGCCACTTTCAGGAACTCTCATGTTACATTTCTCACTTTATCCACTTATAGAGGTTATCCAGGACTTATAAAGTTTTCATAGAGTACATGTGTAGGGCTTGGAGGGTTGTAAAGAAAGAGTCCTGCCAAGCATTTTCCACCAAAATGGATTTTTTTTTTCAGTGAACAGCCTGATTATTTCATTACTACTTTTTTTCACAAAAAGTTTTCCGCTGTCATAATAGAAAATTTAAGCTATTGCATTAAAAATGAGACATGATCAGTTTTCAGCCAAATGTATTTGTCTTTTGGGTAAAAAAGAAAGACAACCCTTTGGAAAAGATAATCTTCTTTTCCAGGCAAGTTATGAACAAGTTGTGTCTAGTAGAGTCTTAAACTATCATTAAACAATAAAATATTGTTAGTATACCAAAACTGGTGAAGTCGTGCTTGACAGGTCTCATCATATCTGAAGACCGTTCCCAAGATCTTTCAGGTCTTATTGAAATAAACAAAGTGTTCAAACTATGGTAGAATTTCAGCCTTAATGATATCATATCTGTGAATTGTGAAGTGGTGCTACAAGATGAAGAATTGATGGCAGCATAATAGGATATGTTCCTTCCCCAGCAAAATCCAGCAGAGGATTGTAATAGTTCACCAGGGGAAGTAGGGTTAAAAACCTCTGACCCCTGATATCACATAAACATTGCAAAAAAAAAAATAAAACCCTTGATTGACAGTGAAATGCGTGACTACCTCAAGTCTGGTCTGAAATCTTTGCTGATAATTATAGGGTTGAATGTTATGAGAAATGGGCAAAAGGGGTATCAGCCACATGAGTGTACAAACTCAGAGACCTGAGCATCTCTAATAAGAATTGATGTAGTGTGTCATTTGTAATTTAATCAGCAGCATTACATCTTGATAGTAAAAGGACTATCATGAACATTTTCACAGTAAAGATTAACACACACTCAAATCTCTGCTGTCTTAATGTTCCAGTTGTGACAGGAGCTGATAAATGGAAAAAATTGCAAGTTTAAGCTGACACGTGACCCCAAGCTGATTCCAGGGTGCGTAGGCATTTTGCTGCATATGGCACTTAGCGCCAAGCACCGACCTGAGACATTCTGTGAGCAGGGGCAGCACGGCACAAGCTCAGCAAGCAGCACCAGCCCTGATCCAAATTTTGGCACCCGCTCTTTCCCACTGGCTATCATCGTATCCCAAAGTTCAGGTCTAGATCCGGATCTGAACCTCTCATAGCCAGCTCCATTCCAAGCAGAACCCTTTTTTTCTCACTATTTATTTATGAGTTTTGGAGACCTCTCCTTTCCCTTCATGGTCTAAACTTCTCCCATGCATTCAGTACCCCGGCACACACTGACCAGAGCCTGCCTGACATGCGAGAGGAACTCCATGGGTATCTGTAAGAGAAGATCTGCCCTAAACCAGATGCCTAGGAGTCAGTCATCTCAACTTAAGCTCCTCAATTTAGATTTTCACTGTAATGGAGGAAAATAGGCCCCTCTAGAGGTAATTCAAGCAGCACAGCTGTCTAAAAAACCTAAGATGAATGGTTCTCTGAAAAGGTCTTTTTTTTTTTTTTTCCCCTCTATCTATAGTGAAGAAAGACCGGAGCGGTTAGGACATCTATGTTTAAGGCTTCTGAAGTGAAGTGAGTTGAATCCCATGCTTACTCTGTCCAGGAAACCCAGTCTGCAGAGGAGGCTGTCAGACATGAACTCTCATAACATCTCTGTCAACATCTTTTTAATCAAGACTTTAAGATTTCTCACCAACTGTGTCTGAATAATTTTTTTCTTTTTTTTTTTCTTCTATTTTTAACAATGCTCAGTTGTGAGAGCTGAAAGAATTAGCAGTAAATTTACTCATGGGAAAAAACACATTATGACAATGAAGCAAAGGTCTCTAGTGTCTGCAGTCCCGCAGTGAATATGCATGTTCAGATGTGCATATTAATTGTCATTTATATCAGTGGCAAGAAGAAGGGAACAAATGGTGCATGGGCATCTGTTTTCAAATGCTTACCCAAGGTGCTGACTCACGTCCATAGGTCACCTGAAAGTAAAATTAGTCCCTTAGGATCTAGGCCAAATGTGCTGGGAAAACATCCCATCTCAACAGTCTTTGGAGCAACCCTTAGCAACTTTGGTTTCTGAACCCATTTCCCCATTTTTTTTCACCGATGTGAAATAACCTCATACTAATACTGTTTTCAGAGCCTTCTGTCTAATTATGCATCCTACCACTGTTCCATTATGGTTTTAGCCTCTTTTCTCTCATCCACCAAAACAAGAAAGGTACTTCATATTGCAGTTTTATCTTCCAGATGCCTTGATATCGAACTCATGGCACAATCTGCATTTTTTTTAAATGTATCATTGTATTTCAATGTACTTCAGAATTTCACTCCGTATCGCTCGGTAGTGATTAAACAAATATGCTAATAAAGCAAAAAGCACCCAAGACAAGGCAAAAAACCTAAATTAGTATTATAACCTACCGAAATAACAAAGCCCTGAATCTCTGACAAATGTTAAATTGCAATATAAAAGAAAGGCTAATGTTTTCCATTATTTTCTGTAGGCTGTTTTCATGAAGATTTTCTCCTGCACCTACAGCTTTTTGGATAGTGTCATGGCAAAATCCACACATAATTCACAAAGTGAGAAGCTTTAATTGTTTTCACACATCTTTCAGTTAAAACCTCTGCTGTAATCAATGAGACCTTTGACCACCTCAAACAGGTTTAAAAATGTCACTTAATATCAGTTTCCATCGGGGTGTATTTCAGGACTGGTCGTTTAACAATTGCTCTCCAGGAGAATTACTTATTTCTTGTTTTATTTGTGTGAGGAGCTCTCCAGTGTGACAGGTCCATGAGAAAGTGAACCCAGCAGAGGAGCAGGTGGTCTGCTGCTCCTATGTTATTGCCATTATGTTGCCTTTGTTAAATTACTCCATAAACCCAAGTTTCCTCATTGCCATTTGTTAGATTTGCCTACCTCCACTCTGTGAGTACGGATAATCAGTCAAACCTTAATTGGGGTGTATTTAGATCAAAGTATGCAGCCAGCGTTTGCTCCCAGTACCTGGGTTGCAAATGATAGTCACATGAGTGGCTTGCTCTATTGGACGTGCTTTTTGTTTAACCATGATCATTGCTGGCAGGCGGCTTTTTGTGCGAGTGAAAAGCCCTTTAGAATTCCTCTAATTCTGACAAAGAAACTGTCTTTGGGAGGAGAAATTGAGTATTGCCTTCTTGCATCTGAATAGTCTTTCAGCTCTATATTCACAGCAATACACTTAATATCCGCAGACAAGAAACAGAAGGTTTGGACCCATGTGTACTTTTATTTGATCCATTCCTAGCTTCCAGAAACTCTTGGAAGCTTGTCTTTTTACTGGTTAAGGAGATATATGTAAATTTTGTTAGTACAGGCATGGATTTCTCTTGAGAAGTATTGCAAAAACACTCTGCAGCAAAAAAATCACATAGGTTGTCTTTTTTTTTTATTTAAGAAGGAATAAATCAAAGCAAGGCTTGGGTAGGGATGAGCGATACATTGAATTTGCACTGCACCTCTGAAAAGAATAAAAAATGTTTGCGGAAAGATTTCCATTTTTTACCTTATTTCCTATCTAATTGCTGATTTAATCGGTTGTTTTCAGATGGGTTAATTTACCTTTATTTATTACCTTTCACGTCTTTCACAGAAGGTTTCTGTAGACAGGTCCTGATGCTTCCACTTTCTTTGGCGGCACCGTTTTATGTTGGTTTTTTATTTATCTGTATTGTGGTAGCACCTAAAGACCCCAGCTGAAGTTAGAGCCCTGCTACGCTGAAAGCTACGGAGAATAAAAGGTGACCTGTTCCCTGAAGAGCTTTCAGTTTAATCAAGGCAGCAAGACACACGCTACGCTAAATTTTGAACTCACCAACAAGAGCACAACAGCTACAATTAGCTTTTGGCACTAATAACGCTGGGGCTTCAGTCGAGCAAAGGCATATGCAGGCGCTAAATTTTAAGGCATGTTGAGCAGCCCCATTTAGTTCAAAGCGACAAGGACATATGCAAAGCTGATGATAAATCTTCCAGGGCAGAAGGTTAGGTTGTGTGACCAGGCCATTGGCCGGTGGAGAGGGAAAGCTGTCGTTAGGGACAGAAAGTTGACCTGCTCTTTGGATTTCTCTACATTTGAATGCTTAGTTAACAAAGCACAGATTTAGTATGTTTAAAGAGTCAATGCGGAGAAAATACTGTAAAGTAGCTCTGTTTTTCACAAAATTCCTCGCAGACCTTATTCTAAAGGAACTTTGCAAAGAGTAAAGGCCACTTTTGAAGCAACATAAAGACCACTTTTGTCAGTGAAATAACTTGCTGGACTTTTTCCCCCCAGATTTGTATAGAGCAGTGGTTCACATCAGGGTCTGAAAAAAAATTAGTTTTGATTGTATATACATACATACAAAAGGGTAAACAGTCTGAATAAAGCCTTTTGTACTGGATTAGTGTCTTAGCTCTTTAACCCAAGCTGCAGGTTTGGGATGTCTTTGTTCGGTTAGGTTTTTGGGGCTGACCAAACCGGGTGTGTTTGAGTTTCATTCCTCACCCTTTTCAGGTCTGTAGGACTGATTCCTTGCATTCAATGCCAGCAGTACTGTAAGTGCCCGATGCTTTATTCTCTAAGCTATTCATCCTTTCAACCTTTGGCTTTTTTTCCTTAATCCATCTACCTTACTGAGTTTTCAAGTCAAGTAAAATGTTAAACATGTGCTTCAAGCAAGAGCAACACAGAAATAACAGAGTACGTGCTAAGAATTTCTGGCCGTCCAGTCTGTTTGTTCTTTGTGTGTGTGTGCGTGTATAAATATATATGTATGTGTGTGTATGTGCATGGGGGTATATGATTGCACCACAAAGGATGAATCTACCATGAGGCAGAAGTCATGCAAAGCACATATTCCAAATGATATTAGAGAGAGAGGGGCAAAATAAACACATTTTAGCAACTTTTCTCTAATATCAAAAACAAGTAATTGCTCTACATCATGAATATTTTTATGGAGAATTCAAATGCTTAATGCTGCTTGTCTGAAGCCTTGATGACTTTTTTTTTTTTTGGCTGCAGGGGACAAGAGGCTTACACACATGCCACCACTTCAAAGATTTGCCTTCTATTAATTTTTTACTTAAGCTTCAGAGTGTTAAATTGTTCAATTTAAGCCATGAATACATTTTATAAAATCATCCTAGCCCACCATTTTTCCCAAAATAGAGAAGTTCAGGATATTTGGCAGTTTCACCTCCTCACCAACTCCATGCAAAATATATATGAATAATCTCTTTGAACCTCAGCAGCTTGCGATATAGAGAACCACAAGTTCAAGCCTTAGTCTTTCCTTAACGATGGAAATAGACTGTTCTAAAAATAAGTGCTGAATTTGATGATTTAGATAAAAAAAACCCATGCACATCATAAATAGAAATGTGTTGTAACTTTTCCAATTGGAAATTAAAAATAATGGGCTATTTTCCATTTCCTTGTGGGGCTTTCACGAGTTGAATCAATATAATGAAATGTTCTAGTCAGCAAAATAAATCAAGAGCCTTTTACTGTTTTTATCATGAGAGATCCCCAGTGGGGTGAGGGAGGAGAACAGAAGAGATCGCATGACATTATGCAACTATCCTACATCAGAGTGCGAGTCCGGCTGCTGCCGCTGCGCCGGGTGCCATCTCTGCTCAGTCAAAGCGAGGAGAGAGATGTAAACGTGCACTTGCCAAGAACGGGGTGCACTGTCTCTAATCTGTCTCAATTATAAAGAACAAAAGGGGATCCACTGATCTCCTGAGCTCTTATCATGACTTGGAGACCCTCTGCTCATGCATTCCTGGGGCTGAGAGCCTGCCTGACCGTATTCCCCCAAAGTCAGCTGAAAAGATTCCTACCTTACCTCTGTGAGAACTGTATCAGTCTGAAATGCAGAACTGAGGCATTGCAATGCCTGATTGTATGCTTCAGGTGGGACCCACAGCGGGGCTGCCAGAGCAGCATGCTCCCCACCGTGATCCTGCCGTGGGGGCTCCCCGGTCCTCGCTGCGGTCTGAGACCTGGGGGCTGCGTGCCTGCCAATGCTGCTTTGTCAGAGGGCCTGGAAACACATCACTGGAACACCACCCTAGCCAACGTTTTTGCATCATGTTGCATTCTGTGGGAAATTTTTGTATTTGTGCTTTTAGAGAGAAATCCTGTTATTTCAGATTAAGAGCCTTTGCCATCTGGTGAAAGAATGGTAAAACAGCACACGGGCAGCTGTTAAAGAGCAGAGCTACACACACAGTGCAAAGCCACCTTCTTGCTAGCTCCACAGTAAGAGTTCCCATTTCATAGGGTGTTTCATGCTGCTTTTAGTGAGATATTCATCTGAAGGCAAAGGAATTCTAGTGTCAAACAATTCAGCTTCTGTACCTGTCCTAGTTCATCCCAGCATCCCTCTGCTCTCTGCAGCCAGCTCCGCTTCCAAGGCAGGATCAGACACCCTGAAGGAAACATCGCTGGGGTGCCAGCCATAAACAGGTCACTGCAAACATATGGACACCCATGCTCTGAACCGAAGTATTAAGGAGGAAGAGGCTAGAGCTGTGAAGGCTGCTGACCTATTTCTTTCTATGAACAATTTCATTGTGCTTTTAGGCCTGTCCAACTGGCAGGGACTGTGGGACAATAGTGCTTCAGACCTAGAGTGACTGGCAGTAGACTCAGGACTTGGGGAAACTCGTGCCCACTTTGATAGAGATGTGGATAACGTCATCCTGGAACAGAAACGGCACAGTGCCCTGTAGCGCAGGGAGGTGCTTAGCCAGACTACCTGGAAGCTTGCCACTCCTGATTGCTGCTACAGAGCAGACCATTTCAAAGCTGTTGTAATGGAGATATGTGCTGCTATCAAGAAAGTGCTATTACTCTTGCTAATAAGAGTAGGTGATATATAGAAGGCTATCAATGAGCTTAGACTCTTGGATTCCCAAAGGCTAATGCTACCCAAGTAAATTAAACAACTTAGATGAAAATCCTCTGGCACTAAAACTTGATTGTCTGAACCATTAAATTGCTAGAAGGGTCCTTGGCACAGTTTTGACCCAGGCCAACTAGCGCTCTCCCAAGCAATTCCTGGACATGCTACAGAAGTTAGGTCAGCCCAGAGACCATTCCCATTAGGCAGCCTGTGTATGTATGGGACTCAAGCTGTTCCAGGCCAGTTGGCCAGCAAACAGTCCTGGGCGTGTTTAATTCACCCATATAGATGTAGCCAAAGTGTACTGAGGTTATTAATGCATTTATTCTGTGTTCCAGGCACCAGACTTTGGACTCTCTGAGCAAGTTAGGGTATCTTCATCATGCTGCAAGGCTCCTCACAGAAAACTCACCAATACTGAGATGTTTCACTAGTCTGGAAATCACTTCAGATATTAGGAAAACATAGCATCAAGGCAGACCAAAGAGCCACCTGGCTGGGTAGCCTGTGCCCAACAGTGGACAGAAAGGGATGTCTAGCAAGCAGTATAAAGCCAGTATAAAAGCCCTGTTATACTTTCCCGAATATCAGCGATCTGCAATTTAGGTATTTCATACCTCGGGATCTTTCAGTCTTGAGAAATACCACATTGTCTGCTGCACTGATAAAAGGACCTTTTTGCCCGTATTTATGGGCAAAGGAAGTACCGGTATTCATCTAACTATTTTGGAAGACCCAGGTTGAGTTCTGCTTCCCAGGCTTTCCTGGGAGCTCTTTCTGCATATTCTGAGCACTTTCAGTGATAGTGCAACGTGCATTAGGAAGATAGGCAGGTAGATGGAGGAGGGATGTTTAGCCTGCAGGCTACTAAAAAATATGTGCTCCCCCTGATAGTTACTGTGTGCTGGTTTGCACACTAGTTGAAAGGATGAAGGGAAAGCTGGTCACCTCCTACACCTTTTCCCACTTGACAGCTTGTTCAGCTGAACGTTGTACACAGCAATGAAGAAGGCTTCTAGGAAAGAGTGAGGAACATATTTTGCTTTTAATTTTGAATAAATAGGCACATGTGGTTAATGAGTAAGGTACTGGTCATTTTGTGGTGAGGAGCTCTTCCTGTGCATCGCATGGGGCTCCTGCAAGACTGTATATGAAATCTACTTTAGTCCATATTTGGATTTTATGGCAGTGAGCCTGGACATTTTAATGAATTGCTCAAGAGACATACCATGAATATAAATCCAATGCCAATTAATGTTGTTTTAACTATTGACAGCAGGGAGAAATAGTGAGCACTGTGTGTCAATACAGTAAGCTCGAATCTTTTAAAAACCTAAAAATAAATGATGTGCAGATAAGTTTGTGCCTTCGAGTCCACATGAAGCAGTGCAGGTGGGAAGCTAATGAACGTTCTCTGCTTAGAGGGCAGTAAAAGGGCTTATGTCCATTCGGACCATCCCAGGACTCCCCTTCTCCTGGCTGCCCAGTTGGAGAAATACAGAGTGAGGTGTGTGCCCCAAAATGTGACACTGTGACAGGCTGAACACTACACTACAGCCAAAGGCTGAGAGAGGCTTTGTGCCCTCCCTGAAAGCCACCAGGGCAGTGTGTTTGCCTCTCAGTCATCCTTAGGAGCCTTCTCTAGCCATCCCCTGCCCTTTTCAATCCCATTTACCATGCTTCAGAAGACGTCCTTATATTCCTCCATCATTTCACCCTTCCCTGGACATGTTTTCTCCCCTCCTGGATAATTTTCCCTCTGATGCAAACCAAAGACTGTGAGCACCCCAGTCCATGGTCACTGCTCTGTGTCAGCAGCTGTACTAAAATCCAGGCAGCTTTGCCCCTACATTTTAGCCTGGCCATGCAAATAATGATAAAATTGTGATTTTTTTCATACAAGTGGGAATGCTTCTTCTTCTCAAGTTTCAGTGAGTTTGGCCATTGTAAACAATGACAGTGGTGTTGAAAGATCCCCCATTTTGGTAGACCCTCTGAGCTGTCATAAGAAAGAAATGGCAACTTTTGAGGATGGAAAAAAATGCCAGGTGTAATAGGGTTGTTAGGGACTTGGCTAGCTAAAGGGAAGCAGCAGAGACAAGCCACTAATTGTCTGTGCATTTCTGCAAGCTGACCTTCCTTTGAAGGATGCTACAGTGCAGCATCTCCCCCAAAGGAGGGAAGGGTTCTGCAGAGGGAAGCAGCGAGAAACTAAGAAAATTTGCCTTGCTGCTGCTTGCCTGGTGCCCCCTCTTTGCTGTGGGAACAGGAGTCAGTTGCATGCCAGATTAGGGCACACTCTCTAACTTACGTTCTCACTTCTTAACAAGGACAGGTCAGCATAAGGTGTAGTGTACAATAACCTGCATCCTACAGCAGCCCAAAGGGAAGGGCCTTAAAACCTCTCTGGAAACCTCTGCTCTGTAAGACCTGGCCCATTTAGCTCATTGTACCACGTATCAGGAGGGAGCTGATGAAACTGAGAGTCAGGAAAATGGTTCTTAAAGTTTTTATCTGACACTACAGTTGAAGTGGCTGTCCTTCAAACCATCTGCCTTGCCACACATACGGTATTCCTAGCTGCCCACCACTACTTTTGATAGTGCCAGGCTCACTGGGCAGAGGTGAGAGAGTAATAGTTACCACGACAAGAGTAGAGAGTAGGAAAAGCCAAGTTGCATATGCATTTGCACTGCATATTGCAGTGTGATTTGTCTTTTTATCTGAACATCTCCTCTTTTCCCTGTAAGGTCTAGCACAGAATTAAGCAAATATATTATCTCAGTGCTTCTACTTTTATTTCTGCCCTTCCTGAAAGAAAGAAACTTGTATTCCATATTTACCAGAAATGATTGCTTTTACTACTGCACTTACATTTCCTGTGCCAACCAGTTCAAGCTGTGGTTTCAGGACCTGCTGGATCTCCAAGCTTCTGACAACTTCTGGATTCATCAGACCGATAAGCTGTGGCTTTCAAAACCAGTTTCCTTGCCTGCATCATGTTCAGCCCCACCAGGATGCATGAGGGTGAGCAGTGAAACCCTTGGCAGCTAGAGCGGCTACCTACCCAACACAGCAACAGAACTTCTGAGGACTGGCAGAAGTCTTGTTAGCCTCTGGAGGACACTTGAAAACTAGTCCAAAAGCCTGTACACGCTCACTTTCATGTGTTGGGGTAGCCAGTTTTGCTGTGATTGAGGGGGGAGGGTATCCTATCTCCCCTGCAGAGTGAGGGAGTCAGAGACACAGTGAATTTGACTGCTGATAAAAAGAAGGACAACCCAGGTGTCCCAAAGCAGCACTTGCTTTTAACGAGCAAGGTGACTCCCACCAGGATAAGTCCATGGCAGGGCGATACAGCGGAAGGGAAGGAACAGCCCTGGGAGCCGGCTAAGCAGCGTGAGGAGCGGGCAGATGTGCAGTCGGTGCAGGGGATGGGGATGGGGCTGGGTATGGGGATGAGGACAGGGATGGGGATGGGGTTGTAAGCACCCTGCAGCACTGAGGGCACGTCTATCTCTGTGGGTTTCATAATGCACAGTAAAATATCAGATGATTTACAACTGCAACAAGGTTGCTTGTGGGCACACAACATTTTAGAAAGAAATGTTAACCCAAAAGATATGCCAATTGTAGAGCAGTCCTGAGGTACCATCCTCAAAACTGGCCTTTTGATTTTCTGCCTCAGTTTTCTTATCTGTAAATAAGTTTAATATTTAATTCAGCCATGCTATTCAATTTAATTGGTTGATAGTTTTATCTTAGAAAGTTAAATGCTATGTGCATTTTACTTAACTTTGCTTACCATTAATTTAGCTGTTACTTTAATGAGTGGCCCTAAGCTTTTTCTGTGAGCAGTATCTAAAGCCAGAGCTATGCCAGTCTTTAAGCAACAAGGGACATTTTTCTGATGGTTCCTCTTGGAGCAGGGGGAAATCTCACAGCATCATTAGTGATAGGACAAGGGGTAATGGCTTTAAGCTGAAGAAGGATAGATTTAGATTAGATATTAGGAAGAAATTCTTCACTGTGAGGGTGGTGAGGCACTGGAACAGGTTGCCCAGAGAAGCTGTGGATGCCCCATCCCTGGAAGTGTTCAAGGCCAGGCTGGATGGGGCTTTGGGCAACCTGATCTAGTGGAGGGTGTCCCTGC
This sequence comes from Grus americana, assembly GCF_028858705.1. Classification (NCBI taxonomy): domain Eukaryota; kingdom Metazoa; phylum Chordata; class Aves; order Gruiformes; family Gruidae; genus Grus; species Grus americana. The sequence goes on from NC_072854.1 coordinate 45,080,424, forward strand.
CCATGTCAGGGGGATTGGAACCAGATGGTCTTTAAGGTCCCTTCCAACCCAAACTATTCTATGGTTCTAGGATTCTATGATTTTCCAGGACATTCTCTGGCACGGGCCATGCACCAAGACAGCACAGTCTGGATCAGCAGCTGGGGTTGGTCCCTGTGCAGGCTCAGAGAAGATATCTCATGTAAAATGAGACTAATGGGAGCAGTAAAGCAGAGAAAGTTTCTTTTTGCTCTTCTATCCCTGGTGCCAGTTAGCACAGGGACTTCAGTGTAATATTATTATAACATTTTTTACAGTAGGAATTATAATTGAAATTTGCTATGTATGAGGATAACTAAAACTCGATCATTTCACACTCTTCAGTCCATGCCTGAGGACATTTTGGGGTAAATAGATTGCTTGGAAACAGCCAGTGACTACAGCTAAAATTACATTTTACCAACTGAGCTGAATGGCTTTTTAATTACAGCACTGATGTCCGCATGCTGTCACCACCGTCTAATACTGAGATGGTATTGATTTGATTTTTAACTTTGATGCACCAGGGGAAAAAATGCAGAGTAGGATTTTTTCTGAAATCTTTTTTCCAAAGTAGTCAAGAACCCCAACTCTAAAATGACTGGTTATTTTTTCTGTCTCCTTTTTTATTCGCTTGTGTCTGTGTCCACCTTGAATATTGCTACTGTCCACCTTGAATTTGTTTAGCTGTATCAAATATTTTGAAATAAAAAATTATAATTTCAAGGTACTGGTGAGCCTCAGGAACCATGAAATATGTGCCATACATACAAACGTTATATGAAATAACTGAAATAGCTACCATGCACACATATCAGAAAATCACAGGAATCTGCATAGTCACAATTTCTTGTGATAATGCAGTCTTACTGTATTAATTTCCTTCAAAAGCAACTACAAATGCTTTCAAACCAAGATGCCAAGGATTTTATATTTTATGAGACAGTACTTATTTTTAAGGATATATTTTGTTCCTTTACTATAGCAGGGACTGGTCACTGAGTAAGGTGCTACTTGGGGCAGGGGAATCTGGTCCCTTGTGAACACAGAAATTTTCTTCTTTATCTAGGGAAAAAATACAAAAACTTGCCTGGGCTGAACATTTAGTTTGCAAAAGGATTGTTCCATGAGCTGTGAGGATACCAAGGCCAAAGAGCACCTCTTCTTGGGCTGCTCCACTCCATGGGGAAGAGAAAGCCCTTCAGGCTCCTCCACACCCAACTTATTTTGGCTGAGAGGACAAGCTAAAGGAGGCAATTTCATATGGGTTTGTGAACTTGGAGTAATACTGGTCTAGTTAATACACAGGGGGTTGACTTAGAACTAGGAAGAGTAGACGTGATCAAAAATCCATTTAATTTTATGGGCATCTGACTACTGACTCCTACAGGTTTAAAATTATGTTTGCACGAGCGCTGTGGAAAAGGTAATCCATTTACTGTTGTGTTGGGTTTGCGTGGCAAGGTTTTGGTAGCAGGGGGGCTACAGGGGTGGCTTCTGTGAGAAGCTGCTAGAAGCTTCCCCTGTGTCTGATAGAGCCAATGCCAGCCGGCTCCAAGATGGGCCCGCCCCTGGCCAAGGCCAAGCCCATCAGTGCCTCTGTGATAACATATTTAAGAAGAAGAAAAACACTTAGAGAGGGAGAGCTTTTGCAGCCGGAGAGAGGAGTGAGAAGATGTAAGAAACTCTGCAGACACCAAGGTCAGTGCAGATGGAGGGGGAGGAGGTGCTCCAGGCACCGGAGCGGAGATCCCCCTGCAGCCCGTGGTGAAGACCATGGTGAAGCAGGCTGTCCCCCTGCAGCCCATGGAGGAAGGATGAGGGGGTGTAGAGATTCCACCTGCAGCCCGTGGAGGACCCCATGCCGGAGCGGGTGGAGGCACCTGAAGGAGGCTGTGGCCCGTGGGAAGCCCACGCTGGAGCAAGCTCCTGGCCGGACCGGTGGACCCGTGAAGAGGGGAGCCCACGCCAGGGCAGGTTTGCTGGCAGGACTTGTGACCCCGTGGGGGACCCACACTGGAGCAGTTTGCTCCTGAAGGTCTGCACCCCATGAGAGGGACTCCATGCCGGAGCAGGGGAACGATGAGAGGAGTCCTCCCCCTGAGGATGAAGAAGCGGCAGAAACACCGTGAGATGAACTGACCGTAACCCCCATTCCCCGTCCCCCTGTGCCACTGAGGGGGGGGAAGGTTGAAGCCGGGAGTGAAGTTGAGCCCGGGAAGATGGGAGGGGTGGGGGGAAGTGTTTTAAGAGTTGATTTTATTTTCTCATTCCTGTACTCTGTTTTGCCTAGTAATAAATTAGATGAATTCCCTCTCGAAGTTTGGTCTGTTTTGCTCGTGACGATAATTAGTGAGTGATCTCTCCCTGTCCTTATCTCGACCCACAAACGTTTCGTTATACCTTTTCTCCCCTGTTTAGTGAATGAGGGGAGTGAGAGAGCGGCTCTGGTGGGCACCTGGCCTCCAGCCAGGGTCAACCCACCACAACTGTGCAGGTGGGATACTGGTCTGTACAGGTATTCCCTCTTCATATAGCTGGGAATACAGCTGACATCATCAATACCTGAGCTAACAATAAAAAGGTAAATGAAAGTATATTAACTGCACCCACTGCGTAGCCATAAAGGCAAAGGTCCGTTTGAGATTCACAAACAGCTTTTAGGTGAACACGGGACTATAATTCACTTCAGGGGCTCTGATCTTTGATGAGTTTATGAATGAAAACAAAGCTCAAGTGAATGAATTATGGACGTGATCCTCTCAGTTGTCTCATACACTTTTATGGCCTTTTAGTGTCTTCAGTTGCCAGGAGGATGGGATGCTGGGATGGCCTCCAGGAGCCCTTCACTGGAGTTCTGGCTTGGTTAAAGACTCACAATGGGAAAACTGCATTAATATGCCTCATATCTCTGCTCCCCATTTGTAAAACAGGAATGATAATTTTGTGTCATTTGTATGTAGGTCACCTGAAAGTCAAATTCAGTGATGAAAAGTTCTGAGTTGTTAAAAAGGGAAATATAGCCTACTGTGCTATATTTCCCCTGTCATCGGTAGAAACACTCTCATTTACTCCATACAACTATATATATCTGCTATTTGCAATCTAAAAAGTTCTGACAAATAATCTAGCAAATACACAAATAAAGCCAAAAGAATAAGGAGGAATGAGAACATCCAAAGAGAGAAATGGCCGTGGCAACCCACTCTAATGCTCCCACCCCTATAGACCTGATGAAGACGGCTTGGCAGACTCAGGAAAACAAAAGGGAAGAAAAAATTTGGATTTTTATGACAAAAACATTTTCACACTTTTTAGGGTTCATAATTCCATCTTTCTTACCACAACCTGCAAGGGCTAAGAACTAAATGAGAAAAGTGATGGTTCTCGTGAAATCGCGTGACTACCAGATCTGGACGTCTCCAGAGCTTACCAGATGCTGCAATGTGTGTGACAATAACATGAGGTGTTTACCATGCTGCTAAAGAAAAATATTGCATGCACAAGCAGAGCAGGCCTTGAGTTGTTTTCATTTTTCTGGGGCTGAAATCGAGAATAAGGGAGTGGGTAACCTATTCCCTGAAAGCTTTCCTATCCTGCTGCTCTTTCAAGTAGAGTTTTGCCCCAGGCTGACTGATCTTGCAAACCCAGCTCTGCTTGAGATAGCTGATTTTATAATGGATATTAACTAAAATTTCACCCTGTAGAAATTACAGTAAATTCCATTACCTCTGTTAGGACCATTACCAGTGCTTTGTACATATTATTTCGTAATGTGTATGCATATTACTTACCATACATTAAAACAACCTCTTAGCAGCGTATTTTGAGAACTCTGCCATCTTTTAGAGTGCTGGCAAAAAGAAGGGAAACCATGGGTTGTATGCAGATGCGCAGCCTCTGAAGGGTTAATGAACAATGAGGAATTTGTGTATAGCTCATTAATTGTTATACTGCATCCCTTTATCTAAATTGTTAGTGGCCTGCTTAGTCAATTGAAACATATTACTTTGATATTAAAGCTGCAATGAAAATCTTTATTCTTGTGCATGTTCTACTTGAGAATACAAATCCTTCAGAATAGGGCAGTCAGAATTATCTTGAAAAGTATTACAATTCAATAAACCATATGCTCAAAAATAGAGACATCAGGTTCAGCCAAATATCCTGGGCACTAGTGCAGTGGCTCTGACTTTCCCATCTAAACACACCAATTTGAAATACTGTATGCAAAAGCCCATCAGAGTTTGGATTCAAATTCTGGCCTTGTGTTCAAGGAAAATGAGGATGATGGTTCCATACCAGTTCATCACACAAAGTTAGTGTCACTGTGCTATTGTGGGAGGGTAGACATTGTGGACTGGTGATATGGTACATGTAGGGGTTTATATTTGTTACATAAGCCCCAGAGTATCCCACCTAATTTATGATGCTCTGTGAGCTCTAGACTTCTGTAGACCACGGAGTGAGATAAGCACTTTGAAACCTCTCCAGACCTCAGCAAGGCTTAATCGTCTTGACAAAAGGCCTTTTTCACCTCAGTGCAGACAGAACCATTGCAGTATGGACACACTCCCAGATTAGGCATCTCCATTACTCCTAAAATAAAGAAGGATGAGTGTGGCCCTTAGTGCCCAGGCAGCTTAGCGATGTTTCAGAGCCCCACTGCATTTGGCCTGTGCCAGACTAGCCCAAAGGTGATCCCCGTTGCAAGCAGTATGAGTGGAAGACAAGAGGCAATGGATGGGACAGACCAGAGAGAAGAAGTGAAACAAGGAGCAAGACCGATCAGTAGAATTGGTGTTATCTGCCTACGTTGTCACCACTAGGAGAGTTTTAAAAGAGGAGGAGGAGAGCAGAGGAATAGCGTTGCAGAGGTTTGTGGGAGAGAGGGTGCAGGAGCCCCATGTGGCACAGGTGCCAAACCAAAGCCTCCTCCATTTAAATTAGCATAAATCTGGAGTAGTATTGTCCACTGTGCTGGAGTTGGTTTGGAGTTGCAGAGGTGTATTCAGACACGGGGGTCAGGCAGCAGGATGATAATGTTTCTGATCTTGGACATAGGCAAGTGTGGAAAGGCTTAGTCTAACTGTGCCCGTAAACTCCTTTGGGTGTGTTGGGGATTGAGGTGCACCAGTTATAATGTTCCTATTACATTTTATGTGGCATGGTTTCTTGTGAGAACCAGCACAGCATAGAGCTCCCCTTCTCTACTTACCCTGCTAATGATCACAGAATTATGGAATCACAGATTAGTACAGGTTGGAAGGGACCTCAGGAGATCATCTAGTCCAACCCCCCTGCTAAAGCAGGATCACCTACAGCAGGTTGCACAGGATCGCGTCCAGGCGGGTTTTGAATTTGTTCCTCTGGGCAGCCTGTTCCAGTGCTCTGTCACCTTCAAATTAAAAGTTTTTCCTCATATTCAGATGGAACTTCCTGTGTTCCAGCTTGCACCTGTTGCCCCTTGTCCAGTCACTGGGCATCACTGAAAAGAGTCTGGACCCTTCCCCTTGACACCTGCCCTTTAGGTATTTATAAGCATTGATGAGATCCCCTCCCAGTCTTCTACAGGCTAAACAGGCCCAGCTGTCTCAGGCTTTCCTCATACAAGAGATGCTCCAGTCTTCTAATGATCTCTGTAGCCCTCCACTGGACTCTCTCCAGTAGTTCCCTGTCTGTCTTGAACTGGAAGGGAGCCCAGAACTGGACACAGAACTCCAGATGTGGCCTCACCAGGGCAGAGCAGAGGGGAAGGATAACCTCCCTTGACCTGCTGGCCACACTCTTCTTAATGCACCCCAGGATACCATTGGCCTTCTTGGCCATGAGGGAACATTGCTGGCTCATGGAGAGCTTGTTGTCCACCAGGACTCCCAGGTCCTTCTCCACAGAGCTGCTTCCCAGCAGGTCAACCCCTAACCTGTACTGGTACCTGAGGTTATTCCTCCCTAGGTGCAGGACCCCACACTTGCCCTTGCTGAGCTTCATTTGGTTCCTCTCCACCCAACTGTCTAGCTTGTCCGGGTCTCGCTGAATGACAGCACAGTCTTCTGGTGTATCAGCCACTCCTCCCAGTTTTGTATCATCAGCAAACTTGCTGAGGGTACATTCTGTCCCTTCATCCAGGTCACTGATGAATATGTTGAACAAGACTGGACCCAGTACTGACCCCTGGGGCCCACCACTAGTTACAGGCCTCCAACTAGACTCTGCACCACTTATCACAACCCTCTGAGCTCTGCCATTCAGACAGTTCTCAATTCACCTCACTGTTCACTCATCTAACCCCCACTTCCTAAGCTTGACTATGAGGATGTTATGGGAGAAAGTGTCAAAAGCCTTACTAAAGTCAAGGTAGGCAACATCTACTGCTCTTCCCTCATCCACCCAGCCAGTCATGTCATCATAGAAGGCTATCAAATTGGTCAGGCATGATTTCCCCCTGGTGAATCCATGTTGACCACTCCCAATAACCTTATTTTCCTCCACATGCTTAGAGGTGACCCCCAGAATGAGCAGTTCCATCATGTTTCCAGGGATGGAGGTGAGTCTGACTGCCCTGTAGTTTCCCGGGTCCTCCTTCTTGCCTTTTTTGAAGATCAGAGTGACATCGGCTTTCCTCCAGTCCTAAAGTACCTCTCCTGTTCTCCATGATGTTTCAAAGATGATGGAGAGTGGCATATAACATCCGCCAGCTCCCTGAGCACTCATGGGTGCATCCCATCAGGGCCCATGGATTTGTGGGTGTTGAGTTTTCCTAAATGATCTCTAACCCTATCCTCCTCAACCAAGGGAAGGTCTTGCTTTCTCCAGACTTTCTCTCTTACCTCCAGGGTCTGGGATTCCTGAGGACTGGCCTTAGCAGTAAAGACTGAAGCAAAGAAGGTCATGGTCACTGCAGCCAAGGTTGCCCCCAACCTTCACATCCCTAACCACTCCTTCTTTGTTTGTTAGTACAAGGTCCAGCAGCACCCCTCTCCTCGTGGACTCCTCCACCACCTGTGTCAAAAAGTTATCCTCAGTGCTCTGTAGGAACCTCCTGGACTGTGCATGCCTGGCTGTGTTGCCTTTCCAGCAAATATCAGGGTGGCTGAAATGCCCCATGAGAACCAGGGCCTGTGTGATCAGTGTGCATATGTGTACATATGTGTGCATGTGCATATGTGTGTATGAAATGCTGTGCTGCTGGGGATCAATAACAATATAATAGGGAAAAGTACAGACCAGGGCAGTAGAAGAATGAACACCCATATTAATATTCTGATTTATTCCGTGGCAAAAGAAGGATAAGAACTGGAAATTAAACAGGATTTTCCAATCAGAACTGTCTTTCTGTTTTTCAAGCCATTCATGGCAAGGTGCACAGAAACCTGCGCTCCTATAGATATTCATATGCTTCTGCATTTTAGCTTTTTTTTCTGTTACTTTCATGACCTAGCTTTTATTAACAAAGTTTATGTAGTGGGTAAAAAACATTTTAAACTATTTTGCTGATAAAGTTAATTTGTTTACTGGACATCAGTTAAAAATCAGGTTTTCTAAAATGCATTTTTTTACAGTTAAATTTGGTGTTATCAACTCAAATAAATCAAACTTGACTGCAACCTAAGGAAAACAAATGCCTGAGCATTGTTTTAAAACACATGCTAACTAGCAAGCTCAGTAATAAGGAGATGATGCCAGGAATGCCAGGATATCATCTTCTTACTATGATTCAACTTGAGGTTGGTGACATTGATATAACTTTGACTTCAAGAGAGGAAATATTTCATAGTAAACAGAGCAAGAATGAATCCCTTTGGAATAGTAAAGGTACAAATTACTTTAGTTTTCATTTCTGTAGTGCTAAATTTGTATTTCATGTGTGGGATTGTAATTGATGACTGCTTACTTGTCTGGATGAAGAAGGATGAAAAAAATACTTTCTGATTGTCAAGGTTAGTGGCTAAAATAGTAGACATCATGCTGAAATCTTTATAAACAGCACACAAGCAATTCTTTTCTTCTTAAGCAGAACAGAAAAGGAGAAAGAAACTTCCAAGCCAAAATATCCTCATATCATCTGGCTGACATCTGGGAGTGTAATGTACAAATTTTCCTGGCAATATGATTTGTATCACCTAAGTAAACTCCAGTGCACCAGCCAAAGCATTAGATCTTCACTAAGGCTTTGAGGGATTTGAGAAGATTTTAACACCAGGTATCCTAATTCCCTTTTCCAAAGTTCAGAGTTAAAACCAAAGAGGTTTCTTCCATAGCATTTCTCAGTAAATACTGCAAAGTCTATAATTATTATTTCCACATGCCAGTTTCTCAGTGCTTCCAAAAACTCCCAATTGCCTCTCATTATCTGAGATAGTCCCACATCTAAATTTCCCCGGATCCCTTACAGACAAGATTATGTCCCAGTTAACAGTATATTTCATTAACATTCTCTGTGTTGTAGAGAAAGCAAAAGCAAAACAAAGCCCTCTCCAGTTAACATTATTTTCACATCTTTAGAGGAAGAGGTGGAGTTCTTGCTTTATTTGTCTTTGCTGAGCTTTTATCTTGGTCACTGTTCTCTCATGAGAATTCTAGTGAATTGGAAAAAGAAAATACAATTTTCTTCCCCTGTATAGCCTATGAGCATGATCCACCTTCAACATTATTTTGGACATGTTGGTTTTTCAGTACTATAACAGAGCAAGTGACTGAGACTCAGGATACTTGGATTTTATCCTGCCATTGTCTTGGAATCACCTTGAGGAAGTGACTTTCATTTGGGGGTGAAAGCCATCAAGTCTGTCTAAGACATTGCAGTTGTCAGAGCCTGATGAGTTAATGAAAGGAAAAACACAACATCGAAGTCGGTGGCAAAGGACTAGGATCAGTGACCCAGAGACCTGTTCCAGTTCTGCCTTCTTATTTTTTTTATTAACTCTGATTACAGCTAAACCAGAAAGGGAGTTTGTATTATCTTATTCAAGAGCAATTAAATCAGCTTAGATTTGTTTATGGAAGAGTGGAATCCATCAGAAACCTATGCTTCATTTCAGGAAAGAAAATTTGTTTCATTTCACTTAAGGAAAAAATGTCAAGTAATTCCTTTAGGGTCAGTTTCCAGAGCCCATAATAAAACACTTGTAGTACTTAATGGGAAAATTATATATAATTGGGAAATATTATGTATAATTGGGAAACATTTGGAAGAGAAAGGAATCTAGAAAGGATCGGTAGCACATCTCTTTTTACTCTGAACTGAACCAAATTCTCAGTTTTCTAAACTCACCCTTTGTTCTCCCTGCTGCTGGTAACGTGTGATGTGTACAGAGGCTCTCAGATAGCTGCTTTCCTCAGCCAACCACGCTACGTATCCTAATATCAGCAAGCTCAGCATTTGTAAGTCTGAAAGGAGGGATAACAGGGAATTTTCTCTTTCTTACAGGCATCCTGATCCTTAGGGCACTTTCTGGGTAAATCCACTTTATTCTGTAGATCCCTTCCCTTCTGTAGATCTACAGGGTCCCTCATTGTTGCCTTAGACGTACATGTTGACCCTGATCCAAGAAAGTGCTTTATCATATGAGAGACTAACCATATGTTTTAAGTTAAGCACAAGCTAACTGGTTTACTGGATATGTGTATTTGTGGCTTTTGATCAACTGCTTCTGTTTACTGGTTAGCATTAATAAAACTCAGCTAGGCTGCAACTACTCCGCCTTAAGAGGTGTTTATGTTTTGAGTTTGTTTGTAGGCTATACAATTGTCATGGATCCTATGCCACATGGAAGAAATGTGCAAATAAACCATTATGTGTTTTTTCTGTGCTTCATGACCGACTTCTCCATTTGGTTCATTGCCCTCACAGGATCCGAGAGCTCCGTTTGCCAGCTGTGTTTTCCTAAGGCCTCATGGTATCACATACGTGATGGATGCAGAACACTAAAGGTGCTGCATGACACACATGGGTTCTTGCACCGCTGCTCGAACTGCAACAGAGCCAGACCTTTTTCTCTGGTTAGTGTTTACGTGAAAGCCTTTGCACCCTTAATTCACAAGCCTGGAGCAAACAGCCTGACTGCTCGGGCACTATCAGCAATGGGTATTTGAACTCTCATAACTTGTAAGTAGTAACTTAGGTTACAGCATCAGAGAAAACTGGAAGACCACTTCTCATATTGACAGCGGACAGTCACGATTGTTTTGCAGACTGAACAGTAGCAGAATTTCTCCATGCTTTTCTGTGCAGCTTTACCTTTATTACTGGGATGTGAAAAAACAATGGCAAAGACTCTGTTCCATCACTGATTTCCAGGGCATCATCCTCTCTTGGGCTCAGGCAATCACACACCCCTGCTCACAGGGCATACACCTGAGAAATTGTAAGGAAAATATGCAGAAGTAAATCTTTCATTCTTCCTGTGTCTTTTGTCCTTTGCATGTCCCAAAAGGATGGCACTTGCTGTAACTACAAAAGGTCCAAACTTACTAACTTGTAGCCTTTGTAAACCCATTGCGTGTCAGTATCTACTTCTGGTTTTACCAGCAGGTCTGGCTCCAATTATTAGAGGCTGCTGGCTTTTCTACTGTCATCTTCTTCTTTCTAGCTTTTTTTTAAGAAAAAAAAAGTGTATTTCCCCCCCCCCCCCCAGTCTTCTAATGGCATCATAAAATACACTCTTCTGGACTCTGTGCTGTTATAATGTTGTTTCAGCTGATAAGTGTTAGCGAGAAGCCAATACAATAGAGTATGAAGTCAGTGTGAGAGCTCCATCGGTGTAGGTCTTTATTTAGCACAATAAACACTGTAAGATGATATATGCGATCTTTTCCACCAAGAGTGAAGAGGCAATAGACTGAATGCACCAAAAGCTGTTTCAAACCCCTCTGCTGCTATCCAAGTTTTACCTCTTTGTCTATTTGTATGGTCAAACGAAACTCCATTTTCACTCCTTTTTTTTTTTCCCTCCCCTTTTGTACACTTTACTTGCCATTCTAATTAGCTTTCTATTACTACTTAAAGGGGCAGATAGCAATGCGTGTTCTATAGCTGCTGAGAGCTCTTCTGCAGGCAACCGTGTATGGGTTTGCTTACAATGTTAGGCAGGAAGGGCCGGAGAGAGGATGGCTGCTTGCCTGGGGTGTGGGGAAGTGAGCACGAGCCTCTCTCCTCTACAAACTATCCCTGCATCACTAGCCCTTCCGGAGGTGAGAAAGATGCCGTTTCTCATCCGTAGAACAGTAAGAATAACATTATCTGGACAAGGGTAGTCAGGGAATAAATACATGAAAGATCATAAGATGCTAAAGATAATTAAAAATTCGGGTATTCCTGTAAAGTTTCTATGCCTTTAGACTCAGCATTAGCGGTGTCCCTGTCTTTTCCCAGTTCCATGTACTGGGCACAAGCTAGGACTATTCAGGGCAGCCAAAAGCACACCTGAAAGAGCACCAGGTCCCCTATCATCTTGCAGAAGTCCTCCTACCCTGCTTAAGCACTGGGACCTAGTGGCTAGAGCTGAAACAGGGAAGCTCAGTGACCCAGGGGATAGCATTCAGTGCTTTTCGCTTCAGTTTTCCCATCTGACACTGATCTCTTCTGCAAAGCACCCAGGAGTCTGAGAAGTGCTATATAGGAATGAAGTATTATTTCTTATTAGGTGGAGTATTGAAGGAAAATATCAGTTCTTGGTATTTCTTTCCTAACATAGCTGAAAGGAAGCCTTTGTGGCAGGCAGCTGTGTTCCTCATGTGCTCTTTCGGATGCAAACGCTTACACCATAATGTTCATCTGCTGGTTTCAAAGCCCCCCGAGGGTCCATCTCACAGGAAGGGTTCATGGGGCACAGGGACAAGAACAGTTTGCCTAGGATGACTCCATTTCTAATGTAAAGCCCTTGATCCATGCAGTGTGCAAAGGTTGTGCTTGTTCATAAATGAGGGCCCTTCTGAGACATCTGGGCTTGCACCAGGATGCAGAGGAACAGCCCTCTCGCTGCGCCTGGGGGACCCTGCTAACCTCCCCCTGCCACTTGCTTGAGGCAGAACCGATTCTGGCAGCTCTAAGCTGCTGATGGTAGGATTTGTGTGCAGTTAGGGCTGGACTATTTGTTCAGCTTTAGCATTATGCCCATGGAAAATAGTGGCCAATAAAGCATAAATGCCTTTGTCCCACTAACATTGCCACTTCTTGTTTTCCAGAGGACTCCTGAGACCACTGAAGTAATGTAATTAGCACAAATATGGCATGGTAGAGCACGGACAAAAGAGAATAAGACAAGTTTATTCTGCAGAAGAAAATGCTAGCATAGTTTAATCCAACAGCTCACAGGGTGACCACCTCCATGCCATGTGCAGGTGCAGTAGACTTGAGAGTTCAAGTGGGTGAGAATTGTGACCCCCCCAGGGAGATTACTTGCTCAAAATACAAAGGCAGAAAAATTCGGTATATGAAAATACAGTTACCACAGTAAATAAAAGCTGCTTTTGCCAATAGTTAAATATTGTTTCACAGCTATAGGCCAAGCCATTCAACACACATTAAAAAAAAAAAAATAAATAGACAGATTGTCTTCATGTTCAGGAGAAAGAAAAACAGTCTGGAGGTGGTGGTGGCCTACATAGAGAGACGTTGTCCTATGTCTAGACAAGTTCCAGCTGGTCTTAGACATTAGTTGGTTTGCTTTTGATTTTGATTTTAGACATTTAAAATTATATTTGATTTCCTAATTGCCAACATACTCCCGCTGGGCTGTTCAGTAGAAGTGAGATGTCCTTGTTAGATGACATTTTGCTCCTTCCCTGCCAGTGCTGGCACACGGACCAGGCACTTCTCTCTTCATTCCTTGTTGATGTTCCCAGCTGCAATACGGTGCTAAGACCAACTGCTCTGCCTTTGCTGCTGGCTTCTTCTCTACTCACTAATGGCCAGTGTGCCAGCACAGGCGTGCTTGATGATGGCACCTACTCAGGTGTCTCATAGGTATCTGTAAATGTGCAGATATCAATTCACAAAGTGCTTTCCACAATTAACCAGTACATAGGTCTGATTCCACTGGTGGATATCATTCAACTTTTTCCCTAAGGAGCTCACGTTCCTCTTTTAGACACTCTGGCAAGGACATTCAGACTACTCTTAGAGGAGCTCTGGAAATGGTACCCCGTTGTGAAGGTCTTTATTACCATCCCTGTATTATTAACGCCCATTGGTGGCTTGTACACAGTCACCTCTGTGCGGGGGTCTTTCCCAAGCCCTTGCAAGCCTGCCTGTCTGCTTCTCCTTCTGCCACCGCACACCACTGCCAGAACAGGCTTATGCTCATTGACTGTGCTTCAGGTGTTGCCTCTTACCAACACTAAGGGTTAGAGGCTTTATCCCACTTGGGTTTAGCTTTCTTAAGATTTGGCTTTCTGGCCTCCTGCTACAAAGAGTGGAGGAAGACAGGCATCTCTCAAATTGAGCCCAGCCTCAGAGGTGAATCCCACCATACCCGATTCATTCCTGGTGGAAGCAGAGGGATAAAAAGTTGAGTAGTTTGCTACTGCCCTTCCTCTGCTTTCAGCAAAGATGACTGGTGGAAGGAAGTTGTTTCAGGTCTTAGGCTCAATCAGTAGAGTCTAAGCAGAGAAGCACTTAGCACGGAGGAGTGCCCACCTTCCCACCTAGTTCCCATTCACCAAAGCACATTGCTTCCCAACCCACAGGGTACGGCTGTGCCTGAATTACAAAACCATCTTCTTCAGGCCTGTGTGGGCAAGAGGGAAATGCAGCACTTTTAACAAAATGTTTAGATACACTTTGCAATCAGCCTATTTTTAATTGTTCCTTCTCCCTCTCTTTCTGTCCTGCCCCCTTCCTCATGCTGGTTTATTTTACTGTTGTGTATTAAATGGTTTTCATTCACATGCTCTGATAGTTTTATTCAACTTTTAAATTCTTTTCTTCTTTGGAGAATATTTTAATTTAATATAAATTGTATTTTTTAAAAAGAGGGAGTGGTCAACAAACAAATCGTCAGTCATAACAAAATAAAGATCCATCTTTAATACTAGAACTCTCATGCCAGGTGGAGCAGGTGTTGGAGCAATCTGTGTTGGAGCAGGTCTGCAGTTTTGCAGGTCCTTCATGGCCCCATCCTCACCCCTGCAGCGACATGAGCTGTGCATGAGCAGGTTGTGCTCTGGCCAGAGGACAGACCGCTCCTGTAACCCCGTGTCTGCGGGTACCACTCAGACCCAGCGGCAGCCCATGGTACCCCAAGATGCTCTGCAGGTTGCAGCCGCGTGGCCCAACCCCACGGCAGGCTCCCAGGACCACGCTCACCGGCATGGCAGGCAATCCCTTACCCAGGGGAGACAGCCCATAACGGCACAGCAATGCTTGGGAAAGCTTTCACAACTGTTTGGACTCACAGCAGCATTTCATCCAGTATGGGGCAAATGGGGCCCAAATTGAGAGGGGACTGAGATGCAGAGAGGCTGAGCTTTCACTGGGTTGGGATGTACAGACGTGAAATATCGTTGATGCCTTTTCTGCTTTTCTCCAAGCATCCAGAAACTCACTTACAGATATAAATTTCAAAATTAAGGAGCATTTCCTCTCCCTACTTCTCCACAGAGGCAAGAAAAAACCCTAATCCAAAAGATGCTTACAAGATGAGAGCAAAGGCCATAGGCCTTTTCCAGTGACACTGGACTGTAATAATGACCTTAGTCCCAAGCCTAGAAGGAGAGTCAACTGGAAGGAGTTTATCTGCACTTCTGTATCCCTTTTGCCAAGGCTGATTGCACCAAAGTTGGCATGTGAGATCAACAATGCTCTTTCATCCTCAGGCTTCAAGATTTGGCCCTCTAATTAACATATCCGTTTAACCTCAGTGTATGGGCACACCTTTACAAATAGCTTGGCAAGTGTGTGAGCCAAAGAAGATGCTGACCTTATCAGCTAGGATGTGAGCTTGCAATGTGTCAGCTATATTGAAATTACTTCCACACAGAAAACTCCTAGATAACTTACTGGGCTTTCATTTAAGCTATCCAGCGTCCATCAGGGAGGAAAAACTTCTCTGGGAGTGCATGTTTGTGGTCACTGAGAAGGGAGGAACACTGCAAGTTTGCACTCCAGCTTCCAAGAGCTTGCCCCTGTCTCTATGCCTTTCCTGAGCCGGTTGGCCTTGCACATCCAGCTGCTGCGACTGCCAGCTCTATTTCGGTCCAGGTTTTTTGCAATCGCTTCACTTTGTAATTAGAAGTGGTGCAGAGCATAGTGCAGTGTGTAATGAAGGATGGCGAGGATGAAACAGCAAGAAGCTGCAGAAAGATGCTGCCTTTCCCTACCCGCTGTCCTGCAGAGAGGCAGCTGAGGACACCACGAGGCTTCCTGCAGCTGCCGAGCTCCCCATGCAGTGGGGCGCAGGGCAGGGCAGCACGTTTCGGTGTCTCAGGCAGCCAGCATCAGGCAATTGCCCTTTCCTCACGTGTGAAAATTGGGTAGCTCCCCCAATACCAAGTTCTTGATGAAAATTGCTCAGTGGTTGTGGGACTGGTTAACAGCCATCGGTGGAGTCTGGACTCTCTGACCATGAGGTCAATGTCTCCTCTACCCAAGGAGTGGGGCTCAGGGTTGACCATAGACCCTCCCACAGGTGAGAAAAGCCACTTGCAGCCTCGGTCCTTGCCCCACAGCAAGGACAGGAGCAGGAACTAGGAGTTAAAAGATCTTCTTTGCAGCACACCTTGGAAGGAAGAGCAGCGTGTGGGGAAACATAGTGCTGGTCAAAAGTCTTCACACAGGGCCATGGTGCATGAAGGGGAACACGGGTGGGGAAGGATAAGGGCTGATCCTGGACCAGCAAGCACACCTCTTGTGGGAGCTAGTGGGAGGGGTGTTGTGTGGCTAGGACATATGGGATAAGTGCTGCTGGGCTATTTATGTTTTCTCAGGACAATCACGTCTCAAATGCTGAGGAGCTAATGCCTTCAGTTGCTTCTGCCATCCACCCTGACCATACCTCTTTTCATCAAGAAGTGTTTTTATGGCCCCACTCTACTGAAAAGACCTCCAAGCAACAAAGAAAAAAAAAATCAAGGGAATACCCTAGGTCTGTTGAAAAAGATCGCCTAAGATTAACCCTTAGAAAGGTTCTGGGATGAGAAAAAAAAACTTCTGTAGCATTGCAAAAGGAAAGAAAATGCTCTGAGAGGCAAGAAAAGTCTTTATACCTATTTCTACTGATACATGCAGCTCATCAGCAAGGCTGGTGAGCTGGGCAGGCAGAAAGGGTAACTCATTGAAAAGTGGAGCCTGTATTTTGATTGAGGAGAGTCTGTGCATGATTAAGAATCCATAGCATTTCCAACCACAAACATTATTCAGCTCTTATGTAAAAAAAAAGGGACATTTCCCAAGGCCAGTATTGGATTTTTACATGAGCTGCATTCCTGCTGAAACCACACTTACTCTGAAGCCTACGTGATCTAGCTGGTTTTATTTGGCTATAAGGAATTCAATGCACTCGACAGGGTGTAACATCTGTGACACATCCCCATAAGCATTGTTTATTTTTATGAAACAAGACCGACACAGTTACTCACTCTTGCTTTGCATCTTCCAAATGAGAATGTGCAAGGATAATCATGGCACTTCATTTCCAGTGGTTTGTGGAGGCATAATATACAAAGAGGACCTTCTGTAGCACACTGGTGATACTACCTAATTACACATACGTGCACAACTAGTGTCAACAAACTGAAACCAAAGTGTGCTTTGAAAAAAAATCAGTGTTGTTACGCAGAATAAATCACAGAGAGTAGATGTGCGGCTGTATTCAGATTGCCGTCTGGAAGATGCAGAAGAAAGCTGTGATTGAGCAAGGCTTCAGTTTTGATCCAGGGCTGCTGCTGACTCCCTCTCACCTCCGCCAACTTTGCTGGCTCAGTTTCTCCAGCTGTGAAAGGCAAATGTGATAAAGTTTCTGTATAGGTGTGCCATGAGAGCTATCGGCTGTGTCCATGCAAATGCTAATTTATTGGTGGTGAAGCATAGCCTAGATGAAGATGCTACAGTATTTGCCGTTTGCAGCGCATCTGCTGATTGGTGCTACAGATAAAATAGAGGAATGTATAACCTGGGCAGAGTCCGGAGGGAATGAGCACAGGGATAAATTTATAACATGGGCAAGTACAATTTTGGGAAGAAACATGTAGGTGGGATGGGTTGGAAAACAAGCATGATGTGTTTTGCTCTGCATTTTTAGCTTTCTTTTTCCCTTGTACGTTATCTGATTTTCTAGTAAGTGATAGTCTATTGATCCAAATTCACCTCTGATTAAGTCCAACATCCTGAGAGACATTCACCCACACATACACCCAACAAATAACAGCAAAAGAGCTGCTGAAAAGAGTACATATTTCATAGACTGTACTTGTGAACAGAAAGATAAAAAGTGCAACATAAAGTATAGTTCTTATAATTGGGAGACTTTGTGCTTTAACTAGATGCCATGTTGTGTTGACATCTGTCTTCCAACAAGGTCATTTTTTGTTCCTTTTGAGCAGAATACAGTGAATACGATGGAGTCCAGCAAGTTTTTCCACCTTAATTCAAGGAAGCAGCCTACACACAGCACTTCAGTTTCGCAGATGTCCAGATTGTATATTTCTGGGGGAAGGGGGTGAGTACACACGCATGTGTGTGTGCATGCATGTGCGTGGACACCTACGCACACGTGCATTTGGTTATGAAGCCAGTGATCAGTAAGTTTGCAGCACAGAGGTAAAAAGGAATGTGTTTATTCTGTAATCCATAAGAGCGTCTCTTAACATCGCTACATCTTGTCTGAGCCCTTTCCCCCCCCGCTTCAGGTAGACTGTATCATTTGGCACAACCCCAGACCGGGGTGGGACAGCTACAGCATTTGCCAGCAGTATCCATCTGGCACACAGTTCTCTCCCTGCTCCTCTTTTTTTTTCACTGCAGGCAAGAGAAGGACTTATTCTTCACACAGACTAACAGCAAATGGCTGCACTTCCAGCGCTTGTTTACATTTAATGGTAAATAGCCAATATTTGGACTGTTCCCTACAAGTCACTGTGATGAGCTGATTGATGAATAAGCCCATACTGCACTCTGGGCAGGCCATATAAATCCCACCCAGATCTCTTTCCCCGACACAGGCACATAATCCATCTAATTATTTAGCCTGAGGCTCGATTTATTGGTACAGCTTCATTTTAGTGAGGTTAAAATGCCAGGTCGAACAAGAGGAGCAGTCACTCCTCTGCGTTGCATCCTGCAGGGTGAAAATTTCCTGCTCTCAAAAGTGTGAGAAACTTCTTTTCAGAGCGAGCAGAAAAGTTGAAGTTGTACCTCCAGAGTGCTTAGGGGACGCGCAGGGCTGGAAGTTGCAGCACACGAGAGGAGAACCCCACAGAAAAGTGACAAGATTAAAGGATCTTCTCTCCCCCGCCCCCCTCTCCCATCCCTCCCCCAAACGGGTAGCAAAATCAAAGTTAAAAATGTATCTATGGAAGGGACTGATGAAAGATTAATAATTAATTTTAGAGCAGCGATACAGCATTTTTTGAAATGTAAATTTGATGCGCAAAAGTGGCATATTATGATAAGCAGGAGCAACAAGGGAGAGTGAGTACAGGAGGGCCTGTTGCTCAGAGACGGGCTAGCAAGGAACACTTACAGCCGGCTTTATTTTTTCTCTTCCCCTCCCTCTCTCTCTTTATGCAAACTTATTATCTGAACTTAGGAGGTTTTGAAGAAGTTTAAGGGCTGAATATCTGAGGCACAGAGTCTTCAGAGCGCATCTCAGCTACAGTTTTGCCTTGAAAGCTAAATCTCTAGTTGCGCATTGCCATCCAGTGTCTTCCCATACTTCATTTCTTCTGACCGCTCCTGTCGCAGTGGTGCGAACCATCTGATTACATTGCTAAGACTTTCCCTTCTGCTTCTAATATTTGGATTTCGTTTTCTGCCCCTTCCCACCCCGCTTCCCTCCCGACTACCCTCCTCCTTAGCTCAGCCTCTTTTGAACCATCTCCTTTTGTGCTTTTCCCGTGCACGGCGCAGGCTCTTTTACTCTCCCTTTTCTTTCCCCAGCCCTGTTTACATGAGGGCTTTGAGAGCAGCTTCACCGTGCGCTCTCATGAGAGTTGTGCAAATTGCACCAGTGCTTCAGTTGGAAGAGACACTCATCTCTGGAGCCCCATGCTGTGCAAGAGTGCATCAAGGCCAAGTAAGCCCCTTGATGCTGCTTCACGCTGTGATCCTCCTTTGCACAGTGTCATGTGTCAGGATGGTTTTCCCACAATGCATTCCTTAGTTCGGTGTCAGGGAAAAAAAAAAAAAAAAAAAAAATAACAAATAATCTGCTGCCATCACAGGCAAACACATTACCTGCAGGGCAGGGAGAGGAGCCAGTCTTCTTTCACTGAATCAAATTCACTCCCCAAAGTTGCCTTTGGACGTGTATTTATTAATTAGTGCCCAGGTGGTCCAGCCTCTGCCCCTTCAAACTTTTTGGCCGGCACATATCGTTATTTTGTAAACAGTGGGAATTTTGGAAAGTTAAGGGAAAAAAAAATCTTGTGTTTCCATTTCTTTACTTGAATGTATATGATGGTTTTATTTATGCATATTGACATACTTGTGCTTTGCAACTGATACCATATAAATCATTCATATCCCTGCCCTGTCATTTACGGGAATATAGCATAAACTCCATATCCTTATTGTAATTAAACTGATAACACGCAACAGATACAGCTCCCAAGTGCATCTGAAAACCTCACTGAGCACCACCGGCTCTCTGGCAAGCACGCGTTTGTACGGGGTTTTTCCTGCCCAGGCGGGAGTCACCTGCAGCAGCAGTCAGGCAGGTGGGCAGGCAGAAATCCGGAGAGCAGAAATCAAGCCCTACATTGCTCTGTGGTTTGCTGAGAAGGTTTTGACACTGCCAAGTGGTTCGATGTTTCTCCCACAGGGAGCCCACTCAGCCACGCAGCTGAGCCTCGGGTGTCAGCAGCGGAGCACCCACCTACACCTCCAAGCAGGAGAACTCCAGGAAAACCAACCACTGCTGCAGCCTGGGGAGAGCCGGGAAGGCTGGCATGGGGACGGGGCTCAGTGGGGAGGAGGAATTGGGGCAGGATGTAGCAAAAGTTACAGCAAAGCAATTTTAAATCAGCCAGGTCTGCTGAATGCAGCAGGGCAGGCGGCAGTGCCGCACTCTGCCCAGGGGCACTGGGGAGGCAAACGGACGGACGGACGGACGGAGTGCTCCTTCCCTGTGTAGGCAGGCGGCAGGCTGGGTGCAGGTGGGGTGCTGCTGCTGGCTTCTCCCTCCCTCCCAGCACACTCACACTCTGCTGCTGTTTGCCCTGTTCAGGGAAGGCTGAGAATTCCTTGGCGTAGCTCCTCTTCCTCCCCAGACATCTTCCTCCCCCCTCTGCATCTCTCCTCATTATGGGCAGTTTTGCAAATGCCACTGTAAGGCGAAACAAGGATAGCTGGCAGGGCAATGGGGTATGTGTCTGACAGCCCCAGGGGAGATGAGGAGAGGGGGTAAGCTGGTTTTTGGGGAGGAGAAGGGGTGCTCCATCAGTGCAGCTGGAGCAAAAGGTAGGCCAGTGTAAGAAATATTCCCAGAGCAAATTTCTTTGGCTTTGCCTCAGAAAAGCATCCCTATTCAAGAGGAGCACTTAAGCATTTGCTTATGTTTAAGCACATGCTCAAATCCTGTTGACCTAAACAGAGATGAAGCATATGTGTTTAAATGAGCATATGCTTAAGTGCATTCTTCAGACAGGAGAGATGAGGGCAATTAAGCACGTATCTAAATGCAAGCTAACTATCTGTCATTTACGTTTAGTCATTGTAATGCATTTTGGACAGTGAACAATTCTGGCAAGGAATATTTTACTAATCATTTCACAACATTTGATAGCTTTAATGAAAAGACAACATTCCCTGTTCCTTTGAAATAAGGTTTTCTTCCTAAAAAAATAAATAAATAAATAAATAAAGCAAACTGTGGATTTTGTAAGTGCACTTTTTTTTTGAGAAGGTAACAAATAGCACTGGAATATAAGCTGCAGTCTGTGTCCACTCTGGGTCATTTCACCAGAGAGAGACATCTTGCATAACCATGAAAGGAGACAAAACTGTCATTTAAGTCTTGAAACCCAGAATAAACTTTTCCCATCCATTGTTCTCTTGTATATGTGTAAACGTTACTTTTAGCTGGCATGATTTGATTTAGACCTTCCCCACATTGCAGCTGGTTTAATGGAATGCCATAATAGTGTCACACGGTTATTCTTTAAAAACAGCTACTAAATGTTGATGTTACTTATTGTAGCAATATTTATGTGAGAATGCTGCAAATACTTGGGAAAAGGTTTTAAAGGTTGAAAGGCGAGTATAGCCATAAATTATGAGTAATGCTGCAGTTGGGAAGTGACATAAAGTTCAATGGCCTCAGCTTTCGACACTGTGTGTTCATTGTTTTGGACACTCATGTGACTGCCTCTCAGCCAGGCCAGGGCTGCTTCTCTCCCTTGCTGGATGGGATTTCAATGCAGGATTGTGGAGGTTTTTTAAAGTGATTCTCTAACGTCTATTGTGTAAATTTCTCGTCTCCAACACAAGAATCAGCCTAAAAGACAACCTTAGTAGTCTGAGTGACTGAAACAGATAATAGAGTTCATATTAATGCTGGCTTACAAGATTAATTCACATTTTATTTCCTTATAACACTGAACGGAGAAACAGAAGACAAAAATGCAGTGCTAACCAGTAAAGCAGATTTGTTTGTTTGAGGGTTATTTACAGGGTCTTTGAACTGTTTTTTGGGAGCCTTCCACCCAGCAAAGTGTAGAGAAACCCAGAGCCAAAGCCAGCGCAAAGGGTCACAGCGCCGCTGGCGCAGTGGAGTTTCCCTACCAGGCAGAGGACCTCTGGGGCAGCTCTTGCCCCAGGACAAGGAGGGAAGGAAGAAGGGATGGAGCTGGGACAAGGAGCCTGGGGGAAGATCTGCAGAGCTGGGCTGGCTGCTGCCGTCCCCCGCCGTGGCCATCGCTATTTGATCTCCCGCTCAGCAGCAGCTTGCTGGCTTCTCTCGGGCTGCAAAGCAGGCGAAGCGAGCAGCAAAGCCAGGATAACCTTGCTGCTCACAACAGCCCGCGGCATCTTTTGCCTGTATCTAGACTAGCACAGGGGAAGCCTGGAATAGATAACGTCCTGAATTGCGAGACCGCTCCAAACTGTCCTCAGACATACCGTGCCATCCTCTTACTGACTCTCTCCTTAGGCAGTGGAGGGCTTTATGGTTTAGGTAGATTAGATTGGTCCCATTATAAAGTTCATTTTTAAATGAAAGCGTCAGTTCTCCATGTGTTGTGGCATGCAGAGGGGCCCCCAACCTCCCCTCAAAACTTTAAACACGCTCTGGAGGGAGCAGGGAGAAGACAGTTGTACCCAAACCAGTGGATTTGCTTTGTGGGTGAGGAAGCATCCGTGTACTCAGGGCTTAGAGCTTCTGTCTGTACCATGTTCTGTCATGGTATCGACCTTTTTATGCAAGCGCTGTGCACGAATTTGCACAGTGTTTGTGGCACACACCACTTATTCTGCGTTTATAAGAAGTCTATAATGGATCAGTTACATTATTTTTTCTCTGATTTGAACAGGATAGTTAATAAATGGGCCGGCCTGTAGCAACGTTCTCTTCTGCCAAGGCAGGAGGAATGGGGAAGTTGTACAGATAAGCTTTTAGCAAAGTTGCAAAATGTCATTAGCGCATAAACCCTAAAATCACCATAAGCCCATGAAAACTATGGTAAGTGATCAAGTAAAATCACAGTAAGCCTATGATCACATAAAACCTATAATAAATTGCTGTTGTGTAGTAAAAGCTGATTAAAAATTGATTAAAACAGTTCAAACTATGTAGGTCTCACCTCAATGCATCACATGGTGTTTACACTACCCTGACTTGCAAGGAGTCCTTCCTTTTCCTGGTCTCTCCATACACATCCTCAGTGATGGGGGAAGACAAGTTCTGCTTACCTGTAGCAGACCTGCAAATCAATAACTTGCAGTGTTCAGAGACCATGCCAAATAAAAAGATTCTGCTTGAACCTAGCAAACATGCAGGGCACATCATCAAAAGCACAGATATGTCACTGACCGTGTTAGATGGCTGCCAGCAACACCGTCTTGCTTTCAGTGCCCTCTCCTCCTCAAAAACTGCTAGTGCATGTAGCCCAGCCTTCTTCCTGGCAGCAGAGAGGCAGGTGAAATACAGCTAATAAGCAGTTTCAGGATCCCAAATACGAAGGCAAGTGCCAATATCTTGCTGCATGCATTTCTTCACCCAGCTATTGTGGGGAACAGAGTCAGGGCAAGCTCTGCACACCAGGCAGTGCCACAAAGGCCCCTCTCCTCACTTGCAAATCCTGGGGCTCCTATTCCAGCTCTGTGTGATGATATGAATTAACCTCACCCTATTATTTCCTCTGCCTCCACCAAGTAGCAGCAGCCACAGTATTTCATCACGTCAGTGCAAGTCTGCCATAAATCAATCACCTACGTCCTGCTGCTGTCTGTCTTTCAGGAAATGCTCCCCAAATGCCATGCAGTAGGATGTTCCACTATATAAGTGCTGCTTCACTGTGTCAACATCTCGCCCTTAACAAAGAAACAGCTCACACAAGGTTTCCACATTCTGCCCCGTCATGACTGTGGGCAGCAGTAAGAAGACAAGTTCACAAAGTTCAGCGTGTGCACAGACCTGCGAGAGGAATGCTCCGAGCAGCCTTGCGTGGTCCCTCCATGCCAAACACCCTCAGAGACAAGCGCTGTCGGCAGCTTCGATATACCCATCAGCCGCATGAAAAGTAGAGACACCTGGGGTAATTACCCACTGTTCCCATTAGAAACTCACTGTAAAGTTTGTGCTGGTGGCCCCACGAGATGTGGTGCCACGTGGCTCTGGTAACCAGTAATAAGCTTTTTTCTTTTTTTCATTTCTAATAGCTTTGTTTGCAGGAGGAAAAAAAAAAAAAAAAGACATCTAAATTCACCAAACACAAGGCTCATTGCAGATCTTTTATTCTGTCTTTCCTGCAATGAAGATGCTATTCAGACAGCAAAGTGAGCATTAAATCTATTCCTGAAAGTAATGCAGAGTATCAGAGTTTTGGGGCAAGAAATGTCTTTTCAAAAGATGGTTAACGAATAATGTCTCGGTAATGATAAATGGGGATTTTCAAAAAGTCTGCTCAGCACTTTCAAATACAATTTTGAAATACTTTTTGAAATACAATTTGCAGATCAACTTTCAAATTGAAGTCCCAAAAAATCTCTGAGAAAAAAAATGAATGCAAAACACCTAGTCACTGGTCTGATATCATTCTGTTAAGGAAACAGGTTCAGTGCACCTTGTCTAGGACAGGGAGAGGCAAGGGAAGAAGGCAACCCTAGGCAAGGAAAAACATTTTAGGAATTACTCCATTCCTCACTAAGAATCTTTCTAACTTTTAATCTTTAGCTTTAATTTGGCTTTAAAAAGACTATGCAATCAATATATTTCTGAGTTTTAAGCCATGTAGAAAATTATCAAAGATATTGATTCTAAAAGAAAATGCATGTAATTCAGTTGCAAAAGGTTGAGACAGAAAAATCCAAATGGCAAGCTGAGTCAAAGAAGGATCAAGAAGATTCGAAGCTGTGGAAGTTTGTCTTCAAAGCTACAGTCTCTTAGACAGACAATTAAATGAATGGCTGAAAGTGATGGTTTGGGATGGTTTTGGAGGCTTCCAAAGAAATACCATTAGTAGCTGGCAATGGTAAAGCCACCATTAAAAATAACCTTCGAGTTGATATGATTTTCATAGAAGATCTGTCCTAAAAAAAAAAGTATCAAATGTGCTACAGAGCTGGCCAGGAAAATCATCTATTCCTTCACATCTGCTTCTCTGGACATCTACAGGATAACAGCATGTGCTGCGTCAGTGAAAGTTAAAGAATTATATCCATAGGGCAAACAGGTGTCGAGTTATCTATAAACTCATTTCTTCCAAACCTTTAGGGAGACAAAATCCTTTTGATTTTATTGAATGTACATTTCTGTCTAATCTCCTGGCAGCCCCTCCTTAGCGTTACCGGTGGCCGCAGCATTGACCCGGAGCTTGAGCTGAGCTCTCCCTTTGGGTTAGTCGCAAATTCTGGAAACACGATGTAACGGCACTTCTGACACTTGTTTGAACAAAGTGGACATCAGCGCACCGCATCAGAGCCACATGGGATCCAAACATAACTATAGCCAATCGTAATTTAACTTCTTTCCCATAAATGCATGCTATTTCTATCTCATCATCATTACACTCTTCATAACCAGTTAGAACCTCAGATGAAGGTGTTTGGGGGTTTTGCCTTTAAAAAGCAGTAGTACTTAGGCTGTAGTTCAGCAAGGCATCTAAGTTTATTCTTAGCTTTAATTTCAGACCATTCTTCAAGGAACATCGCTACACTTTAACAGCTATGTTGTAATTAAGAAACACATTGGGGACAAGATTCAGACTGCCAGTTTCACTTAGGAAAACTACAGGCTTGTTAGTCAGAGGGAAAAATTAGAAATATTGAAGGAAAGGTTCCTTCTGCCAAGCTTTAATTGTCTAAGCATACCTAGACTGCATATATAGCCCATGGCAAGAAACAAACTTCTCTGAAGAGGAATTCATGTCACTTAGCTTAGATACCCATCTAGGACAAAATCGTCAGGAGTTCCAAAATCACACTGTCTTGTCTTTAGTGACACAGAAATGTACAGATCTAAAGAAAACAAATCTTTACGATCTCTCTCTCCTCTTCTTCTGGTTTTTGGGGGGTTTGGGGGTTTTTTTGTGGGTTTTGGGTTTGGTTTTTTTGGCCTCCTCAGCTTGTCCATTGGTTTGAAGAGACATTCTGCTACAAACCAGATCCTTTTGGCCCTTCTCTCTGCTCCTGCACATGACACCTTCCAGACCATGGTGCATTGCTGGCTGGTGGGCAGATGACACATGCTCGGTCACCTGTATTTTCCCAACAACTCCTGAGAAACCCTTTCTTCTATAATATGCATGTCCTTTAATTATGTGACCTTCTGATCATCTTCATCAGACACAGCTGATCTCCATTACTTATTTATCTCCCCTTTCTGGACTAGGTAGGAAAAATGGGTTTGTTCTAGGTAGAATCCATCTTTTGGCCCCAACGGACTTCATTTCAATGCCCCGTCAGCAGAAGACAAGAAGTTCCTATCATTAGCCTGTCTCAGGTGCAAAAGCCTCTCCTGGCCCTTCCTCAGCTTCTTCCCCAGTAAGGAAGGGAAAAACCACAAGCATAATTCACCTGTATCCCTCATTCAAAATGGATTCATATGGAGAATCCCCAGTGTCAAAAACATTGAGCCATCCATACGCAGAATTCCCGGTCAAGAGCACCCAGCAGTGCAAGGCGCTCCAGGGCTTCACAGCACCAGGTAAACTCAGGCTTCTCCAAATAGCTCTTCATATGCACCTCTTCTTCACCAAAATGAATAGCCAAAAGAAGCTTGTTTAACCACTTTCTTGGATGTTACAAGGAAAACCAAGCACTAGATTTAGCCTTTTCCAAACAACCTTAGTAAAGGATTCAGAAATATTTAACTCAAGCTGCAGGATATTACACTCAGCTTTGCTTCCCACCTTCTCAACAGGACCTAGAGGTTCAGCCCTACTAATTTCAAATGCCTGCTGCACTATGTGGCAAAATAAGACCTTTAGCTGGGCTAATTCAAAACATAATGTAAATTATCTTTTTGTACAACATGCTAGCATTTATTAATTACTGTATGTACTCTAGAATGTTCCCCAGGAAGTATTGTTTGGAAACTTATTACTAGGGAAGGAGTCATGCAGCTCTCCTTTAAATTTCTATTTTCCTTCCTCACCCTGTGCCAAAACCACACAAGAAGCATGAATTTTAACAGCTCCTGGTCATTCCCTCTCTTTTCAGTGCATCACAATTACAGAGACACCTGCTCTGGATGACTCTGTGTCCATCCACTGTGGGCAGGGCTCAACAGGGCTCCGTGTTTCTCACTAGTCATTGCTGGTTGCAAATCAGGTGTGGTCAAAAGCGTGTTGAGCTACCAGGGCAAGTTTGTACTCCCTATAGCCTCTGTGTCTTTTTTATTATTTTCTGATATGGATTTGTGGGTTTTAATGTCTATTTTTGAAGTCTGTAGCATTTTTAAGAGTTCATTGTTGTATTAAAACCCCAGTTGCACAAGTCACGTAGAGATAGAGAAGCAATGGTGAAAGAGTAATAGTAAAATGAAAAAAAAAAGCTTTAAAGAAAAGTAATTAGCACTGGACTGTGTCACATGACTTTCTAAAAGGTCCCAGTTGTAACCACCAAAGCAGAGCTAAGTGTGTAAGACAGAAAGGCTTGTGCACCATGAACTACTGAAGAGACCAATCACACAAATGTCTTCTTTGGAGTCACAAGTTGGCCTTAGTCTGCAGGTATTCCCATGAGATATGTCAGGCTGTCTGGACTTACTGGACACCAGCACAAGTGGATTTGAGTTTATGCAAAAAATAAGATCAGTAATGGCTTTCAAGCTCCTTAAATACTATTTCCCATCTATCAGGTGTATCACATTTGCAAAGAGGACACTGTGGGCACAAACTGGGCATACCTGAGTTTATGCAATCTTCAGTGAGCTAAAGAGGCAACTTCCGCTGCTCCTACAGCAACACGTAATAAGACGAAACAGGAGCGGGTTCCCTCGTTAAGCCTCTCGCCTTGCACCGATACAAGCAGCGCTCCCCACAGGTACTGGGTTATCCCGGTCTGTCATTGCCGTGCTCTGCACCTTGCCGATGCCTTTTTCTTGAATGCTGGCTCCCTGCCAAAGGAGCAGAACTGCCTGTCGCACTGGGTACTGACACTGTAATAGTCACCTATGCAAGAAGAAAGCATCCTCTTCTCTTCCTGTTTTGATATCCCATCACTGGTGCACGGGGGCAGACAGTCCTGCAAACTTTGCAATGCCGTTAGTAATGGTCACTGATTCACAACAGCAGGCAGTTTCCAGGTAGTACTCCTGTGTAAGGGATGTCTGTCTTTCCAGGAGCTTGTCTGCCACATGTCTGTGGCTGAAATGCTATGGAAAAACAGGGCAGTAGCTCTTGCTCAAAACCAAATCCCCTCATCCGTGATTATCTTACTCTTTGCCTAAAAAGAAAACAAACACATTCAGAGTCTTATTTGTTTCAGCTCCATTATACTATTGTCTTCAGTGATGCTTGGCTTTGCTTCCCAGATCTAGGTGAAGCGGGTCCACACTGAAGTCAGTTATCTCTGTAAGAAAAGATTCAATATAAAATCTCTGCCTTTGGCTTTTCTCAGCACTTGCCCTTTCACTTACAAAGCTTGTTTATGGTGCAAACGATTTACAGAAGTCTGACAGCAGTTCAACAAGGTGAAAAGCAAAAGGCAGAAGAACTCCACGTTTTCGTCATGTCACAAACATGATAGAACAACAAAAACAATTCCATTTTCTGCTTTCTCCTCTCAGTAGTGATAAAGTCAGATCTCTGAGGAGGTATTACTGTGAAACTAACACTTAAATATGTGCCTTTGAGGCTTTTTTCCCATTGTTTTCCCTTTAAAATGAAGTTTAAAAATACATTGGGGATTCAGTAGTATCGATAATTCTGTCTCTAGATTTCTGCCTCTCTGAGATTTGCTTCTTTGTGTCTTTTAATCCAAATCCATCTCCAATGTGAGCACGTGCAGCTCTCTCATCTGCCATGAAGCTGCACCTATACAGCCAGACATGCCAAGATGAGCATTTTGGGAATGCATCCCGTGCAATTACCTCCTTCCTTCTGTACCCGCAGCTCAGTGCCAGGGTCTCTTCTCCCCCACCCCCCCACCCCCCCCACCATGACCTTGTTTGCTGGTGCAAGCCGCAGACCAGAAAGTGAGCTGTGACACCATGCCCCAGGACTCGGGTCCCTCGCCTCCCGCGTGGTTCATGTAGACTGGTACTGTCACATGCCTGGCATGGTGGTGTCCCACATGGGGGGAAGAAGGCATCACAGCAGTCCCAAATAAGTTTTCTGCAGGTCTGATAACACCTGCTTCTTCAGCAGAACCAGCTGAAGAGAAAGTGAGGTCAAGCCCAGCCAATACAGTGGGATGCCTGGAGCAGGAGGAGCTGCTACCCAGTTACTATCCAGATTACTATTTTTGCCCATTTTCTTTCTTTTCCCCCCATAAGCCTCGGCATGAATTTTATCCAGAATAAGCTGGGGAGGGAAGGGAAGGGAAGGGAAGGGGAAAGGGAAAGGGAAAGGGAAAGGGAAAGGGAA
This sequence comes from Grus americana, assembly GCF_028858705.1. Taxonomy (NCBI): domain Eukaryota; kingdom Metazoa; phylum Chordata; class Aves; order Gruiformes; family Gruidae; genus Grus; species Grus americana. The sequence continues at coordinate 45,109,845 of NC_072854.1, forward strand.
AGGGAAAGGGAAAGGGAAAGGGAAAGGGAAAGGAAAGGAAAGGAAAGGAAGAAGATTGTTCTCTGGCCAACAGGCAGAAGCAGGTCCAAGCTGGTCTTTTGGAACATTTTGGGTCAAAACGTTCTCTTGTAAACCTGTCCCCAGCTGAGGGACACAAATGCATCTCCAGATAAGACCTGGGTGTGCGTCTGAGAAGATATTGGTCTATGACCTAGGTTTAAATTGAAAGTGTATACAACAGCACTGAAAACTCTTGAGAAAATCACAAATGCTCACATATAGCTGTGCTTCCACCGTTGGATCCACAAAGACCAAACCTGGGACTCTGCTCATACTTACCCCTCTAGTTTGTGTCAAAATTGTGCATCAGTGGGTACCCGTGAAACAATGCTGCAACCAATAAAGTATGTTTCGTATGACTGGCTGTTGGCCAGCGTGCCACTCTGTCAATCAATCACCAGAGTCTACTAAGGTCCTCCAAATAAAAAAAAAAAAAAAGGCAAACCAAGGTCTATTTTTGCAGGAATTGTGTGCAACAGCAGGATTTAGTGACAAAGAAGATGGAATACACCAGAAAGAAATGCATTTCCAACCATGTCATCTGTGCTAAGCCCTCTTCCTCCCCAGGAAAGGGTAAAGGAGATTTTAAAAGTTGTCAAGAAGATAATGTTTTAAAATTGATTTCAATTTATAGAGACATACACTGACTTTCTGTTGGGTTGGTTAATGATCCTAAATAGTTCTGAGGCAAGATTAATGTCTGTAATCTCTTGGCCCAAATGTTATTGTGGGCTATTGATCATAAGCCAAATGAGGACAGCTTCACACAGTAGCTTAGTATGAAGATTGTCTTTTAACTTCAGCAGATAGGGTACTCTTCAGTAGGCTCAGGATATTAGAAAGTGCCCTATAAAATGTCTGTTACAATGCAAATCTCTGAAATTATTTGGAGTACAAGGAAACAACTGCAAAAGGGCAGATTAATTGATCAAATTACTCTGCTTCCTCTCTCTGCTACAGGTTTGCTGGAGGTTTTGGGCAAAGCTCTTCACCAACACTTAGTGTACCCCCCCTCCAAAATGAGGTAAGTACTACTTGCCATCTGCTGAGGTGGGTTTTAAGAGAGGTAAGTGAGGGAAGTTCACAAAATGTGCTGAAATCCCCAGGTGACAGGGTTAGAAAAGGAGTATTAGCTGCAGTCACCTTCTTATTTATTCTGCTCAAAGAACGAGAAGGACCACATCTTCAAAGGAACCTCAACTCGTTTTTCTGTTTGGACAGGAGCTGTTAAACAGCAAATCTCATTCGTGTGCCTTTCCTCACTTGGATTCTGTGTTTCTCCTCAATGGAAGCAAAAGTCTTGCAAATATATTTGCATTTCATAACAGCAGCTCACAACTTCTGCAGCAGCCACATGCCAGCACGGGGGTGAGGAGGGGAAGCGCGGGCGGGGGATCACTGCTCCATGCCCCACTGCGCTCGGCGGAGAGAAAGGATTTGCTTTTCTCCCTTCTCCTCCTGCGGGAGGAATCCCGGGGGCGGGCTGGGAAAGGAATCCTGGTCACTGCTGGAATAGAGAGAGGGATGATGCTCATTCATTCACCACCCCGTGGGCAGGCTTAGCGCTCGCCTATTACTTAACCCATTGAGCCACGCACTCCTTCTCTGCCCGCTGACCCAGTCAGATTCTTTGCTCCCCACTCCTGGTGTCAACTGGAAGTAATGTGACAACAAAACTACAACCGGGATGCTCTCCTCTACACCAGGCTCCTGCATCCCACCTCCCCTGGCCCTGCTATCCCTCGTGTCCCTGCAGTGCCCTACAGGTTTGTCCTGCGTAGCCAGGAAACACTCATTGTAATTCACATGCATAATTCCCTGTGTAAGAAGGGCCTCGACACATCTAGCATAACTCTCAACATAATTCTAGTATCAACCCAGCCGACCCATCAGTGATATCTAGCAACGCTCCTGGCTTACAGCTCTGCAGGGTCAGTTGGAATTTCTGAATCCTGCTTTTCAAGAAAATAAGGCTTGCGTGGTCATGCTGGTTTTGCACTTACTGGCAGCTGTGTGTGTGCATGTGTGTGTGAAAGAGAGAGATACTATTTCCCCTCTACCCCACCTTCCTTCTGAATTCATCAGCACTTTCAGCTCAACCCAACAGAAGTGCACAGTGTTCAAAACCATCCTGATTCCTGCACGTTTCATGAAGAGAGGAAAATGAGAGAAGAGACAGATCTTTCTGGTGCCCGAGCTGAGGAGGTGGCTACCGGCTGCACATACCCACCAAGAGGTGCCAGAGGAGTTACCTGAGAGGGCAAAACACCCCAACCCCCGCATACACTCTGCTCATTGCTCGAGCCCTGCTAGACACCAGAGGATCCAGCCAGAAGACAAAGTGCAATAGAAAATCAATTTTTGTAAATCTCAGTGCTAACAGAGCAACTTATTAGCTTTGCTTGCAGCAAGTACCTTTTCTGAAAACCTTTTCTGGAAAAAAAAAAAAAAAAGATGTAAAACCAATTGCTTTGAGGGTGACTGTATCTTGCTACGTCTGTTCCAGGACAGATTGAAGTAGTGGTACCACTCTTTTCTGATTCTATTTATATCTTTGTGACATTAATTGATGTTTATTGGCAAGACATCAGATTTCTCCCTATCTTGCTACTTTTCCTTGAATCAAAACTCCAACCAATCATTTTGTTTTAAATAAAATGCAATCACAGGTTAGTAGAATTGATTTGTGGATAAGATTGCTAGACTGGGGGAAAAGGTGTGGAGATATTTTCCTATGAATCAATTTCTTGGGCAAAAATTAAAAAAAATAAGCAGCTGAAAAAAATCTAAGGTCCAGCATAATTTCTACAGTAGCTGTAAACTGGCTAGATAGACATAAGTGATAAGGCATTATATAGCTACCAAAATGAGTTATATAAGTGACAACATATAGAAGACTGGAGGACCGAGGGATGCATGCACAAGAGCAGAATCACAACCTCTCCCAATGTTTTAATACTAACAACATCCTGCTTCTCTACTGGGCTTTTTCTGTTTTGCAGCAGAAAATCCAGCAGCAAATTTTTGTATTTGACATTAATAGATGCTGCCTTTCTGCACCAGTGGTGGCATTGAGAGGTTGCAACACAAAAAGATGTTGGAGAAGGGAATGTTCTGGTCAGCTGATGTCAGTGCATTGTTCTCTTCCACCGATAGTTGTTAGTTTCAGCTTCATGGGATTCTTTAGCTCAGAATCAGTATGTTATCTTTTGAACCACTTATACCAGTATGAGATCTTATCCGCACTGCCATTTATACCATCTTCAATATCAGCAGTGAACTTGACCCACTGTCTTTATTATGACTCCTGTCCCTCATGGCTTTGAGACATACATATTTCTACCAACATCTCAAAATCTTTGTAGGAGTCTTGATATTTTTACAGATTTGCTGACACCAATGTCACAACCAGGATCTTCAGCATCAGTTATGCATTTTGGGATCTGAAAAGTGATGTGCAAGATCTCAGTAAGAATAGTATGTTGTGCTGTCTACCAGCAACCAGATTATTAACCGAATTCAACTTCAGCAGGAAGTGTGGATTGCCAGGAATTCGGTTGCATTCAGTGGAATAAATGGAATGGATGCCATTGCAACAAACATGAAATCTGTTCCTCTGTCTTTCTGTGTTCTACCATGTTTAAACTTTAATTCAAAACTAATAGTGGTATAACTCATTATTTTGGTTAAAAGATTTTTTAATTCCTCTATTCTACTGACAAATTGTTAAATTGAATTTATGCACCAATCTTGAAATGGATCATTCCATTTAATGGTTGATTTGTCAAGAAAAGTACTGATTAATGTGCCGTCTAGATCAGAAAGGGTTTTGATATCTTTTCCTTTGACAATCTTAGTGGGAGAAGCTCAGGCACATGTCAAAATGCATCTTTTGCTTTATTTCATATCTGCTAATTGTTGAAAAGGCCGGTTGTAAGGTACAATCTCCTTACTGGAGTAAGAACTTGTAATATATTTTTCTCTGTATTTTGGTTTGCTGTTTCACCTGACCATGTAAAATTAACCACGGACAGCAAAATGGCCAGGGATGCCCATCTGACGTAGGGGGCCATGGGAGGCTGTTGAAGCAGCATGCATTGCCCCAACAACAGCTCTGACCCGTAGGATGGACACGGCTGCTTCTGCTGCCCACAGGGGCCGGGGGGCTGGGAAGTGAAGTCAATGAGAACATTGTCTTTGATGTTAGTGACTCAGTATTTCATCTTCATGGGATACTTGTATTTCTGTGTTTCCAGAACAGAATAAGGGAAAATAAATCAAAATTACATTTCAATTTTGTTATATAAAATACAGTAAGATATCATTGCACTCAAACTGTTTGGCAGTGTCACTTTAAAAAAGCAAAAGCCTAGCTAGCCTTCAAGTCCCATTAAGTTGTTTCAAGTTGATCAAGAGCTCTTTTCATTACACAGTAAAACTCCTTTTTTGAAACTTCTGCAGAATTTTTTGCTGCCTTTTTCTGTCATCTTTTAATTATTTGTATATCCCATCTCTCTTCTCTGACCATCTCTTAGCTGATTATTTCGATTTGTCTTGGTCAGACTCTTCCTACAGTCTGATACTGCAGCAATCTAGGCAGACATATAATTTGATGTGCTGGAGTCACTCCATTGACATTCTCAGAGCTAATGGGAGTAAATTAAGTTCATGCAAAAGCTTTACATGATCCAGATCCAAAATACCCCCAAGAGCAATCAATGTCTCTGTGAGTGTTTGATCCTTTTATTTCAACATGGGTAGTCCTACACCTTGTTTGTGATTATGTTTTATCTGTTTTGAATTGTGCTGCTATTATTCAGTTATCATAAATAAGTTACCATTGTCTCCTAATCATCTTGAATTATCACCTTCTCTTTCATATCCCATCCCTAAGACCTTGGAAAAGGATTGCACGGGGGGGATGAAGGGAAAGACGATCGTGTGTCTGACCATCTAGTCACAAAAAATTTCCCTAAAGTCCAGTTTGATTTCCATAATACTGAGGCTGCATTGTTTTGAATTTTTAATTATTTATTACAGTCATCAGAGTGTGGCAATGTGACTGACCTATTGCTTTTTAATTATTTTGGTTGCTTTTGATACTATTAACCATGACATTTTGCTGATCCAGCTACATTCTTCTAGTTTTGGCCCTGAGATCATTCAATGTCTGTGCCCATCTCTGTCAACAGAAAGTCAGCTGCTTCTTAAAAGATCACTGTTGTCTGATGGTATCTGTTAGAAATGGGTATAGTCCTCATATAGCCCTCATCTCCAGCTTGCAGATGAGAATTTGGGTCAGATTTTTGTCTTTCTTCTGGCACTGTGTAGATTCCTGGCTCCAATAAAATAGTAATATTCTACGGTCTTGCTTCACATGAAATCGAACACGTAATAATTTCAATAAAGGAGTGTCAGCAAGACAAGCTTTTATTAGTAGTCCCATGCCTATTACAAAAGCTCATTATCTTTCCTCCATTTACTGGCTGGAGGGGGAGAGTTTCGAAAGGAGGCAGGTTCCCCCATTCCTCCTGGAAACCCCTGAGAGCTGCGTGCCCACCGCTCCCCGGTGTCTGTCATTATCTGATGCGTGGGCTGCACTCCTGTTCTGCCTGGGTCCGAGATTGTTACTAGCCCTTTCTACAAATACCTGTAAAATTCAATACCCTTTACACGGAACTTTATCAACCAAGTGGAAAAAAGACAAGAGGTGGAAGAAACTGGGCTGTGCTGCTGGGGTAGAACAAGCTGTCAAAAATCACTCCCATTTCCATAGCCAACCACTGAAAATGAAAGCCAGAAGATGATGCTTCCCACCAGGCCTTGTGCTCTCGCCTTGGGACTGTGTGGCTGAGACTGAGCTCATGAGGCATCTCCTCCTCTCTGGTTCGTGCAGAGTCACCACTTGGTCGCAGAACCTGGACCAGGTTTCAATCAGCTGTTGCTATATGTTCATTTAAAACTTGTTCTTTCGGTTTGTATGGCCTTGATCTGAAGAAAATATTTGAAAGAGGAAAAGGAGAAGTCCTTATGGATCAATACAGGGAGTTCCAGAAAACACGTATCTCCACAAAGCCTTTGGGGTAGGACTTATCTAACCAAAAGGCAATGCTTCTCCTCAAGTAGCAGTAGATAAGAGCAATTGTGCCCCAAAAGTGCATATTCTTCTACCAGGAGAAGCAGCTAATGAAAACTAGCTTAGAGGAAAATGCATACCTTGCAAACATCAAAGGGCGAGATGACACGCAGTGTCGATGCCTGCTCTTGATGCATGATTCCAAGAAGCAATATCTGGGGTAGAAAACAGTTCTTGGGGAAAAGAAACATTCCTTGATTGTCTTTTCCTGTTCCCAGGCAGGAGTCCTTTCGCCACTGATATGGACACAGTGAGGTTAATGCCATGCGATGGAGATACCTGCTCTGCACTGTCCTGCTCCACTGGGCTCTAAACTTGCCTGGTAGAGTGAATACGAATTCAGCATTTACTCATGTTCTGCACACTGTTGATTAGTATCTTCTAAAATAATTTCAAAAGTAATCTTCAAAATTCTGGATTTAATCCAGCGGAACCTTCTGATTTATTCTTTTTTGAAGGGCACCTGTTTAGCCCTAAAAATACTCATTTTAAAGCTAAACACCTGAACAATTGTCCAGAACCTCTCCAACTTCTACCTTCCCCTGCAGATGCTGCCTGAAACCTGGCTGAACCATGTACTTGTATCATGTAAAAGCACTGGCAGGACATAAAAAACTTCTGACATAAAATGCTGCTGAGATATTTTATGCATTGGCAATATTAATGATTGTGTCATGTCTGAATCCTGATGCCTTTAAGAATCAACCTGATTTTCTGTAGAGCTTCTGATGGTGGGGAAAACACTGAATGTAGATTTTGAATTTTCCTTCTCCTAAATGTTCTTCCATGTCCTATTACCACTACATTTCAGAACACCAAATGCTTTTTCTCCTCTTTGTGGTAAGTATGAATACTATTTCAAGGTGCATTTTCACAGGGGAAGAAAGGGAGAACTTTCAACTCAGCCCTATCATCACTGCCAGCTCCATGTGTCTGCTGTTCTGCTGGAGAAAGCACGTTCAAATGAACCCTCAAATTCAACAACTGTGGAAGGAAAGCAAGACAGGAATGATGTCTGACATGGTTAGAGCAATGATATCATTATTTACTAGCGAGGTTTTGAATGAATCGTTACGAAGTGTGTGTTTTGAGCCATTTCCCATTTGTATATGGTGATTGCTGATAAAACATCAGCATCAGTGATTAATGCAATCTTTACTTGCAACACCATCTCTGCACTACAGAATACTATTATTGTTCAATATGAATTAAAAGTTGATGAGCAGTCAATGTAGAAAACAGGAATGCATTATATCCCACTTAGCCAAAAAACACAAAATACCAAATTTTGCCTTATAAACGATGCATGTTCCTAATCTAACTGGATCAAGACTTAGGCTGCTCCAAATGAAAAGCTATCACACGTTTCATCACTACATAATGAACTCCAACCTGTTGCATCAATTTTAACCCGTGTCCCTGCACAGAATTACGTGGACCTCAGTACATGGACAGATGATGGTGCCTGGTCCCAAGCACTTATTTTATCTTTTATCCTTGTGTCTAATAGAAAAATATATTGAATATGTCAGTCTTTCAAAATGACATTGGTTCCTTTTTTTTTTTTTGGCTTTGTCTGTTTATAGTAAAAGCACCTGCTCTAAAGCAGGAAAATGCCTATGGAATTTATTACCTATAGAACATAATTTCCTGACAACCCAGCATTGTACAACACTTATCAGATATTCATACACAAAAAAAAAAAAAAAAAAAAAAAAGAGAAGGGAGGAGTGTAAAACCAGAGGGAGCAGTGTTAATGAAAACACCAAGGCAGTAAAGCACAGAAGAGGGGAAATGGCAAGAAACTGCTCTATGCTGTGCTATCATTACCAGCTCTAAAACAGTTTGCCCATTTGAGGCTTACAAAAAATTTGTAGCACTTGACCCACATAGTTCTTTTCACAAATCTGTGTGAGCTTACCTGGCATTTTTCTAAAACAGTTTTAAAGGAGAGGTATTTATAAATCTTATTATATCTACTTCCAGAAGGTTAGGGCAGCACACAAATTCTCAGATTGTTAGTGATGAGTCCTTTTTATTACTGAGATTTCCAAACTATGAAAAGATATGACTGAATGTTAAAAACACACTATAGTCTTGCCAGATTTGTATAATCGCTCTCCTCCTGTTGGACTGTCCTCTTCTAAAGTTCTTTTCCATTGTGATCATTCACATTCCCTCAGAAACAATTAAATATGAATCTGTTCACAACACCCAAATGTTAGCTATTAATATTAATACCAAGGAAGAAAGGAAAAGCTATTGAAGATGCTACTGCTAGGTTCCTTGCAGGTCTTTTGGTTTACAGGAATTCATAGACGATGCAAATTCATAACTATTCCAGATCTGTGTGAAATATAAACGTTTTATTAAATTCCAGAGGGAAAAAAGCAGTCCCAATCAAGCCCATGGGAATTTTTCCATTGGCTGCACTGTGCCAGCACTTCAAATGGGTATTTAACCTGGCGAAGAAATGAGTAGAGACGATTGCAGGATTTCCTCCCGTTTGAACGTTCTCATTAGATGAGGCCTCGGTGACCTCTGGGTTGATGGGTTGTTCCAATGTTTAATTGCTTTGACCTTCGGGGAGTTTCTTTTCATGTCCAACATAACCTTAGGTTTTTTTAGTTTAATGTGACAAATTACTTCATAAAAACAGCCCTGGATATTTTCATTAATTCTGGACAAATTGTGTTACACATAAAAGATGTCTTTTTCACAGATGCTGTAACCATGCCAAATAGTCTCGTAATTGTTCCTTTTTAGCTACTTTGGTATATGTCGGTACATATTTAGAGTAATTGGTGTGCTTTATGACAGTATATAAATGATGGTGTAATTCTAAGGATAAGATCACAAAAATACAGAGTTTTGACCCCTTTCTCAGTAAACTAAGCCTTCCCAAGGGCCACATTTTCTGAAAATGAATCACTTCTTCTGAGAAGGGAGCACAGTCCCTCCACATTACCACTGCAATGCTGGCAGAGCTGCAGAAGGAGCCACGGTGGTGACGGTGGCTGGCTCAAAACCAGCCTTGCTCAACTGGGAGCTGTGCCTTCCACATCTCTGGGAGCCTGCAGAGAGGTCCAGCTGCTCCAGAGCTCTGGAAGTGCCACCATCGGCTGCTTTCCACACAAGTCTAGTATCAACTTCCCTTGGCACCCCGGGCCAAAGCATGTCAAGAAAAGCATTTCAGAGTCAAAGCACACAAGCTTGTGGATGGTTTTCCTGATTTTTCCCCTCTAAAGAGAGAGCATGGAGTTGCACTTGAGGCTGCTGGGTTCCACACAGCGTGCCTCCACCATCGCCTCCGCCAGGCTGACACCCCTCTGAAGAGAGAAGGACCTGCTCCCGCACGGTAAATCCGATATAGCCAAATTTCCACCTGCTGCAGACTAGCCTCTTCATTGACACAAAGTACGCTTAAGCCAGCCGGTACGTATGGAAATGAGATGGTTAGCTGCGCGGTTTACACATGCGGATCCCCATTTGCAAATGTCACCTGTGAAAGACAGAGGCCACTCCAGAAAGTACAAAGCTCGGGATTGTTTAGGCAGAATGGAAAATGACACCCCGGCATTTACAATGGGATTTTTATTATCGATGTCACAGATATGATACTTGCTACTGACATGCTTGAATTAGAAGAGACAAAGTAAACTGTTAGAAAGAAGAGGCCATTGAACTAAATATAAGTGTAACCCGCATGCTTATATTGCAGCATTCGATTTCCTCTTAAGTCTCAGGAAGAGGGGGGGAGACAGCAAAGGGGAGACCTGTGTTTCAACTGAAATCTCTTGTGTCTACACAGGAGGGTAGGGCCTCTCCAAAAAGCAGACAAAGAGCCAGAAGCAGACAGTTACAAGAGCTTTCGTTATGGGAGAGGACCTTTGCAATTCCCGTTCTCTTCCATCCCGATGCAGATCTCTGCAAAGATGCAAGTGGGGAAAAAGTCAAAAATACAGGAGCTGGAAACATCCTTGAGGACTGAATGGCTGATGACGTGTCAGGTCTAAAACCTGTGTTTGCTACATCCTAAGCGTACCACTGTTGATACAGGGTTTGGATCTCCAGATTCATAAGAAGCCAAGGAAATGGCCATCTCATGCCTCAGAGCCTGGAACTGACTGTAGGAACCCATAGCCCTCTTTTGCTAGGAGAGGTTTGGATGGGAGCTGGGCTGAGAAACTGGACAATCCAGATGGTGCTCACATGACCATTCGCTTTTAGAATGTGTTGGAAAGACAGAGAAACTGGTGCTGTATGGTGAAAATGGGAGAATGGGGAAGTTTCTGAACATGTTGGCCAAAGAGGAAAAGTGTCTCTAAGCTTTGTAGCAACTGCATATAATAGCAGCGATGTTGAGGGTGAGTAGGTTTCATCTCTACAGGTTCTTTTAAGGACATAAAAGTATTTTGACAGCATTTCTAGTACTGATTGCAAACTGATTATTTGCGGAAGACTGTGTTTGTAGTCATTCCCCAAGAAGTTTGGCTCTTTAGGGCTCTTAGTATCATAGCTCAAAAGATTAAATCTATGACAGACAGAGAGTTGCAGGTAGATTATGAGATGTCTTGGAAGGCCAAAAATCTAGTCCTTCCTTCTGCAAAGAGAAAAACAGTGTTCAAATGAAAGAGTGCAGCTAAGTCACCTGAACTAAAACCCCAATGTCTCCATCCCATCTGAGAGCCTCTCTAACCCCTGTGCTGTCAGGAATAAGAGAGAACGGCGAAATAAGCCACTGCGTGGTTCAAATATTCTTAAGTGGTCACTGAAACGCCCTCCTCTTGGCCACAAAACTGTATTCTTCAACTCTGTTTGCTGCACTATGAAACACATGAGGTCATTTTTATCACAAGTCTTATGAATAGAGACTGGAATTTCCTACACGGTCTTCTTTTCTTATCCCCCATTTCTCCCCCCTTTAAAAACAACTCCAGCCCGCCAGTACAAGAGGGTTCACTGTCTGGGAGTTTCCTGCCTGATACCTATAGCCTTAGAGGGGACCTGGTGGCCCCGCAGAGCAATTTGCCAGCTTACCTGGAAGTAACCTGATCTCCTCCTCCTGCCACCCTGCCTGGTGTCATCTAGCGACAGCAGGAGATTTAGAAATGTCAGGAATAACAGATGCCATTTTCCTCTAAAGCCAAAGTTTTATGTTAAGGAGGAGAAGTGAATGATACATTGCAGGTATTTATAGCAATTAGATGCTGCCTGTAAGAACATGAGCTCGTCAGGAGGAGCAGTGACTGAAAGGCATGCAGACAGCTACTTGATGAAGTGGTGTTCACTCGACGAAATTTGTACTCTCGGCATTTTTAAACAAAAAACAGCTCCTTTCGGGTAAGACCTTTAGTGCTCTGTCTAGAAGGAGCACAAAGCAGGACTTTGATCCAGGCATCTTCCAATGTTTGATATCTGAAACCTGGAGCTACCATTTTCTATTGTTTTGAGCCTGGATTTGGGAGTTTCATCACCTTTCTAAGTAGAAAATGAACCGATCTGTCCCTGATTGACTACATCTGCTGTTTTGCCTTTTGCAGGATTATGCAATATACTCCAAACAGGCAATAAATGAGTAGTCCACACAGGTGCATGGCCGGCCAGCCTATCAATGGTGCCTAGTCATGCAGGGTAGAGACTCCTGTGTCCAGCAAGGAAGAAGGGTGAGTCTTTTGAGTCATCAGGGGCACTCTGGTTAGTCATCTCCGTCAATAGTAAACCACAAAACCTATTCCTTGGAATCAATGTCATTTCCACTAAAATGTTATGAACAAAGAAATACTTTCGATGGCAAATGCTTTGAGCAGACTCTATGTTTTTAAATAAATAAAACAATTCTTAATTATTCAAATTATGTACTTCTACTAAAATTTAGATTTTACTGACAATACCTCATTAGAACACACCAGACTGAAATAAATGGAGACTCTCAGTAAACAGAAGCTTGAGGCCCAATCCTGAAATCCTTTCTGACAGAAGGTTAGGGCTACCTTTCAGAATGCAAACAGCATTTGCTATTCTGTGTTTCACTCTTTCAGCAACTCCCTCAGTTGAAGTCCTGCTGGAGCAAGAAAGAAGCCTTACCTAGAGAGCATGCCCCAGCTGGGATACATTTTGCAAGTTTTGCATACCATTATGAGGACCTAAATTGAGGCCTCCTGCAGTAACACAGAATAGGGAACTCCAGCGTAGGAAAAAAACACATTTAGATTCACCCAGATTTATATCCTTTGATCAAAAGCTGCCCCTTGTGCTTATGAGAATCTCATGTAAATATCTGCGAAGTTACTCCTTTATCTGCTTTCATATTCCCCTGCAGAACAGCCTTTGCCATGTTATCTACAAGAACTGTGGTTTCTTGGGCTGCTGAAATCATGGCTCATCGTGCTGAATATTAGTATCTCATTATCCTTGTTCGTGTAAGGGATGTATCTACCCCTTGTTTCAGAAGCTGTGACCATATTTTATCCCTTATTTATGCAATACCTATAAAAATGGGGTCCTGCTGCATAACTGGTCTCCCATCTGCCATGATAATGAAAAGTATTATTTTTATTGCCACTAGGTTTTACTTAGCTACATTTTTCAAAGGACACTGCCAAGGTTGGTCCAAAGTTTAAATCTCACAGAAGCAGACTTTTACAAAACATATGTCTGAATAGAAACGTTGCCATTGATTTTTTTAATTGCAAGTGAAAACAGTCGTATTTGATGAAATAACCATTCCCCTGAACTTTCTGCTCTAAACCTGAAAACCTGAAAATGAAAGTGACTCAAACGCAGGAGAATCTGACTTCATTGATTTCTATTGTCCACAGTGAGAAAGCACAACCAGTAAACAAAGCAGAACGAGTGACAAGTAAATTGGATTTTTAAAAATTCTTTCACTTTTAATAATGTTAAGGTGGGGTTCGTAACACAGGTAAAGGCACTTGTTTGTTTGCAATATAGGAGCTGTAAGGTGACAGTGTCCCTTTAAATACCTTCCCATTGGAATTTATTTGCTCCAGGAATGATGGCAGCGAAGTTCACACTGGAAATACTTGCAGCTCCTGAAGAGGTTAAATTTGCCACAAGCTTCACACACTTGTTCAGAGAGACCTTTTGCTTTCAGGTAATATCAAAGCAAGTCTCTTCCCCCACCCATTGCTCCCTCTGTGGGAGATGGTCCCCCCCTTGCATCCCAAAGGGGTGCTCAGGCACACCCTGACTCTCCCACCAAGGAAAGAAAATGAAGATCCAGGCGACTCAGGTGGGGGCTGATGCCATTCTTTCAGCATCACAGGGTTTTGCATCCAAAGATAAAAGCCCGGAGGCTTAGGTGACACAGCCCCCAGGGGCCACCTGGGTCACAGCAGCTGGCGGGGAGTTAGACTTTCCTCCTTCCCACAAGCCAAGGAAAACCCTGCCCAGGGGTCAGTCTCGATGGTAGTTTGGCCCTCGTTTTGCTCAGACCCGGCTTCTTTGGAAATCTGCCTGAGCTGTGCCAAAGAGGAGCCCGAACCAAAGCAGAGCGAGGATGTCAGGATCTGGCGCGCTGCAGTGAGGCACGTCAATGATTTAAGCTGATCAAAACTGCCACTGTGGGTGGGACACGAATTGCTGTACCAAACTGAAAGTCTGAATCCTGTGCAAATTGTTTATATTGTTCAGGGCTTTTGTCATAGTTTGCATATTATCACATTAAATAATGTTTCTGTAAAAATAAATGTGAGGCTTTTCAATGCCAGAATTGTTCATGTCATAAATGCCTGAATAAAGCAACAGCAAAAATCTGTAAACAGAGGAAAGCAACTGCCTTTGCTTCCATTCATCAGCATGTCTGGATAAAAATCACCTTTCCTGTTTAATGTTTGCCCTCCGTATTTTCAAGTGTAAAAATTCGAGAAAAAAAAATGCTGTGTAGCAGCTGGCCCATTTAAGGAGGTGATACATATTATTCAGATGATTACATGAATGGCTAAAGGTGATGCATTATTCCCTATTTTCATTTGTGCAGCATAGCTTCAGCATGGTGATGAACTATGTCAACCAGGAACCTTGGCTGCCTTCTATTGGAGAAAGCCCCTCAAAGATCTTTGATGTGACAACGAAACTGGGAAATATTACTGACTCACAGCCTTTAAGCAATCAAGAAGTGATCAAAGCAGTGACTCAAGAATTCAAGGGAAAAATTACATGCTCAGGGAAATGAGGAAAGCTTATTACCGACTGATATTCAATAGAACAGGCAACTGAAAGTCTAATTTTGTGAAATATGCTTTAATTGGTATTCACAGACTTATTGTATATTACTTATGTAAAAATCAGGTTTTAATTCAAAAAAAAAAAAAAATTAATGGCCCAGAATTCCAGTCATGAAAGTGTGGAGTGGAAATGCTTTGTCCCATTTCAGATCTGTCCGACTCTTATGTAAACTGCAGGGCAGAAAGCCAGAGGTCTTCAGAGTTCACCTCCGTAACCTCAGCCTGTGAGCCGTCAGCCTTGCGCAGACTTGTCCTCTGCTGGAAGGTGAAGGGCTGGTGAGGGCATCTGAGCATCATTCAGTGAAGTACCTATACCTGCAAATTAGGCAGGGGCAAAGCCCGAGTGCTGCTGGGCAGCAATCTGCAGTGTTTGCTGTTGACATGACCGTGCCCCAGGCCACCCCAGTTCTGCAGGTAGCAGCACATCCTCCACCTGGCATCTGGGGGCAGCCCAGGACATGAGGGCAGCATGGCTGAGGGCACGCTGGTTTTGGGGGGAGAGTGCAGCTCTCGTAAGCCACCCTGTGCCACCTACCTTGGCCGGTCTCACTCTGTGCTGGTTTTGGCTTGGAATTTGGTATGAAGGCATGCCTGCTTTTTGGGAAGTCTCAGATCCCTACACTGTGGCCATTCGGGTAAGTTGGTGTGTGAAACGCAAAGGCAAAGCTCTGACCTCAAGCACAGAAGGGCACCTGGGGAAGCTCCAGTCAGCTGTCCAAAGTCAGTAGGATTTTGGCACCCAAACACTCCAGGGAAGCTCCTACAACAGCCACTAACATGTAGCTATGTTGCTGTGCTCCCTTATGTTCTAATCAAGTCTAATCAGCATATTTCCCAGTTTCCCACCATGGCTGTGCCAGGGGTGCTCACCACCCCACCCTTTCCCTACCACCCAGGAGCCCAGGTGTGCCGGAGGCACGAGGGTCGGTCACCCAGCCTGAAGACCACCAGCAAGAGGACACACTATGGAGTTCCATGCAGCCATGACCGCCGAGACAAGGTCATACTCCAGCAAGAACATTTCCTTCACAGGCAGATTAGAGATGGGACAGGGAAAATTCCTTTCACTCAGTAAGTATCAGCATATTTTTGCCTTTGTTGAAAATACTAGTTTATTTGCCCGGCAAACTGTTCCCTCAGACCAGCTACATATAATTTTCATGCACCTCGATGAGAAGACTAACAACTAACTGATTTTCTGGCTGTCCATTGATTGCTTGTCAGGCATCACTATATAAAAAATACCTTGAATATGCCAATGATCAGGTAAAAATTGAAGCTACTTGTCTTGATGTTACATTCTATTCCCAATAGGCTCCATTTTTTAAAAGATTTCAAACGCTGCAAAACAAGAATTGTACATTTTTAGTGAACGCTGAGAGGATGATCCATGCTGACAGGCATTCACTCGCTATCTGCCACAGGTAGCCCAGCATTAAGGTATAAAGCTTCAGGGCACCGAAAGGATTTGATCTAATCTTATATTATAAGAAGCATCCAACATTGTACATTCTCTTTTCCAACACAGACACTTATGTACAGCCTAAGGGCCCAATCCTGCTCCTCTTGAAATCAGTTGGAGTTTTTGCCTTTGCTGCAGCAGCAGAGGGAGAGGGAGCAACTTTTGTAAGGGCACTAGTGACGGCTGGTCCTTCAGTCTTTCCATCCGAATCACTCTTTTACGGGAGAAGGCAGACAAAACGCTACTGGAAATGCTACCTGCATAATTAGAGCGACCCGCCTTCCAGCTCTTCTCTGTCAGTTAACCTTGCTTCCATTGCTCTTGCTTGCCAAAAATCTGGAGATGGGTGCGTTGAGTGGTGATCCGGATTAAGGAAAGGAAAAGCTTTTTCAGCAGAGACAGAGTTGTATGAACATCAAAACATTTGTTCTATAAGTCATAAAAATCAGCACATTAACTACACTAGCAGGGCATCAGCACAGCATGCAAATACTCTCAATAACTAAATACTTCTTGTAAGCAGTTGATGAATTGAGCTTATTGCAACAAAGCATGAATACAGAAGCCAATGATTAAGACTTAAGAATACCTTTCATTTTCTTTCCCATCTTGTTAGCCAGTAAAATGCATTTATTGTATTCTATCATCACCATTCATTGTAGCACGTCAGACTTTAAACTGAGAAAATATGTTACAGATACTGTGCGTGTCTGCAGAAACTGAGAAACATGAGGACTTAGCTGAATGCAGGTTTTCTCTATCTGATCTTTGCTAATATAAATATTGGAGCACTCGGATGACAAACTCTGGGACTGATCCCGCAATGTTCACATTGGTAATCCTTTCCCTTACTAATAACGCAAGTCCTCAGAAACTGGCTTCTCCCTGTTTGCCCTGCACTCATCTTTTTCCATCAGCTGGAACAACAGGACTGGGGTCAAAAATATAGAGTCAAGAAGAAAATATTGACCAATATTAAGGATTGCATCAAATGCTTTTAATAGCTCCAAAGATAGAGACAGAAGTTAGATGTATAAGCTTCAAGAAAACAATTCAAAAAGGTCTGTTTTCGTATCACATTATCCATTCCTGGCTGGCTGTAAGCAGCAGAGCCTGATCC
This sequence comes from Grus americana, assembly GCF_028858705.1. Lineage (NCBI taxonomy): Eukaryota > Metazoa > Chordata > Aves > Gruiformes > Gruidae > Grus > Grus americana. The sequence goes on from NC_072854.1 coordinate 45,126,872, forward strand.
TGCTAGGTCTTATTCATGTGGGTAATCCCTTTGACCCTAGTCATAAATACATTATTCTAGCTCAGGATAATCTCCAAGTATCAATCTGAACTGATGCCTGTGCTCTTGAACACAAACATACATTTTCTATTTCTTGAATCTCAGAGCTGTAATAGTAAGCAGGCTGTCTTAACATAATATTTTGCCTTAAAAAACTTATCCAAGCATGTCCCACCAGATCTGACTTTTAAAAAGAAAAAATCCAGGTGGCTCAGTTTGGAAAGAAACTTTGGATTTGTTGTAGTTCTCTTTCCGTGCACTTTTTTTCCCAAAGGCAGACATTCATACACATATAATTCCCTCTTCTTGTCACTGGGCTTCTGGGTCAGTGAGCATTCCTTTGCTGTAGTGTTTTTCAGATGAAACTCCAAGAGAAACACTGTCCTCAATGATGGGTCGGATACAGAAGAGGAGGATGGGCAAATATTCTAAGATTGGCCTGGATTCTTGCCAGGAGCAGAAGAAAAGAGCCTTTGTGTTTGGACATCTGAAGGCCAGGCATAAACATGTTAGCCGATACTTAACACCCAAAGCCAGAGCCAAAACCGTTAGACACCCTGAATAATCCTCACTAGGCCTCCTTTGGGTTTCAACTGCCCGTTACAATGGAGCGGCCTCCTCCAATTACCAAATGTGTTTCTTCTAAAAACATCCTTACAGGAACTCCCAAAATAGCAGCGATTAAAAGCAAACAGCCTGTAATTCATTGACATATGCAAACCTTTTAATGTTTTGCTGGAGACAAGTTGCAACTTTTTGTACCTACAAGACTATTTATGCATTTTTAATAATTACCCTTGTATATTATGTGATACAATTCCTTTAGGCATTTAGTTAAGAGAAGCAACAGAATTCACATTCAAAAGAAACTGTTAGTTTTTCTGCAAGAAGCGCAGCTAATTTATGTAGTGAATTTTTTATACATTTTTCCCCTGATTTCTCTTCCCTGCTGTCCTCTTCCCTCTTTCTTCTTCACTACATTAAGAAATTCTGATGTGCCTGCAGCAACATCCACTGGTGGGGAGTGTCTGCAGTGATGCCAGCCCCGGCTTCCCGGCAGTGGAAGCCAGTAATGTGTGCTGCTTCAGCAGTACGTGCTCCCTTATAAACCCCGTTGGGAATCGCCTTACCCTAGGGTCCTCTCTAATTACATACCTTCTGCGAGCTGGCGGGTTCCCTTGTCGCCTGATAAACAGTAATCCCGATCCCGTCAGTTCTGCACAGAAAACCACACGAGGAAATCTTTCCTGCGGATCAGGAATAAAGATGCTTTCACGACCAACACGGTCCTGCGAGCTCTGACTTGCATTCAAGCTCAAATTCTGGGGTTGCTTGCATTTCGGCTAACTCCTCAGCTCTAGTTTAGGACAAGCTGATCAAAGTGCCAAGCGGGGAAAGTCAGGCACGGGGCTGGGCATGGCATGCCCGCAGTTCCCACCATCGGCATGGGCCCACGCCTTTTGGGAAAGCAGAGCCTGAACTAACAGCACAACTCGTCAAAGCAACGTAGGTTGTAGCAACAGGCAGCGCTGGACCTGCCTCAGGGATAAAAAGCAAAGAGTTAGTTTCTTCCTCATTGGAAACCAAAAGACCAGATCCCCAGCTGTGTAGCTGTATTGATTTCACCCATTTATACCTGCCAAAAACCTGCTCCTCCCTCCCTTTTTACAACAACAACAACCAAAGAAAGCTAAGTCAAACACTTTGGTGTTACTGCTGTTTGACAATATATTTGAGGAAGGATTTTCAAGTCAGCCATCGCACACACTACACTTAAGGAAAATGCAAAGAAAACCTATTGCTTATCACGTACAGGTCACAGTTCTTGCACAGCAGCATTTCCCCTTGGCTTCAGAAGGCAGTTTGTCAAATCAAGGACTTCATTTCCCCATTTTAAATTAGCAGTAGATAATTAGGAACTGCCTACAATTAAATATTGATGTTAAAAAATAAATAAATACCAGCACTTCCCTGTTTAGACAGTAAGGAGAAGGCTTTGCATTGAAAAACACAGGACACGTGAATAGTAAGAAGCTCATAACAAAGAAGGATAAACTCTTCTTTGTGTGCTTACTGGATTCATTTATTTCTCTGTAACCGAGACCCTATACAAATAAATGGGATAAAAAGCCAACATACACCTTGATATCAGCTGTAATCTTCTGGTTCTTCAGCCAAATCTACTGGAACGCAAAGAAAAGGGACAAGATTTACACAATGGGCACACCGGCTCAGCTTTGGTCTCAACTGCTCTTCAGCTCCTACAGCTGCAGTAGGACAAGTCTAGCACTAACAAAACCACTAGCCCAGGTCTAGCAGGATTTCAGCTCAGCTCCTTGCTCAGCCCCAGACTTCACTTGAGACTGTGATTCGCCATGGGTGAATCCTTTTGTGGCTACGCCAGCGGTAATATCAAGCCCTGCATCGCCAAAATTCCTGGGCATCCTGCTGCGTGTGGGGTGCATCTTTGGCTGCAGAGCACGCCTGCTGCCAGCGGCATGCACAAGGTAATTTCAGTATGTGGGGAAAAAAACAGCTGGTCAAGAAGCACCTAAGCCTGTCTCCAGTGCACGTGGCAAGGTTCAGACTCTGCAGGGCTGCCACTCAGGCTGGCATTGGACTCCACGAGCCTGTGCCACAGAGGATGCTTACGCACACATGTTTGTGCCCACAGCCTGCTTGCAGCCCCAGCAGTGACAGGGCTGCCAGCTGGCTGGAAATCCTAGGCAAACATAGAAAATGTCCAAGTTCCTCCTTAAGAAATTTTCTAAGTAGGAGAGGAGAACCAACCACACAGTAACCATCTTTGTGTGGCCTTACATCCTTGGTGGGAGTCCTCTCCCGGAGTTAGGTACCTCCTCTCAGATTTCCTAGCTCCAAAAAGTGCCAAAGAACTTCCCAGCCAGGTTTGTGGGTGCTCTAGTTCAGTCTCACAGGAAGGCGATGGAAGACCCTGGTTCCACCCTACTTGAGCACATAAAGCTACTAGATTGAAAAAAGACTTATTTCTCCCTGACCTCATCTCAGTCCCTTAGAAAAGCTCATTTCCTGTGACTTTACATGCTGCAGTCGGGGACCGGAAATGGAGTATTGTTTCAGTGCATCACAGTGACTCTCTGCTTGGAGCGAAGTTATTCTGAGGAGAAAAAAGACTTCAGGGTAAGTAAGGTTTACCAAAATAATAGCAGCAATTCATATAATAGTAACAATTCAGAGCAAAAGTGCAAGATCATATCTGTCTCTGTCTCTGACACTTTGGGGAACATTCACCAACAAGAGAAACTGTTGAGCAGAATCACTGAACGAACATCGCTTTCATCCATTTTATGGGCCTAAACTATTGTCTCAAACCCTTCTGAAGCACCCAGATGCTCAGAGTACTTTGCCATTGTCCCACTCTGGGTAGATTTTCTGCCACCAGGGAGAAGCCAGCCAGGGCTGCCTCAGCCCGTGATGCTGGCTTTATCCCAGTGAGCTTGATGAGCTGACTTTGGTGAATGAACCAGACTTGCTTATGGCACCATCCCACCCACCCAAGTGTCGCATTCCTCCAGAAGCCCTTAGAGCTCGATCACATGGCAGCTTAATGGCACAGTGGACATTTATTTGGGATGGCAACTTTCCTGCACGATTCAAGAGATATAAGGAGGTAATTATTCATGGGTTTCTCTGTGTGACAAAACTATTTAGAAGGGATTGTAGCACAATAAACACGACCCAGAGAGGAGCGCCAGCCTTTATTTCCCCAGCCAAATGGAGCCACTACCCAGCAATGTTGTAAGACTCCGTATTTCTCATTAACTTTAGCATTTCCTTTCTTGCACCCCAAAAAGCACAATGATGTAGACTGGCAGTATCAATCCTGCCCTAACACCTCGCTACAGCTTACATCTTTTCTTTTGACCCTCTCTCTTGAGCCAGGTTTAAGCTTCTGGTAGGCTTCATGTAGGCACCTCTGCGAGAAAAGCAGGACTGTTGAGACAGGCAGGAGAGTTATCAAATAAACTTTCCATTTTATTTACAGTTCAGGAGCCTTGCAGAATGACACACACTTATGGTTTGGGATCACTAGCAATTATTGTAAAGGTGAAAGCAGATACTGCAAATTTAACAAGCCTTTTGTATGAACTAATTGCATTAGAATACATTAGTAAGGGTGCACATTGTAGGTTTTATGTTTCATTGGAAAGGTCATCCTAGATTCTGGTTGAATAGTGAAAGAGAGGAAACCATATTAGCAGTGTATCCAGCAAGTGTCTCTAGGATGAATTTCCTTCAGGTCATTTGCATTATTTGATTGTAGCTGAATAGTTCTCCCTCTGCTAAGCAAGTAGGGGAAGACCTACGGTGACAATAGGGGAAGTTCAAAGTCTTTGAGCCTTATTAGAAGCCTCATTTTCTGCACTCATTTTCATGCACTCGTTTCCCAGAACTAGGCTAGCAGCTGTATAATCAGGACAGCAAGCTGACATGCCTCCTGTAAAATACAAACCTCTCAGGGAAAGTTGCTGTTAGTTTTCAGGAGGCAAGAGGGTTCCTGCTTTTTCAGAGGTGCAACACCCCGTTGTGCCGCACTACGAAGTCCCGCTTGCTGCTCTCTCTGCAAATGCTTCGTGTCTGCTGCCTGAGCCAGGGCACGCCAGGAGGTCATGTGCTAGCAGAGGGTTTCCGAGCAAATCCAGGAACCCCTCCAGGCCCTGCTTCAGCCAACTCAGGTGTCTCCAAGCACTGTGCTGGGGACAGTCACTATACCAGCTCCATCAGCCCACAGGGTTCCGGTGGCTTTGCAAGCCCATAGGTGGTGGCAGCACTGAAGAGTCTGCAGAGGGCACAGGGGTGGTAGCAGCAGAGCCGGCGTTCGGGGAACGAAATGGGAGCAGGGTAGTCAGCAGGATCCTGAAAGAGATGAAGGGGTGGGGGAAGTGGGCCCGTTAAGGCACAAAGTTTTGATTCAAAGGGAAAACTCCTCTCCCCAGTCAGGCAGAACTTCTGGGTAACTATCTGCTGGCACTGCCCTGTCCCATGGCTGCGTCAATGGGACTGTCAGCCAGAGAAGGGCAGAGACTATGTCCATCCAGACATTTGGGAGATTTGTGGATCTAACAGTATAGAATCTTCTGGTTACCCCTGCACATCCCCCAGGATGTCCAGGCGTGTGACTGGCGTCCACTAGTTTTACTGACACATGGACTTTAACCAGCCCTCCAGGAAAGCTCACCGTGCAAAATGCAGGGGTTTGCATTGTGTTAAACTAAGAACTGCAAGAAGGGCTAGAAGAGAAGCTAAATGGTTGTTCCCAATGGCTCTCATCTCTATTGTGTAAGTGGCACAGACAGCACAGCACCCTCTGGAAGGTGTAGTGGCATTTACCCTGTCGCCAGCCACCTTTGCTCTGAAAGGAGGTAACTTCTACCCATCTGCCACCCCCAGAAGATGTAAAAGAGAGGAGCATATGGTTGTGAGAAAATAAAAGGTCCTGGCATCTCATCTTGGTAAAGCTATTGACTTACTGTCTGACCTCCAGCAAGACATGTGCCCTCCATCTGCCCCGCTCAGGCTGGCTGCAAGACAAGCAGAAGTGACTCTACTGCAGAGATGCTGAATTTGAGTTTAGCTTGTCAAAGCCACAACAGCTGGTCATCCCTTTGATGCTGCAACAAGGCCCATTTCAGCCAGCTCATAGTAACTGGGCCTTCCCCTCCCTTCAGACTGATCATGAGGCTCCCAACAGCTTCCCAAGCGCATGAACACAAGGAATGCAAAACCGTAGTGCGACTGCTGCAAGGATGAGCTGGGATGCCCTGGGCCCTGTTGCACCTCTTCCCCCAGCTCCATAGCCCAGTTCTCCAGCTCCTGCAGCCCCACAGGCTCATGGCAGCTGCTGGGACTGCACGCCCAGTCCTCCCCTAGAGCTCCTTTATACAAACGCTTTCATGCAACCTCAAACGAGGGAGGGAATCAATCCGCTCCGTAATGTATGTCACCTCTGGCAAGGATAAAGCTTCAGTTCGGCAAAGCTCTTGTGCATTTGGTTATGGGGACTCATCCTGTGCCGCAGCACTTTGCTCGATAGCACACCAGGTAGGAGAGCTCTCGGTGCGCAGAGGAGGACTAAGCCCCGTTAGAAACCGGAGGCACCGCAGCCTTCCAGTACCGAAGCAGCAAAATCTTAACATGGGAATAGTAAATACCATCCATCCTTCATTAAAGTTGTGTATCAGCTCAAACAATAATTTTTACATACTCTACATTGAAAGCATCATACTTCAAATCTTAGTGTCCCATAATTTGCATATTGAATTCCAGGGAGGATATTTGATGGAGTGTATGCCACAGCTCCTGTATGTATGTACTACATCCAACAGACATGGCAATCTAGCATAACATCAGATACGTCCTAATAATAGTCATATTTTAAAGTCCATTTTAAATATTTAAAAATATAATCTGAAATAAAAATGAAGTGTGAAACGTCCGTATTAATAATATTATCATCAGCCGTTATTAAAGTCAAAGACTTGAATTTTCATCACAGTTACAGTCCCATTAATAGCTTTATCCTGACAAATGCACTGAAGATCTCAGTTTTCTTCAGTTAACATTTTGGTCCACTTTATCTTTTCTTTTTATAGGGAACTAAAAGCTGAAAGTGCTGGGGCCGGGGGGGGGGCGGGTGTGAAAACCTCAGCGTCCCACCAGGTCCCATTGGCACTAATGCCCTGAAGCCATCCCTGGTCCCTTCTTGATGCCACTGAATTTAACTCAGACAAACCCCATCACTCATCCACCGGGCTCTGGGTTCATTTACTTCTCCCCCATCCTACACATATGCATACATCTTTTCATTGTCTTCCAGACCCAACTTTCCTGATAAATTAATAACCATGAAACTAAGATACATCTGGAACCTGATAAATATTTTTTAAGCACCTTCCTCCAATGTGACCGGTGCCTGCCATCTCTGTCACCCCTTTCTTTATTTACTGTAGCCCTCTTTGATCATGGTGTTTCTCTCCAGTTCAGTAGGAAAGGAAGGGGACAGTGCTCCTGACTGCTATGTATACGATGTGGATGAGGATGGGAGGATTCATACTGGAGGTACGTGGGTTAAATATTAATTATATCAATGTCGTTACACAGCAACAAAGTAAATATAGAATTTTTAACAATGTGTTTTGAAAGGTCATGAAAATACATTAAAACGCATCAAATCAATAACAAGAACTTCAAACTACTCTCAGAAAACCCTAAATAGCTACATATACGAATGATAACCATTGGAAAGAACTTCATATAAAATCATTTCTCACTTCAGTATGCTCTCATGATCTGATGGAAAGATTTTTCTGCTCTGGAAGAAAATGATTTGTTTGTAATATCAGTCTAATACTATTAGTTATATCGATTTGTGTTAGACTATAGACTGGTGAAGTTTTCAAAGCCTCAGCATTGCACAGCTGATGAAAACCTCTCACTGGAGCTTTTGCCTGAGCAAGGTGCAGACCAGGGTCCCCCAAGTGGTGTATATTTTGCCAGATTATGTTTAATCAAGTCATGTAATGATTACTATAGATTAACAGAGAGCGTTTGTATTGCTTTAAATTGTCTTGATCGGTTGAAATAGTTTTACCGATACATCAAAATCTTAAGCATGTTTCCTTGAACTATTCTACAATTTGATTTCTCATACTATTCTCATATTCTTAGGAATGAAAATTTCAACCCAATTTGGCCAAAGTCAAAATCAGAACCTGCTTTTAACTGGTACCCTTTAAAAAAGGGCCTTGGTCGAATCTTCCTATTGATACCAATAAGCTTTGGAACAGACCATAGAATCATAAAATCATTTGGGTTGGAAGGGACCTTTAAAGGTCGTCTAGACCATATGGCTTCCACCTAGATTTTAAAACTCATCAATTGCTGTGTCGGATTTGCTTGAATAAATACGATATTCTTGGTTAATACAAACACGTGGAACCTGCTTGCACAGGACGCTTCCAAAGGCAGCACATAATCATTGTCTCCCGTGTAGAAAGGAAGAATGCTGGGGAGGTTTTCCATTTGCAAAACCTCCCTGAGTTTCCCATAACTTCCTACAGTACCGGTACTGCACATTTGCTTCTCAGGAGGATCTTGTAGCCCTCATGCCCCAAAGCATGCACGAACCCCTGGGGTTGTACACGCTTTGCAGGCGCTCTGCAAAGGTGAATCGCTTTAACCTCAAAATTCATAAACTGAAAAGGCAACCCCATGTGTACCTTCTTCTTTGAAGTATTTAGAAGCTTGGTTTGTGTTAAAAAAATTCCTTAAAATAATAACCAAAAAAAATCCTTAAAATCTAGAAGATTAACAAAATAGAAATACTATTTAAGGTGATGGATCATGTAAGGTGATCACTAAAGTCTCTCAGACTGTAAAATAGGATTACACACCGTTTCTTCTTTTTTTTCTCTATTGGACACTGCAGCATGAATGGCTGTAGTCCTAAATTTAGCCAAACACCACAATTATCAGATGTATTCGGTTGCAAAAGCTTTTGTCATTTTTGTGGTTGTCTGACAGTATACAGTTCAATCATAAAAGGGCAAATGACAGGCGGATGTAAGAAATTAATTTTCTTCTTACTGACATACCAGGGGAAGGCCCCCTGCTGTAATATGGAAAATCTTTTATGCAAAAGAGCACAGCAACTTACAGTGTACAATCACTACACAGACTTTTGTTTGGGTATTTTTTTTTCCCAATTCAGTTAATGAAAGGGAAAAAAAGATGGCCTTAAAATCAAGTTAAAAAGTTCAAAATTGATTTTAGCATTAGCTTATATTTATAGGTTTAAGGATATAGAGATTAAAATGCAATAAAGCTCCATCTAAGTACGAACATGCCCTCTTTAAAAGACGCTGTTTTTCTCGTGATCCCGAGGCCATTGCAGTGACTAGTTTTTCACACACAGCTGAAGCAAGGTGAGAGGCAGAGAGGGATGCCGAGTCCAGCGGGAAGCGGGCAGGGCCATCCCGTGTTGTGTCTGCTGGCAAAACAAAGAGAAGGCTGTATGTACATTTTAGGTATGCATTTAGTATTTATACCCCTATTTCTGAGCACAATCCAAACATAAAACTGTATATAGAAAAATCAGCCCTCCTACAGGATTTAAGAAAAAACGCCTTTGGAATAAATAAACTCTGTTTTCCTTTCCACAAGGGCCACTTTAACCCTTTCTGGCAATAAACAAAGGTCTTAAAGAGAGGGCAAATTTAGTGTTTGCTATTTTAAGGTCCTGGTGTAAAGTGGCCTTACTGCAAATAAGCATCACTCAGATTATCCGCAACGCTTTCGAATTAAAATGGGAATGGTGTAAAGGCTTGTTATTCAGCAAAAGATACACAAAACCTGCCCTTTGGCTCTTGTGCACTGCTCAGCCGTATGAACCAAAAAAGGAAGCAACTTGGAAGCAGGAAGAAGACCTGCCCATCACTCCTTACGCCAAGGCTGGCGGTGGGCGCCGTGGCAATGCCTGACCCTAAAAGCACAGAGCTCCTCCAAGAGAGGCACGGCTGAACATCGCTGCGCTCAGGCTCAGCCCCCTCCTCTCCCAGGTGCAGAGGCAGGCAGGATCACAAGCGGGAGGGAGCAGCTCTGGGTGGCTGAGATTTGGGAACACCTTATAGCAGCCTTCCAGTACCTGAAGGGCGCCTACAGAAAAGATGGAGAAGGACTGTTTATAAAGTCAAGTAGTGACAGAAAAAGGGGTAATGGGTTTAAGCTGAAGGAGGGTAGATATAGATTAGATATTAGGAAGGAATTCTTCACTGCGAGGGTGGTGAGGCACTGGCACAGGTTGCCCAGAGAAGCTGTGGATGCCCCCTCCCTGGAAGTGTTCTAGGCCAGGTTGGATGGGGCTTTGGGCAACCTGGTCTAGTGGAGGGTGTCCCTGCCCATGGCATGGGGGTTGGAACTAGATGATCTTTGAGGTCACTTCCAACCCAAACCATTCTGTGATTCTACGTGCAGTCGCAGAGCCTCCGCCAGAGCCCTGGCACCTCCACCACGACGTGCCCCACACTTACCACCACTGCGACTCCCTCCCAGGAGCTTCTCGGATATTCCCACTGGATGTGGCATGTCTCCAGCTCCCCAACAGAGAGATAGTCTCCACCAGGACCTTTAATCATTGCGCAAATGCTCTCAGGAGGAGAGCACTCAACAGAAGAGTGAGGGGGGTCCCTCTGAGAATGGCTGACAGATGGGGAAGGGATTGCCTCCTTCTTCCTCCCATCACTCCCCACGCCTCAAAACTCTTGATGAAAAAGAAGATGCGATAGGTTAGGGTGGGATTCTTTTTTCCAGGATTTCTCAAGCCAGTGACTCTTCAGCTAAAGGGAAAACGGCCAAAACCTTCAAGGTAAGCGTATCACTGCAAAGCCTCAGGGGTATGGCAGTGCCTCACGCAGCCATGCTCCCCCGAGGGCTGGCCTCTCAGACCTCACTGTATCTCATGGAGCTCCACAGGCTCCTGTTCTGGTCACGGTGCAGCCGCAAAGCAGGGAAACACAGCGTACAGCGGGGAAGGGAGGCTTTACATCCCCACACTACACTTCCTATCAGGTACTGTGGCAGCATGTCCAGATCAAATGTGGGGTCACACTCAACTGAAATTTTTCAATTTTAACAAAAACAACCTGTTTTTTTATGAGCATCTATTTACATGACAGATTTTTCAAAGAAAAGCATATATGTTTTGCTTCCAAAAATCTGTTTAGTTAAGAATCCACATTTCTACTGAAAAACAGTCTCAATGGACAATCTCTTTGAATTACTCACAGAAAGCTGAATAAATCCCAACAGCAAGACATACTATGAAGAAATATTTAGATCCTTAGCAAAAAAAATAAGCCCTTCGGTAACCGATGGCTAAAATTCAGCAGGACTGGTCCCAGTGAGTGCAAAAAAGCTATTGATTTCAATGACTCTACGTCAATTTACTCCAGGTGAAGTTCTGGCCCACTGAGCTCAGGGAAACAAAATGTCACCTTTACTTGCTAAACACTCTTTCTCAAATCATATTGCCCTTGTAATAATGTGCAGCAAGTGTTTAGCTCAACATGCCTCTTACAGTTTCTGTTTGGGAGATGATTTTTCTTTTTAATTTCTCTGTCAGGCACACTTATTGAAGCGCACATGCTTTAGACAGATGCAACCTGCAAAAAATGCTTGAAAGACAGTGATTTATTTATGAAATTCCTGGTTGAGAGGGTGAGGTAAGCCACACGAAAATTTTAAAGCTGCTCCCTACTGTAAGGCATATATGTAATATATGTAAAACACGGGGAGGGAAAGCATTGAGAGTATTGGGCACAGTGCCTGCATACAACAGAACTGCAGTGGGAGAAAAGGGGCAGCGGGTGGGGAAAAAACTGTAAGGACAAGCTCTGCTCTGCCTTTAAATTCACATTGTTACCTCAGGGCTAGCTGCATTTATTATATCGGCTTTATACATACGTCAAGTTACTGTTCTTGTGTGTTTTATACTATGTAGTCAACAGAGCGATCAAACCTGAAGCTCCACAGCAGAAGCAGAGCATAAATTCACTGCACTGAAGTGTTTTGCTCCTAACTAAACTCCTGTGTGCACCAAAACCCTTTGCTCCAAGTAAGAGGTGTTTTAAATTGCAGATGACTCCTGCCAAAGCGGTCACACTGGAGTCACAGGACCGCCAACGTTCAACGGGGACCAATTATTTGGCTGTGGAGTTCGATGGCCACCCATGCCAGAGCCCTGGGAAGAAAGCGCTCTCCTTCCATGATGCTTCTTGCCCTGGCACTGCAGAAGGTGAGAGGGCCAGCAGATGCTCTGCGGCATTTTAAGAGAGACTTCTGCCAGTCCATCTCCCACCATTGAATACCCCTATAACAGGTCTGGCTGAGGAGAAGGTGCATCCTAGCCTCTGGTGAGTGGGTGGCTGCGAGGAGGCAGCAGGACCACACTCCCTTCCCATGCCACGGTGTGAATCACCAGAGACTGTCCATACCTGCTGGAATACAGTAACTGGAGGTCACCAATGTGAAAAGGAAAAGCAATAGTTGCATGCAGGTTGCAGCTAACTGGTGCAACAAACCAACATGAATGACGGGAGAGAGGGAAGGATGCAGGGAAGAGCAGCAGGAACTGGGGCTGGAGAGATGCCCATGGATGGTACTGAGTCAGTCAGGGACGTATCCAAAGAAAAGATGTCTTTAAAGTATTTATTGGTCCTGTACCTAGCCATGAATGGGTGGCAATTTTTGCAAGCTTTTCAGATGAAATGGCATTGAGAGGGAATTGTAGGGTTGAGGTGATAACACATGAACTAGCTGATTCAGAAAGGACAGCCCATGCACAGAGACAGGACCATCAGACCGCTGACACTGGCAAAACAGGAGTCGCTACAGTAAGGTGCAGCAGCAGTCAGGCAGACATTGGAGATGCTCTGTGTGTTACTGAGGAGGGGAGGAAAGTTGTAGTCTCTAAGGTGGAGAGTGGGGCTTCAGCAGAGAGATTCAAGGTGTGAGCAGAAAGGGAGAGACATGACGTGAACAACCAGCTAGAAAGACGATCCTAACAGTGGTACTGGGACACATTACCAAAGGCAGAGGTCACTGTCACCACACAAGGGGAAAAAGCTATTTTGGTTATAAAATGGGGTTCTGCTCCACCATCTTCTCCATATTCCTGCTGCATAGCATAGAAAGCAACATCAAACCCCAGGGATACAGCAGCAAATTCCCTCACAGGGCACCGGTTCCGGGAAAAAGCAGAGCTGGAAGTGTGCTTAAGGAAAAATTGAGCCAAAAATGACCAAGCAAATGGTCTAACCCTGGAAGAGACAAGCGCTTGAGTAACCCAACCCTGCTCCTGTGGTGAGGAGCAAGATCTCTTCTGCCTTCCAAAGGGAAGCTCAGTGACTTATGAGGTTTCCAGTAGCCCCCTGTCAGTGAAGGGGGTCCAAAAAGGAGTCCTCAGCTGCTATTGCTGGCAAGCTGAGGAAATTAAAATTTCAGACTAGTTAAATCACATTTGTTGTGTCTTACCTTTCTCCCTGCGTGGTGGGAATGTTAGATGGAGGGCAAGGTGAGGAGATGCCCGGTGTTGACAGTTGCTATATGGATGTACACAGGAAAAGACAGCGTTAGTCAAGATGGGAGATGAGAAGAGTTTTGGCAGTGCCCACAGAGTAAATCTGAAAAGGAAAATATGGCAAGCGTTGGAGAGAGCCCCAAGGTGGTGGGGCAGGAGAGGTGGAAAGGAGACAATATCAGATGTAAAAAAAACCACCCCAGTACAATTTTGCCGAGAATAAAGGCTTCTGAGCCATCACTTTGAATCCACATGTCCACCCTCCACTAGTAAAACCATTAGACAGACAAGAATTAAGAGAAATCACTCGCCTGCAAACAGCTTGCTGAAGACATGACATTCCCGAAGAAAAATGTACACAAGCGTAAGCAGCTTACAAGAGCCAGCTATCTCACCCGGCTTACCCCCCACGAACACTATTAAATCCATGAGAATCAGAACAAGAAAATTGTCAGGGAGAGGCTGCGATTAGCCAGGGTCTCGGCTAGAAAAATAGTTTATGAATTGTCATAAAAATTTAAAGCTCAACCTCACATTAGCTGCTGCAGTGTCTCTGCTCCCACCTACAGTACAGTTCATCTCCCTCTATCTTCATCACTGACTGTGCCAGTACAAGGGGGAAATCTTCTGAATGTTTCCCCAAAATTAAATGCTGAAACGGCATATCATTATTTTTGATATTCAAATCTATTATTAATAAGCTATACACTACAAAAAGATTCTGAACATGAGTGATACGTCTCATAATTCTGACCTATTAACAGAAGTACATGAGTCTCCCTGGACCAAAAAAATAGTTGTTAAAAAAGATGAATCACTTACTCAAATCAAAATAACATGACAGTTCCATGAAAGATTTCAAAATAAAAGTTAATAAGTTAATGGATTCATTTTACTGCTCCTAAGATGCAAACAGACAATGCAGAACAGTCAGTCATCTTCTTATTAAATAATATGAATCAACTACTCCATCATGTTTGTATTAAGCAACAGGCAATAATACACTCCTTGATAGTGTATTAGGGTGAGTGTGCCAGTAAGAGGACAAGGCCAAAGCACATTCTTAATTTTCTTAGGAGTCAACGAGCACATACTTAAAAGTTTGGCATATACCTAAGTATTACCCTGAATGCAGGGGCAGAAGCATTGCCCCAGCAAAAGGTCACCGTTTAAGCCATCAAAACCTTTCCGCTTTGCAATCGTTCCTAGTCCTTAGTCCTGGTGGTGGTTTGGGTGAGACCCATCTCACCGGCTGACCTGTCATCCACCGCACGGCGGAGTGCTGGGAGCTGCCGGCATCCCCTCTCCTCAACACCTCTCCCAGGAGAGAGTGCGCTTCCCTCCGAGAACACCTAATAGCTGCTGAGGGAGCCCAGGTGAGCAGCTTTAACCAGGCTGCTGGCTTTTCGGTGGTGAAAACGAGGGGAGAGAAACACCGTGCTCAACCTGCAGTGGAGGAAAACGTTTCTGAAAACTTTGATAAAAAAAGGATGGTTTTTCCAGTGCGAGGAGAGTAAAAATAAAATGACATTTCCCTGATATAAAAATAATTTTTCTGGCTTCTTTCAAGTGCTGTAGCCCAGAAATATTCCAGAGGAGAGAGGAGAGACTTGGGAAGAAGATTGCCTTTGGGGAGCGGTGGAGTGGCTTTCCCCAGCCCCGTGGAAGTCCTGTTCAGATTTGGCTGCGTTATGTCGGTTTGATAATCAAAGTCTTTATATGCAGAGGAGTTATTTTAATAAGAACAAGGGGTAACAAAAAATCTTCCGATTGAAAGTGGGCTGCATTGTACAGGCATAAGGGATTTCATTACCTACTCAGAATAGATAGACATGGGGTTTTTAACGTAGGAAATCAGGTGCTGAAAGGATAGGAAACAAATGACTTGTAGTTCCTGCCATTTAAGCATGAAAGGGGCGTGTGAAGAGGCATTTATTTCAGCCACGCTAGGCTGAAGGGTAAGGACTATTCACACAAGTAAGGCTTTGGAGGACTGGGCTTGTAAACTGCAGCCGCTTAAACAAAAGTCTGGGGCACCTTTTTCAAGAGTATCTAAGTCTGGTTTTCTAAAGGACCTTCCCCTCTTAAGTCACTTAGGATATATCTACCCCTTCCAGCAGAGTCTTGGTTAACAGAGGGACTTTGCCTGGGCTAGCAGGGGGAGGGATGAGGGAGCGCGTCTGCTAACGGGGCCATGGCCAAGGCAGGACCCCTGCAGCCTGCTGGTGCGGAGCTGGCTGGACCAGTGCCGGTGGCGTACTGGGGGCCACATGCTATCCCACATTTTTCATTCCCTCAGGCACCTTCCAAATTGTTACCTTAAGCCTGCAGCAGGCTTTCAGCAGAGGTCTCTTAGGCTTTAAGCAGTTTCCAACTGTATTTATGTGCTTTATCCCTTGAGTAGGATAAACAGGTTAGCAATTAACTCTAGCTTCCTGACCTCTAGCTGGATAACCAGATCTCTAATTATATTTTCAGTGGCAGTGAAGCTCAAGAGTGGTGCGACACTATCTGAAAGTTTCCACTCCCATGTAGTGTCTACAGCTCTATTTGGAAATTGGCAGCTGAGAAAGTATTAGCAAAACAGAAAGCCAATTTTTCCCCTCCCTGGTACTTCTGCCTCCTCAGCACTTCCAATCCTTCTACTCTGTTGCTCAGAAAATACTTACCGTGATAGGTGATTCCTGGTATGCCGGTCAGCTCACACTGAGAAGCAAAAGATTCTGTGAAGTATTTTATCCAAAAATCCCTTTTATATTCACAGAAGTCAAGAAACTGGAGAGCAACGATAAGCCCTATGTCCTTTATAGGTTGGTTGTTTTCAATGGTTTCTCAATAGAGCACTGTGTTGGGAGAGAGGGTGATTTTATTTCTTCATACTGTTACAGAATTATTATTTGTGAAAAAAGGGAAAAAAAAAGAAAAAATCAAAGTATCACTTACTGTAGGAGCATAACTGACCTTCGGAAAGGTGATATAGTTGGAGGGACAACTCTGGAACTGGCAGAGAGCATCTCAAAAACAGAGTATCTGGATGGCCTAATGCCAGAAGCTAACAGTGACAAAGCAGAGCAATTTGGAAAATCAGCTTGCTGTCATCCTGTATGCATGTAACTCTTGAAATAAAACAGTGATCTAATATAAAGGAAGTATATGGATCTACTCTGACAGCAATGTCAAGCATCCATTCTAAGCAAGTACCACACATACTTTTTTTTTATTTAAAGTGGTAAAATGCGCAGCAAATTAGCTATGTTCACATCTTCAGAATGAGTGGTCTTTGCACTGATTTTTCTATGTTATTTCCCACTATCTGTACAGAAAATGCATGTCTGCATCTGACCCCACATTTTGCTTCATTACCCATATAAATTATCCCTTCTGAAGACAGATGTGGGAGAACTGTTCAAGATCTGCATCAAACCAGGAGAAAAATAAACTACTTCTTACTTACATCGAACACGATACTTTATTGCAATAGAAGCTGGTTTGGATTCACACCACAAACACTTCCACACTTCAGGCTTCTATGCTGCAAACAGATTAGTTTAGAGAGCTGCACTGAATGTCCCTGCCATCAGGACAAATGGGCCTTCACACACTGGTAGCTTGCCCCTCAAGAAGGTGGAAACTAAAGTAAGATGTGCACACCATGAGATAATAACCTACAAAAGTAAAGGCCAAGAGAAGAAAATATTGTTCATACATCAGATGGAAAGTTAATTATACAAGTCGTAGAGGACCATGACATAGTCATTTTAGAAGTCTCATTTTGTTTCCTGCAATGGAAAAGAAATGGTGGCAGAGGTGAGCTGATCAGTTCCTGCTTAGATCCTTCCCTTCTCAGTGGCTTCCTTGCTTCTCATGCCTCATCACCAATTCTGTGCAGCAGGAGCCGGTGGATTACGCACCCAGTACCAGCCAAGTTCTTACTTTGCCTGTGCTATCACTACCACTCCTCCAAAGCAAGTATAACAAAAAAAAAAAAAAAACCCACCCCCCCCCCCCCCCCCCCCCAAAAAAAATAAAAGTTATGTTGCTTGTGAAGAACTTGGGCGCAGCCCACAGCACATTTCAAATGGCCCATTACCAGCTCCAGGTAAGATGTGCCTTTGTATGTCTGCCCATTTCTCTTTCTGGGTTACCTGTCTTCAGAAGAAGACAACGTGCAAGGGAGACGATGCATGGAAAGAGCAAAAGCAAACATGCACCTAGGGCTATAAAGAAGGAGGAGACCAGAGAAGAGGAGGAAAAGGAGCAGTGTTATCCCACCTATGCAGTCATGATATTTTTTGTTCCCCACAAATTCCTTTCTCACCCACATCATGTTACAGCTTCTCCTTCTGACACGAAGGACCATTACGTATGGTACTCATGTTCTCCATCATACTCATGGGTAGCATTTTCCGAAGCAGCTAAGCGTAACAACAGAATTGGGCCACAGGGATTCATATCAAGAAGAATATCAAGAAGAGTATAAAGATGTCTCATCCAGCTGTTAGTTTTATGAGAAGGAAGGGGAAGTGGTGGAGGGAACAAATGGTTAACCTAGTTTATTGGAAAAAACAAGACAAAAGCTAAACTGAAGAGGGCCAAGAGAACTAAAGCTGAAAGAAAGAAACTCTTAACAAAGGTTACCCACACAGTAACTCTGGAGAAGAGATGCCCAGTGAGCCATAGCTGCTGGAAATACACATTTCCTGTACAGAAAGAAACGAGTCTGATTGTGGTATGGAAAACAGGCGAGATGTGTTCAAAGGGACGTACACCTGAAGCAGGGAGTAGGAAAAGGGGAAGAGAGAGGAGTAGATCAACTGAAAATCTTAATTTATCTTATCTTTTAAAGCAGCGGAATATTTTTTTTCGTGGAAAATTGTGTGACAATGACTTAAGGAAGGGCCTTAAGCATCCAAATAAACTGTGTAGAAGTTATACCTAGGAGTCAGGACATGTATGTAATACAGTTTAGCAAGAGATAAAATATGCTGGATGAGGCCAGATTTAGCAGAAGGACAAAAGTACCTATGAACTTCGTGTCCATTCCTATCTTGAGCATCCAGCCAATACAGTGGAGCCATAGAGCTGCCCAGCTGTCTCCCATGTAGACAGAGAGAGCCACAAGAGGAACAAGAACACAGGAACAAAATCGTTGCAGAGCACAGATTCAGGGCACGAACCATTCTGAGTGCTCTAAATAAAGGTTTAAAAGAAAAAAATTACTATACTGTATAATTTATACCTCAGAGAACAAAAAGATGGGGATGATTCTGTTCTTCAAATGCCTGAAAGACTCCAAATCAATCAAGAACAAATAAGTAGGCAGGCTATTCCAAGCTAAGCTTGAAGGGTAATGTGCAAAAAGAGCTGTTTCATGACTGAGCCTACCCAACAAGCATGTTCTGATCTTTTCTAACCTGCTTCTAGGCTAAAAAAAGACCAGACATTCTTCCTGCTTCTGAAATTCCTGCCCCATTTTCATACTTGGCAGAGGTGAGGTAGGATGAATTCTGCAACTACTGGACAAACCACAAATACTTTTTCTCCTGTAAAGCAAAGGCAGGGGATCCAGTGGTTTCCATTGAATAGCCAGCAGCAGTACCGTGTGCTCTCCAACAAGCTTCCTTGTTTCCCTGTCCAAAGAATGGAAAACAATTGCTGCATGGGAGGGTTGGCTTTTTAATGCCAAGTGCTATACGTACGCCAATATCCAGATAGTCTGAAAATTAGTATTAACCTCTTGGGCAGTTTTAGAGATTTTTTTCCCCTTTCCAGTTTGCGTGTTAAATATTTTCACAATCCTGTTAACAAATCTCCTAGAAAACTAAAAGTGATGTACACCCAGATTAAAGCTAGCAATGAAAAGTGGCACTCATCCATTGACATGATCCAAAGACGCAATCACACATAATCACACTTTTAATGTATAATAAAACAATACTTCACACATTTATGGAGTAGAATAAAACCAATAGAATACTGGTGCCTTTTAGTTTGGTTTAGTTTTCTTGAGAAATGATGAGTTAATAAGAGCTCTCCTCACAGAAAGCATGCAGGTCTGAATTAGAAGTATGAAAGCGAATTTATGAAATAACCTTGGCAGTAAATAATAGCACACCTCAAACCGGGATTCATCACACACCTGTGTGGTAGGGAATGGAAGTCAGCTTCATCACATTTAGAGTATCAATCACTCCCAGGATGCAAATTCCATGAGATACAGAAAGATTACTTTACATAACCTGCAGAAAGTAGTTGAATCAATGTAATAAAAGCTTCAGCACAGCATTGTACAGCCTGCGAGTGTCCTTAAGAACACACTTTTTTCATCATTTTACATATGACCTGAAGTATGGTAAGTAGACAGATGCACTAGCTCGTAGCTGTGGACATACTAGGCTTTATTCAAAGATTTACTCAAAGGTATCAGTCATGAGTGTTGACTCTTTTGGTCAGAAGAAGTCTTTCCTTCCTACAAATTAGCAGTAAAAAATCCCATGACCTCCACTAAGGGTGGGTCCTCCACTTTTCATGTATTTTTAGTGCTCCGCTTCTTTCTGACAACCTCTGGCATTCCTGAGCAGTGCCCAAAGGAGGCTCAGCCAGCAGGACATCCAGCCCCGTACGTGCGTGTCTACCGTCCTGGCTGGGACCGCTGCTATGGAAGCAGCCTCCAGGGACAGAGATGACTTCATGAGCTCTGCCTCTCCATAGGCCTGTCCCTGTCTGTTCCTGCATAGGCACCCAAAGGAAACATCTGCATTTCCAACCAGCCCAGCATCTGGCAGCTAAGCTCTTCTGAAAAATCCAACCCCTGGGTGAGGTGTATATATGTATGTATAAGTCAAATTCTTTTAAAACATCCATCCCAAGAGGTTGGCCAAACCCTTCCGAACCACTGTCCTCGGTGGCCGTGGTGGGTGCTGGGGCAGGGGGAGCCAGCACAGCACGGTCAGCACGGACACCCTCCGCTCCACTGGGGTCTGCGTGGCAGGCAGGGAGGTGACCGGGCGCTGTGCTGTGGAAGGCAAACGCTGCAGCCAGAAGGAGATGGACTGTCTGGGGTTTTTTTCCTTCACTACATAATATAATATTTAGGTTCCACTTACTGTATGTACAGTCTCCTATTTACTCTGTTATTTGGTAAAACTGTGTATCACGGTAAACCCCTGTATCATGTATATTGCAAGTGATTTCTGACACCAGGATACCTCAGGAAAAAAAAAAAAAAGATGCATATAAAATGTGTAGGGAAAAAATGAAGATCTCTTTCATTCTCATGTATTTTACTGTCATCAAAGAAGTATAAACACATATACATAAAAACATAAATCTTAAAGCTCATTTTATATGCTTTTTATATATTAAACAGAACTGTTTACCTTCAGTTTCTTATTTTATTCCTTTTGAAAAGAGATTAATGTAAAAAAGTTTTAAAATGAGGCATTTCACTGCCACTTCTTTTCTATTGCACTATTTATTACTGCTTTGAGACTGCAGAAAAGAAAAAGGTTGCAAATGTCACTTTATTCCATAAGTCTTTGGGTCAAACTCAGCTGCCTACCTTGCTGATCAGATTTCCTTTTTTTAATTTTGGCAAGGGTTAGATATAACCCATCTTCATATTAGATTTTGGAATATAATCCTTGTTATCTAAGCCTGTCTACACCTGTCAGCATACAGCTTTTGATTTTTCTTTTCTTGTCATTTCTTTCTTTCTTTTTCTTTCTTTCTTTTTTCTTTTTTTTTTTTTTTTTAGATTCACACATACCATCCCCACCCTAACTGGTGTATAAAACATCAGGGTAAAAGATAATAAACTTGTTTTGCCTGCATAAGCATTTTAAAGTGAACTGTTTTTTATTTTACGGGGGTATCTTTTTACTAAAAGAAAAAAAACCATTGGAAACAGTTAAAATGTTATGTTTAACACTGACTTACTATTTAGCTTTTTATAGCTTCAAATCCTAAACATCACGCTGAAGAATTACTGGAGAGGAACAAGAGCTCTTCCAGCGCGAGAGCAATCAGGTTCAGGCAGCGGTTCTGCAAAGCCTGCGAGGGAGCACGGGGCCGGAGAGCTGGGGGGATCTGGGTCCTGCAGTCACACCCAGAGCTAATTGAAGTCACCGCCAGCCTCGGTATAACACAACTGGAAGTCTCGATTCAGACAAAAAACCCCTTACAGATGTGCTTAATTCAGGGCACATCAGATCACCGGCGTCATCCACCTGGTGGAAATTAGGCAGATATCTAAAGCTTGAGAGGAGCGGAGCGTTCGTTGCTATTACGTTTCCATTGGGGCGGGGGGCCGGGGGAGGACGTGGGGGCTGCATTCCAGAGCACAACGGCAACATTCATAACAGCCTTCATTCCTCCACAATAATTCTTCTTCCTATGTTATACAGAACAGTCATTTAATATTTGTTTCTAGGTAATTAATTTTGGAAATGCTCTTCATTAAAATTGAACAGATCGCCATGTGTTCTGCATGTACTGCAGGAACCTGGGTAACCTGGGGCTTGTGCTGTGCAAAGATGGAGATAGAGGAGCTATAGGTAGGATGGAGAGAATGCAGATTTATAAGATTATTTTTAAAATGTGAATGAACTGACAAACCTAATTTTCCTCGGTGCAGCAATGGCTCGTCTCTACTTAAGAATTAGTAGATGCAGAACACTCTGTTGAATATTCAGCGTGCAACCAAGACTTCTGCCTTTGCTGTGCCCTCACTGAAAATTATGAAGCATATAAGGCCAGAAAAATAATAAACTTCTGTTCCCAGGAGTTACTCTCACTCTACCCACCTCAAATTGTCATTTTGGAGCTTGATTGAAAAGCGATTGAGAAGGAGGAGGAAAACGGCAGTCAAACCAGGGCCCTGGCTACAAGACTGCTGCAGCTGCTCTGTGCCCATTCGCACGGACAAATTGGGCCATCAGAAACTTCTCCAGCCTATTCCAGCAGCCTCATGTCTCAAAGGGCCAGGAAGGTCAAGGTGAGCAGCAGCCATCATGACAGGGAACAATATGACATTAACTGGTGTCTGTGGCTCATCTACACTGAGAAGTTTTGGGGCACCCGGTGAGGGTAACTCAACGTTGCATTGACAATGCTGTTCTCTATTCTCTCCAATAAAATCAAAAGGCGATGGTTTCTTTCACCTCCAATCAGAAAACTGAGTGTAATGAGCTTGTGCTCCAGGAAATAACAGGTCAGATTTCCTACCCTGGTGAGGGCTAATTTTCAATGATGGAGTGTTCCACCCACATTATGAGGGAGGCTTTGGGATTAAAATAATGCACACACAATGCATGGTAATTATGTATCATTGCCATATGCAATTAAAACCTTTTAAAAAGCATTTGGTCATTTGATCAAACTCTTCACAAAGGATCACTCAACTTTGGATGTCCAGTCTTAGTCAACTGGGGCCAGATACATGATCACACAAGCACATTTTAATTTATATACACAAGAGAAGAAACTTAATTCTGGCATGCTGTAACTTTTGAAGGCTCAGTTATTCAACCTTCATACCCCTCAGACAGATGGAATTCAGGAGGAGGAGAACTTTATTACTTGTTTTAAAATAAATGTATCACTGGGTAGGAGAATTCAGTCCTCCACTCACAATTAGCTCTGTGGCACCATTCCTTGCTTGAAATAATGGCAGTAACAGGTTGCTATCTTTTAAATGGTGCTCACCAGAGGTGTATAGGAGCATGTCCAAGGGTAGCATGTCCACTGCTACTTGCAAGTCAGAAAACAAATGCTGAGAGGTGGCACTCTTGGATCCTGCCTGGGTCCCTTAGGGAGCTACAAGACCTTTGGCCTCTCTCCCTCCATCCCCTTTCAGCCTCATATTTTGTCTTACTTCAGGCCCTGATGCTTCCCTCATCCTCTTAATCTCACCCCATTCCTGCTCTGCTTTCTCCTCTTTTCCTTTGTCTGAACCCCCATCCTCCCTCCATCTATCTGCACTTCTGGTCATTTCCCTCTCTCCGTACTCCAGTCTCATAAGATGAAACACGTAAGATCACAGGAAAGTGCCCCTTACTGGCAGTTCCCCAACCCAGAAACACAGAAATATAAAGTCACCGCAAAGAGAGGTTGCAGGGAAATCCTCCCCCAACCCACTCACGTGGGGTCCCTTTCTCCATCCACGATCTGGTCATGACCAGGGGAGGGGAGAGGCTGAAGCACGTTAAATGCATTTGGAGCCTGCAAGGGCTGTATCTGGCCCAGGCTAAACAAGCAGCTGTAAACCGACATTTTCAGAAATATCAGAGTTTTGTTAAAGGCACTTCCCTGCCCTACAAAATTCTGAGTTTCTGTACCAAAGCATATTGTACTAGATCTTCCAAATGAAATAACTGTGATTTTTTTTTTAGGATGTTCAAATATATAATTTTCCCTTAATTTCATTCACTGAAATGATTGAACCACAAAACTGACTGCTTCCAGGATAGTTTGTCTTGAGTCAGAGACTAGCTGGGAAAAAAGTTCTTTCTTTGTTATAAGTTTGGCAAAGCTATAAACAATACTGCCAGTCCTGAGCATTAAGAAACTACAAATCAGGCCATGCACAAAAAGCCCCATAGATTGGCTGTAAAACCATGATTTTTTCAAATAGCAGTAAAAGCAGGCACCTGCAGTTGAGGTGGTTTGGCTTTCTCATTGCATTTGCAAGGCTTCCATTGCAAACTTTGCAACTTTGCAAACTCGAGAAGCATTTTGTTTGAAATGAAAAATGGGCTGCTTATATTTTCACTTGTCTCCTGGATCTTGATCCGGATGAAAACATCAAGCATTGAAACACTCAAATCAAGACAGATGGCAAAACTATACAAGCAAGAGGAAGCAGATTCTTATGATGAAAAGCATCAAGGAACGTATCTATAGGTGATAGCACCAGTGTGTCTATCATGCTCCTCGTATCTCACAATAAAATTCCAGCCAATGAATCTCGACTCCGTGGTTAGTTATGTGCTCCTTTCCACCGCTTCGGGTAAGATTTCGTGGCATGACAAAGCACGTGATTTGGGGGTAGCAGTACTCAGTATAGCAAGAATAAAGTTCTGCTTCTTGCCCTGATCTTCTTCCTCCCTTGGAGTGCGTCTATTTTCTTGCCTAAAAGTACGATAAAAAAGTTGCAATGTTTCTAAACCAGCAGCCTCCATAACCAGTCCCAGCGAGGTCTGCAGGGGTGCGCATAGACATGGGGATCAAGGCTGAGCCAGCAGCTTACAGGAGCAACCCCTGAGAGGAGTCACACCTTTTTGGGGGCAGGCTCCACAGAGATGCATACAGCAGCAAGCACACCTATGTGCAGCCCCGAGCACACCAGGGGTTTGCTGGCGGCTTCAGGCTGCAGCGGGGACAAGAAGCACACTCCAGTCTACCATGTTAGCAAGAAAGGGCACCGGACAAGCTGCTTCCAGCGGTGCTGCACCTGGCTGCCCGGGGGAGTGGAGTGAAACTCCCCGGAAGAGGGACCACAAACGGGGTGTCTCCTGGGTACACACCTCTCCAGTCCCACCCTCCTGCTCTCCAGGGCCCTCACACTAGCTGCGATGGGCACTTTTGCCTCTGCTGACTCTTTTCCCAGAAAGTGAACCTATGCATAACGTAATATGTGCTGACTTGATATCCAGAGGATTTGTTAAGAGAAAAAAGAGACATGAAAAAGATAATTAGACAGACAATTGTTCCTGTACTCCTATATCCTGCAGCTTCCAGAAGAGTTTCCTCAATATGCACCTAATTCCATCCCAGCCCCCTTTCTAAATGGCATACCAACTTTGGCAACTGCAATGCAAGGATGCTCCTGATGCATCCAAAACTTCCCGGGGCATATATTGCATGGAACTGATATCACTGCCAGCAAGATAAGGGCCAGTGGTCCGATAATAGTAAACTGAGCTATATGGGCATAGAAATGGAAAGAGAGATGCAAAACGTACAGGGCAAGAATCCCAAATCTTCTTTTTTTTAGAAAGAGGAACATTTCAAAGCGAGTATCAGGCACCTGTTGTTACGTGCTAAGGGGAAATCTTTCCACCAGATCCACAGGGCAGGTCTGAGATAAGCAGCTGGAATGATAAGTTATCTCTGCTGCGATTCAGGAAATATAGATGCTTCAGATGCTAATGGTGTGTCAGCAGGGAAAGAGACACACAGCGGACTCGGGTTAAGTAAGCCTAGGAAGGTGTTTATTCATGTATAACATTTGCAGAGAAGGTGACTCTCTACCTTGCTCCTGGCTGCCCAGAGGAACTGCTTATAACCAAAAATATGCTCAGAGAAGTCAAGCGGAAAGGTCAGGCGGGGCAGGGTGCGAATCCTGGCCGTGACAGCCCTTCCGTCAGCGCTGGTGCTCCCCGCCGCCGCACGCGTCCCGGGAAGGACGGCAGCCTGTCCGCCTGCCCCTGCCCACCACCGCGCCTCGGCGTAACCCAGCCGGGCTCCTGCACTGGCGCCGGCGGAGGGGGCCACTGATAGCTTTCAGAGAGCATAACGTGCTGCTGCTGGGAAGAATTAGAGGTCACTTGTGCATCCTTTTGCACTGGGATCGACTGTAGCTGAACCATTCCCGGCAGACATTTGTCCAATCTATTTTCAAAATCCTCCCACTGCCACTCTAGGCAATCTATTCTTGTGCTTTCCAACTGAAAGTTAGAAAGCTGTTCTTAATGTCTAATCTAAATCATAAGTCAACTTTAAAAATGACAAGTATGGTTAAAAATTTCAAGATTTTCCTAATAATAAATGTGGTTTTTTATTTCTCTGTTGGTTGCTGCACATTCAGGATACCTTCAAATTACTTTTTAAAGTATCCCTCTAGAATCATGATGTATAGAAACCATATTTTTTATTTTTCACAAGAGCTGAGATTGTCATTTAATTACATAAATCCAGGAGTAGGAGATTTAAGGAGAAAAAAAATTGTGATAAAGTCCTGTGAGAGATGCCAACACTTAATTTAGCTGTAAAAGGCTTTTTTTTTTAATCCATATGCCTCACAGACCCATTGCCCAAAAATGTTCTGAAGTGACAGCAATGTCAAGCAGAAGAGACGTCTCACCCATAACTAATAGAGAAAAATATCTCAGGTGTGGGAGACATATTCCTATGTATATGCATACGTATTTCTTCATTTACCTCTCATCAAAATCCACTTTAACTATCCCAATCATGTGAACATTGCCTTTCGGTAGACATTTCGCAAGGTCCCATTCAAATAAGTTAACAGCAAGAGAGGTAGTTTCCTCCTGCCTAACCAAAGATGAACCCACAGAATAGTGCCACTTTGCTCTGGTGCTTGAATTCAGAAATATTCAAAAATAACTGGACACACTTTCTGCTTCAAGGTTTTCCAAAGAGCAGCCTATGGTTACTTACCAACCCCGACACAAATGCAGAAACACAATGAAAACACAAATAGGAGCTCTGATCTTTTACGTCAACAGAACCAGATATGAAGGAAAACTACACTGCCTCAACTTTCTAGATGCACATGGCTGGGCACTGAATTGTCCCTGGAGACGACCACACTCAAAATTTACATCCTGAAAGCTTGTTGTTTATCACTGGAAATGCCTAGCTTTTTAACTAGGGTGTCACATTAATTTTGCTTAACTTTAGCATCCACAGTGTAGTCAGCTATATCTGAGTGAGTTACCCTAGGCGCTGCATTTCATCCCAGAGCAGACAAACACAGCAGATGAGCGGTGCCTCCCATTGACTGCATATGGCCCCTGCATTGCAGACAACCAAAGTTAGATGACACAATCCTCACCCTTGCTGCCTGCATCCTCTCCAAAACTACCCAGGGAAGAAAAAAAGAGAAGAGAAGAGAAGAGAAGAGAAGAGAAGAGAAGAGAAGAGAAGAGAAGAGAAGAGAAGAGAAAGGAAGAGAAGAGAAGAGAAGAGAAGAGAAGAGAAGAGAAGAGAAGAGAAGAGAAGAGAAGAGAAGAGAAGAGAAGAGAAGAAGAGAACAGCTCTTGGTAAGAGAAGAACAACTGCCTCTGCTTACCATTTTCTATCAGCAGGTTGAGGCCAGTCAGCCTGCCCCTTCCAAGGTGCCCACTTATCACGATTGTAATTACGATAACCTGGAGTCCAGTTCCAGGCTTAGAATTCCTTCGGAAAGCAGGGTATCTAAAAATTAGGCATTGAAACACTGAGCTGCACCTCCCTCATGGGTATCTGGCCTAAACTGCATTTCTAGTCTCTTTTCTGCACCTTCAGCAAACACGAGGGAGGGAAGAGGGCTTGTGGCTATCCTAAGCAATTACAGTAGTAATTTTACCACACCTAACATCTGGCATGCAGTTACCATCTTTGCATGTCTCTGAATAAATAAATAAATATATATATATATATATATGTAGCATGTGCTATGTATTTCAGCCATTCTTTATGGGCATAAGAGCAAGTTACACTAAAATGAAAAAGCCCTACCTATGGTCTTGTCTTTTGCAGTCTAACCTAAGACAATAAACATGGTCCAATGCAAGGTCCAGGAGAGTTACATTTCCAGAAAAGAGGAACAATCATTTCTATTCATTACGATCTGAAGGTATGTAGTTTCCAAATGGCCCCAATTTCTACCCTCAGCATGTCTGCAGGACATACAGCATCACGCTCAAAGAGCTCAGCTATGTCTGGAAGAGCTCGTTCTGCCACGGTACTTACTCCACCCAGTCCATCTCAATCTGCTCTCCACTCCTTGGACTTTTCTCTTTGCTCCACTGTAGATGAAAATTCTGCCTGTGCCTGCTTTCATACCATGTCCCAATCTTCCCTGCATGGCCCAAGAAGTCCGAGACTCTTATACCACCCAGCCGTAGGCACTCCAGCTCTCCACATAGCTTCTTGCTTACTGGGAGTGCCCTCAGTAAGCTTTCCTTTTGTCTTTCGGACAACAGGATCCTCCTCCCAATCCTCAGACCCAGATTCCTTCTTCACCCAGCTCTAATTCCTTCACCAAACCATTCCTACCCCACTTTTCTCATTTTCAGCTCTCACTCCTAATCTGAAGGCCAAGTCATAGTTTCTCTCCCCCTTCCAACCTCCAGAAGCGAACCCGAATCTATGTCTCCATCTTCTCTTCTCCTTGCTTTTTCACCCCGTTCCTTCCCCTCCGCTTCGGTGCCAGGGAGCTTTGCTGTCTGGCCTCTGTGCCTGGCAATAACGAGTCTCTCAGGAAGCAGCGCAGAGCAGCCGGAAGGGGAAGATGCAGCTTGTGCATCTCCGTTTGCATTGCACTCAGTTGAAGAGGGTGCACGCATGCTTTCAGAAGAGTGAGTGAATGAAGGTTTTTAAGGGAAGAGAAAATATTCAAAGATGCCTGCTGCTGCTTTGCTGCATACATACAATGAGTTTGGTTGGAGGTTTTTTTCCAAACACTTTTTAACGTGACAAAATTGGCATAAGTTTTTCTTGCAGCCTGGAACTTCAGCGCCGTGATCTTCTCATTCAAGCTCTGGGTGACAACAGAAAAATTTGGCCTTGTTGATACAATCTAGCAACATTATAACCACAACTTTTGAACTGAAAGTTACCAGGCAGCTACAGCAAGAGGCACCTCTCCCATTCCCACCTCTAATGATAGGCATGCGTTCAGATAGGGGGCAAAGGAGAGAGTGAGGTCTTCACCACCTAGCCTTAAAACCAAAGCATGCAGATTTTTAGATGTATTTATTTTTCAGCAGCAGTGAATAAGAACCTCTTTCAAAATAATGTATGAACACTGGATGTTGACCAGATTTTATTGGATATTTACTGGATACGCATGTTGGTTTAGTGTAAAAGATGGCTATAAGAAAAAAGAAAGGCAACAATGATGGAGGAGCACAAGAAGCCCCATAAGAAACATTTGAGGGCTGGTAGAAGACACTAAAGCCACGAAATTCACAGATTCACAGAATGGTAGGGGTTGGAAGGGACCTCTGGAGATCATCTAGTCCAACCCTAGAATTGCCCTTGAGTCGTTCAGCCTAACTGTGATGGACCGGACCAAGAGGTTTGAACCAGCAATGCCAAAACTCTGGAGCAAAGAACTAACCTGGAGACCCTTTTGGCTGCATAAAGACCTTCTCTTTCGAGAGGAGAGCGAGTTGTCGTGAAGCCGTGGCAGGGAAAGCAGACTGACACAGGGTCCCCCAGGACTATCGGTGCCAAATGCAAAAGCTACTGTCAGCTCAGAAAATGCTTTACTGACACGCTGAAGATAAAAATCATGTATTGCCAACCACCCTCACCACACATCCCAAAACGTGCCATATGGCCAAAAGTACTACAACTGATTTTGCCGTTCCTCGGGTTCTGGTGTGAATTGACAATAAATCTAACATATAAATTACATCATCTTTTAACTTTTTGTGATGTATAACATCAGACAGCTTTGTCTGGGACAATCCATCATGAACTAGTCTTGTTGACATTTTGGATTCTCTCTTCTGACCTTGTCCTTTGAGCACAGGCATAATTGTGCTTATGATAATTTTATTCCCAGTTAGGCAGCAATTTTGCACACCTTTGAGTTACAGAATAACTAAGAAGCCAGTTCTCTGAACAACTGCTGAAACGAGGCACCTTGAACCAATTTATGCTGAAGCGCAGTCCGGTGGTGTAGCAGTAAATAAAAGCACGTAAACTCACCTCTCTCAGTGTGCATAAGTAGGTTAACTCTCTTTAGTTGTGTTTACTGTTGACTTTACCACAGGTGCAATCTCAGCTGGGGGCTCCCTACTGAGGAAACACCAGCCATATGTTTGCGCAGCAGACAACGGGGCGGGGGGGGGGGAGTTGTACAACCCAGTCATGATATGAAGGGTCTAGCAGGCAAAGGGGAGGGATCCAGGCTCATTTCTGCCACCCAGCTCACGTGCAGAGAGCTTCCCATTTCAGCCAGCGAGCTCTAGGTTCAGGAATCATCACTAATTTGTCCATACTTACACACCATCATGGGATTTTAGGGACTGTTTTAGATATGTAACACTTTAGCAATTATCTAGGGTGATGGGCAAATCTTTTTTCTTGAAGAATCGATTGTTCGGTGTCACTTTAGTGGGAATATACAATTATCATGGTACATGAATTATTTGAGCTGTTCCCTAGGAAGACTGATTGCCTTTCGCGGGCTGTGTGTGGGAGCAGCAGAGAAATCCCTGCTGTTCTAACTGGAGTCAGCACCCCCAGACAGTCAAGCATAGCTTGTAGAAGGGTGACCATCATTTCACCTGTAGCAGAGCTCGAGCCAAGGTCTCTGCCCACCCTGCTCTCGAAAGAAGAGAGTGATTTATCTTGTTTCAAACCACCGCATTTACGCGAATGTGAGAAAATATGATGGACGGCAAATATTTAAAATTAAACTTTGAGCTATCACTCACCACAGCAAAGAGAAAAGGACATCCCACCACATCACGTCTGCCTTTTCAGGGAAGGAACAGGTATGTCAACTGTAGCCTCCTTTCAACATAAAATTACTACACCGATTATTAGATTATCATAACAAATAGGCTATTACACTCCCAATGTGATAACTGGGTAACTAGATGAGGATGAGTGCAGGCGTGTTTTAGTTGAAGACCAGAACTTCACAACATCACTCACTTCTGCCCTCTTCAACACATTCTTCAGCCTCTTTCAATTCTGCCACTAAAGCCAGTGGGAGGAGATGGAGGGAGAGACACTGATTTGACCACTGGAAAAAGTAACCTCCTACAAAAACAGTTGTTATAAAGCTGAAAGGAGTGGCAAACAGTGGGAGGTCCACAGGCTGCTATGGTTTTTTGCTGCTTGCCACAATATTCTTCTGTGTTGTTTCTGGATCTGCTTCCTTTACATATGTTTTTCAACTGTTTCTGGCTGGAGCTTGTTGTTACTGGAGTGTGGATACGCTGCTGGAGATGTTATCCAAGTCCACAGGCTTCTTGTGTGCTGCTAACTTCCACTGCCCTTAGCGCTCTTGCCCCCGTCAACCAGACTTTATTTGCCATCAGATCAAAACCAAAAGGTATTGGTTATTCACAATAAAAGGTATTTGTTATTTATCAGAAAGACTAGCTCCCTGGGGAATAGTGACTTGTTTTTAGCATTGGTCTAGCTGCATGGCCTAGGCTTCATACCTGAAGGCGAGGTGCTTCTGGAGCTCAGGGAGGCAGCCCAAGAACAAGGCAATTTTCTCTTATCTCCTTCATAGCCTCCTCACTCACTCCGTTTCTGGAAGCTGTTACTTAACAGCATTAAACGTAATTGGTTATCAATCCAGTCCAGAAAGTGAGTGAAAGACACTAATAGACAAGACATAGATGTTTTAGACAAATGCTGAAGCTCATGCAGGAGCAGTAACATCGCAATAACAGAAACTGAGTTTCAATTGAGTTGGAAAAGCAATTATCTGGCACTATGGAATGAAGTGAGAACAAGGTAAAATTCTATGATGTTATGATTCCTCTTTTTCACAGCATTCTCGAGGCAGGGAGGGGGTTACCGTGACCTTTGCATGTAACCGTGAGACCACCAAAGGCCACCCCAGCTCTGCTGCACTCCTCCTGTCCCCAAACGACCTCTGGCTAGTAACGTTTGGTTTAGCCCTGGCTTCCTCGGACTTTTCTTGGGGAGCTTTTCTGGAGGCACGGCACAAACGCAGACCCGAGGAAGGACCGGCAAGGAGTCCCAAGCATCCCCCCACCAGGCCAGGGATGCTGTTGGGAGTACGGGGACTCCGGGGGCCGCCTCAAACGGGGCCGTCCCCCCCTCCTCCGCCCCATTTGAGGCGGCCCCAGCGGCGGGCAGCCCCCGGCATCCTCCACCCCGCGGGTGCGCACCCACGCATCCCACTCCCACGCTCCCGTCTCTCCTTCTCTTTTTTTTTTTTTTTTTTAATTTCTTTTTCCCTTGCAGAAGTCGAGGTTAAAACCCTGAAACCCGAAGCCCTGAAACCGAGCTGCTTGGCCCCGCCGGTGGCACGGCCCTCGCCACTCACACCCGTGTCCGCTCCGTGGCCCGGGCGCCGTCGGGATGGAGGCGGGGGGAAGCGCAAGCAGCAGGCGGCTGCCTGGTGTGACCGTGCCCCGTGGGTTATGCGTGGGTGACCGCGGAGCTGGAGGAGTGAAGGAGCAGGGGAAAGGGGGTTTCTCAGCGATTTCCTCACGGGTAGGAAAAGGCAGAAACCCGCGTGTCTGCATGGGGGAGGGAGGGGAAACAGCTGAGGTTTTATTCTTGAGAGAAGCAATTAAAGACAAATTAGTTTCACTCATGCGGAGGGAAGATAGCCCTTTCTCTCTGTCCCTACCCCTCCGGGCCGGCCGGCAGGGGCATCCCGTGGGCCAGCGTGGGTGCCCGGGCCCCGCCTCAGAGCAGCCCCGGGCGGCGGGCGAGGCGCTGCCGCGTCCCCCTCCGCACCCGCGCACCCTCCGCGCTCTCCCGCCCCGACTGGTCTCACCGCCACGTCCGGGGCGCTGGGTGAGAGAAATTCAAATTAAAGGAGAGGTTGACCTGGAGCTGCTCCATGGCCCCGCTCCCACCCCACGGTGAGCCCCCCGGGAGGCCGGGAGGAGCGGGACGGGAGCGGGAGCGCTCCGTGCGGCCGGCGGACGCCGGCGACCGAACAAGCCTGGTCTTCCCGGTCTGCATTTTAATCCTGAAATCTGGAAATGGAAATTGTTTGATGTATGAGGAGACGTTATCTAATTAGGGCGTAAGAAATTTAATCTTTCCAGCAGGCAGGTCATATAATTAATGTTAATTTAACGCTCAAATTCTCAGTCATTAATTTTTATTCTCTTAAATGTAGTTTGGCAGGGCCCCCTGATCCATGGCAATGGATTTTACTGGATGTAAGAGCACACTTGGTCTTTGGAGTGAATTACTGCAGCCCTTCCTATCCCAATAACAAGATCACATCATGTATGCATTATTAAGCCATGTAATTGAATGGTCCATAGTTTGCATATCAGACTATTAAAATAATGTGTTTTGCTTTTCTTCCAACACGTAATGTTAAAGCCTTTGCGAATATTTGGTGATTCTGATAATTATCACCAAATTACTACAAATGTTCTCTTCATTAACGTGATTTCTTTCAAGCATTTTTAAAAAATGTGAATAATGCATTAAGTGGTGGCTTGTAAAGTGTTTTTTTAAATAAAACTTGTCAACTACAATTCGAAAATGAGACCAAAAAAAAAAAAGAGAGAGAGAGAAAATTAACAGTTGCACGGGAAGAGAACAATTCTCCTATCAGATTGGAAAAGACGACTTGCCTTTTTTCCCTATTTCGGATAAGTGACTGTACACCTTTAAAGTTTCACTTCATCGGGAGCAAAAGTGCATGCAATCTAAAGAACTGTCGATTGCAGATGATACAGAACAGATGGAGGAACAAAGTTGGAGCTTTTCCCTTTACAGGGAATAGATGGGGACATAGGCAGACAGACAGAGAGATTGATTTGAAAAGATACTGACCTCTCTCCTTCAGCTGCAATTTAACTCGTCCTGGGAAAAAAGAGAAAAAAAAAGGAAAAAAAAAAAGTGAAATCTGCCTCCTCCCCTGCCTGCCTTTCTCCCTGCCTCCTGCCTCCCCCCGCCCCAAGTTCGCACTGTCATCTGAACAAACTGCTGCGCCGATCTCAGAAGGTGAATAATTCTCAATTAACTAAATAACTAACTTTCTTCTTGTCATCTTGAGTCACTCACTTAACTAAATCTTAAGCCTTCGAGACCCTTCATTATTGCCTTCCCCCGCCACACTATTTTCAAAGTTCAATAGCAAGGCAACAAAAAACACTGCTGCAAAATAAGAGTCTCTTTTAAAATTAAAGAGCTGTTCATTTGCATCGGAAGAAGTTATTTTTCCCCCTCCTTTAAATTATTTAGGTACCAAAAAAAAAAAAACAAACCCAAAACCAAACCACTACCCCACAAAACCCCACGCAGCTCGTGTCAGGATCAGGATCAGTGTCACGGATGCTCTTCAGGGTGGGAAGCCACTGTGACCAAGTGAGTAGGCGCTGGATCAGGTGTGGTGTTGGGCTGTGTGACTCGGGGCATCCCGCAGCGCTACGTGTTTGCTGCTCCGCAGCCAGAAGCGCCCGGATCCCGCCGGGCCGACCCCGCTGCTCCTCGCTCTCCGCGGGCGGCCGGCGGAGGATGCGCGGCGGCGGGCGCGGTGCGGAGCGGAGCGCACGGCCGCTCCGCGGGGCCGGGGCCGGGGCAGGGGCCGCCGAGGCTCCGAGCCCCTCCGTGCCCCGCCGGGAGCCCGGGACGGCCCGCGGCGCGCTCTTATTTTGGTTGGGAGCGGGCAGCGCTGCCGGCTGGAGCCGGGAGAGCGGAGGGAGGCGAACTGTGCTCCTCTGTTTGGTTTAGGGTTGGGTGTTTTTTTTCTTTCCCTTTCCCTCCTCTCTCTCTCCCCTTCCCTCCTCACTATAGCAACCAACGCCAGCCTGACAAAAATGCACCCTCTGTGGACAATGGCCCAGCCTTCCTGCTCGCCTCTCTCCTCTTCTTCCTCGCCGAGGGAAAGAAAGTTTCCAGCCCCCACACACACACCTTCTCGCCTCTGCCCCCCGGGGCAGGCTCTTGCTCAAATCCCGGCGCGGGGCGTTCGGGCCGCGCTCAGCCCCACCGAGACCGGTTCGACCCCCACGTGGGAGCCCGGGGGAGGGGCGGGAGGGGGGGTAGAAACAAGCCGCCCCCCAGCCGGGGCCCCCGCTTCCCCCAGCCGCCCCGCCAGCGGGAAGGGCGATTCCTGCCCTGCCCGGGTGGGAGGGGATGCTGCCCCCCGTTGCATTGGGCTGCAAGACTTTGGAGAGGGGTTGATGCTGGGGGGGGTCGCCCCCAGCCCCGTGTCCGTGTGCGGGGCGGCCCTTGCGCGGCTGGGGCCGGAGCGGTGCTGGCCGCAGCCCCGGCGGTGCTCAGCCCCCGGCCGGCTCCCGGCTCCCGGGACTCGCCTCTTTGGTGGCGAAAAATTGCATCCCCGGCCTGGAACGGCTTCTGCTTTGCACCGCGGGTGTCGGAGCGGGGCAGTGGCGACCCAGAGAGCCCTCTGAGAAAGCGCTTCGGGAGACGAGCGGGAGTTGTGCCCAGAAGTGCCCCGAAAGCTTGAAGGGGGGAGGGAGGATCACGTCCCCCGGTGAGGCAGGGACACGATTTATCTGAGCTCTTCCCGGGGTGTCTGTTTGTCTCCATCAGACGTGATCACTGAACGAAACAAACAAAAAAGCAACTGTTAAATTTGTCAGAGAAGGATGGGCACTTTTCCCTCTCCCCTTTTTTTTTTTTTTTTTAAAAAAAATCTGTTGCTGTGTTTGGTCCTGCACAATTCTCCGGACAGCGCGGGCTTTGGAAAGTCCCGGCTGAAACCGCTTTCCCGAGCCGGAGAGGCTGGATCGCCTCCCCTCTCCTACCACTTCACCTGCTTTTCACGCCAGAAGAAACGCCCTTCCAGCTCCATCGCCGGGCGGTCATTTCCCAGCCAGGCTTTTGAACACTAAATTGCAAACTCCGCAGCACCAATCGCATCTGGGTCTGTCTCCGAGAATTCAATAAACAAGCTGTATTAACTCCAACCAGAATTTATCTAGTAGACTGATGGAATTTGTCTTTTTTTCTTCTGCTGCTTCTGCTTCTTTTCCCCCCAAGGCCTCATATTCACCACTCAAAATTTAGCAGCCTGCCTTTGATAAATTACTCAAAGTAATCCCTGCAACAGCTAAGTCTGACTGGTTGACGTTGTGTTAGAAGTCTTCATAGCGGTATCTGTCTATAAAATATTCACTTGCGGACTACAAAGGGTGGATCATTTTTAATGACAAGATTCAGAACTGGAGGATGAAGGGAAAAGATTAATATCCGTGAATTCAAATAATTTAATTTCAAATACTGAACTTAGAACATTATATCCGACTAGTTTAAACAGTGATGCAGATAAAATAGCAGAGTCTCAGATGAATGAAGTGGCCGGAAGAATAGAGTTGCGGGGAATGTTGGAAATGAACATTAATACAAACTTTACAGGAACTTTTTTTTTTTCAAATTCTATACCTTTCTATCTTCTGGGATAATCAGTACTCTAGCAAGGCAAAAATGATATGATGTTACACGTATGTGTGTGTATATCTATATATGCAGGGAGAGAGATTTTCTTTCCTCTAGAGATAGGTGGAGAAATCTATTTAGACGACGGATTTTAATTTCAATGGGTAATGTGAGCTTGTGCAATCAAAGTTATCAATTTCTGTCATTTTTGTTTAGATTTCTTAGTTAAATGTGTTTGTTATATCTACCCCGAGGAGAAGCAACTTGAAAGTGTAGCTTTTGAGTCATCTTATAAATACATCCCTGAGGCTGCGGTTCTTGCAGCTTTAAGCAGTTTTCATTAAAGCAGCCAGCTGCCTCTTTGTGTAGATTGGATTTTTTTAAAGCAATCACTTGTGAAGCCCCGGCCTCAGTTTTGTCTCTCCGCAGGCCCTTAAAGTTGAAGTTTCATTCATGTCTTGGGTCTCTCCACCGAATCAGACTCCTTGGAGCAACACTGGAAAGAGCCACACGAAAGTGCAGGCTTGAATACCTCATAGAGAAAGGTTAAAAAGGAAGCAGAGATCAAAACAATCCCATCTCACAAAAGGTGCATTAAATGCGCCCCAGCAATAAGCACAAATCTTCCAAGTTGGCCTTTAAAGGGAGCACCAGGAGCCTCACGTTTATTGCACCCAGCAATTCTCTGAGCAACTCGCCGCGTCTTTGCACTCCTGGCGCATTTCCTCCTAAAACAACATCTAATGGGAAGATAATAGAGACGCAGAAAGGAGGCGCGGGGATTTCCCCCCACCCACCCCCCTTTCCTTTTAGCTGCGTGAGTCTTTCTCAAGGCTTTGAGACCAGAGTTTAAAATAAGCTTTTCACCTCTAAACAGAACAGGCATATGCAATATATATTATCCACCCTGCAAACGCACGCACCCAAACACAGGCAAGAGCGTGTGTTTGAAGAGCGCTCGCTCCCCCCAGCCCCCAGAGCCCGGGAGACTGATGAGCAGTGGCTGGGAGCCGAGGCTCGCTAGGAACGAGCTGTGCTCTTGTTTTGCTGCTGGAAATGCAGCTTTCTCTCCGGCGTGCACGGAGTTGAAAAGCCAAGGGAGCCCAACGTCTCGCAAGCCGGAGCCCGCTGCAGCAGCCCCAGGCGGGCGGCGGGCAAGGGGACCCACGGGCGAGGGGGTGGCCGGGCGTGGGGTGGCCGGAGGACTCCCGGAGCCCGCCAGCGTCCCTTTGCATGCACCTGATGTGTATGCAGCACCTCGCCTCCCAGCCAGGAGAGAGCTCCAGTTAAGTGGCGCTCTATGTATTTTATAGCGAATATTCTCGAGTAGCTGCACTGCAATGAAGGAGATATCAAGGAGGCCTGTCAGTTCAAAGCTTTTGGGGTTGTTTGAAAATCTTCTTCACGTCAAAGTAAGCAGCCCTAGTATTTGAACAGCTGCTTTGAACAGTGAAAAGGGCTGAGCTGAATCAAAACACTGCAGTGTCTGCCCAAGACACCGCATCACCTTCAACCTGCTTTTATACGAGCAGAGAAAAGGAAAGAAAGGCTGGTGAGACCTCTAATCCCGCGGGGTCAGCTCCGCCAGAAAGGGGGCACATGACTGTCTCTTTCACATCCCGAGCGCCTCGGACCCGAGCGGGTCCCCGAGCGGCGGCCGGAGCCCACGGCGGGCAGCGGCGCGGCGGCGGAGCACGGCGGTCGGGCGCTCGCTCCCCGCTCCCCGGCGCTCCCCTCCACGGGGGGCGACGGGAGCGAAGGATGCTTAAGGAGCGGTATTAATGACAGGGCTAACAATGATGGGGAGGACGAGGAGGTGGAGTCTGCGGCGGCTCTGAATGCACCGGCCGCGTTCCTCGCTGCTCCCAGCTGCGACTCCATAGGCGTGCGCTCAGCCGGGGAAGGGGCAGGAGGGACGGGCAAGGGGTTTTGCTGCGGGGCTCGGGTTTTGTCCGCCTCCTAATGCCGTCTTTGCTACTTCGGTAATTGTGTGATTACCGTTAGTTTTTGAGATCTGCCGCTGGGGCGGCAGGGGTAAGAGGCACACAGGATGGTGACCGCTGGCATCACCTGCCAGGCGGCCGGGCAGGACAGAGGGCTGGGGGTGAGTGGGGGGATGGGGGGGAGATGCACGAACGGGGCAGGGCTGGAGGGGTTTTCCCCCCCAAAAAAAGTGATGGCTGGAACTCGCTGACCCCCGCGTCCCGTTTTCTCGTCATGGCTAGCCGCGGGCAGCGCGGCGCTGCCGGCACGCCACAGGGACCGGCTGTCCGTGGGGCGTGCACACACCGTGGGGCCGGGGCACGAGGGACTTCCCTCGGACGGTCACCGGGGTAGGTCCGTGCTGACCGAGCACCTCACACTGGAGGCACCCACGTGAAAATCTAGCCCCGATAATGACGCGTGGCACTTCGTGTCGCGTCCACGCACGAACTTTTGGCAGCGGACCTGGAGGCGGGCTGGCGGGAAAGCCGCCCCCGGCGGGCCCGGGAGCGGGGCGGGAGGGCTGGCCCGGATGCGGGGAGCAGGGCGGCTCTCCCAGGACGGTCCCCGCGATGCTGTGGCGGAAGCCTGCTGCGGACTTGCCCTGTTGTTTTGTTTCAACTCACTGGTCTACACCTAATTGGGAGGAGAGAGACGAGAAAATGAGCATCAAATTATAAAATTCCTGGGTGCCCAGTTGTTCCGACACGGGAAACAAAAGGCAGAGCTTCACTTCAGAGGCACTGACTTCCCTCTCCGCGACACTCGCAGAACAGGCAGTATTGTTCTTCCCTTCGCCTCCACGTCGAAGAAAGGGGGGGGGGGGAGACCCCTTAGGAAGAATCTCCACTCTTTCATGGACAAAGTTTGCTTCCCCCTCTTCTCCCTCCCTCCTCCCCTCCCCACCCCCCGGCAGAAGGAGCTCTTGATACGCCGCTAAACTAACGAAACGAGGTAACTCCTGCTGCGCCCCTTGTCTCAGGGCATTGGATATCCTGTTTATGCTGCTTCTGTGTATATGTTTATGTGCAGGAGCCCATCCCCCCGCTCCTCCACACCCCCACGCAGAGGAATATTTCCAGGCAAGGAGCCTTTCCAGCGCTCACGTTAAATACGATGATTTATAAACAACTCGCAGAAGAAAGCTGTTTCTTGTTAGTAGTAATAAATTCCCCGGTCCGCCCTATTGTATTATTTCGGTGAAGATAGCGGGAGCCTGCGACGCGCACCTACCCCCGTGAGCAGTTTATTTTCGAGACAAAGCTATGGCTTCCAGCTCAAAAATGGGCAGCGAACTCTTTTCGCGGCGGCCAGCCCGGGCGCTGCTCATTCCTAGGAAATCCGGATCCAGTTCCAGGGTCTCCTTCCTTCCTGTCCGGGCCGCAACTTTTTTTTTTTCCCTATCCCTCTCTTTTTTCTACAGTTATGGGGTTTTTTCCCTTCTCCATCACACGACCCCCCCCCAAATCTTCCGTATCGATGCAGAACCACCAGCGCGGCTGAGGCAGACCCGCAGGCACCCCGTACCCCCGGAACGGGGCAAGTGGAATAATACCGCCACCGCAGTGCCGAGGTGCGAAGCCCCGACATCCCCGGCGAAGCGGTGCGCTCCGAGGAGCACCGGATGCCCGGAGGCCCGGAGGGCCAGCGGGCAGGGAGGCGGCCGCCCGCTCCCCGCCCCCGGGGGG
The DNA here is from genome assembly GCF_028858705.1 of Grus americana. NCBI lineage: Eukaryota > Metazoa > Chordata > Aves > Gruiformes > Gruidae > Grus > Grus americana. The sequence continues at coordinate 45,166,742 of NC_072854.1, forward strand.
CGCGGCGCTCCCCGGCCCTACCAGCGGGGCTGGCTGCGGGGCGGCGCTGCGTGCGCTCGGCCCGGCTGAGAAAGTTGGGGGCGGTCACCCCCCGCCCCGCAGCACCCGCCCCGGGGCAGCACGGCCGGGATCCGCGCGGAGACCCGTGGCGGGGCGCGGAGCTCCAGGCAGGGCGAGAGCAACAGGAGCCGGCGGGCGGAGCGGCGGCGGCAGCCCCCGCCGGCCGTGCGGTGCGGCGCTGGCCCGGCGGTGCGGGGCGGACCGGGGCGGGGCCGGCGGCAGAGCCCCGTCCCCCCCCGGTCCCCTCCCCTGCCGCCACCGCCCCCCGCCCCGCGGCCGCCGTTCCCCCGCGCCCCGTTCCCCCTCGGAGTTGGGTTCCAGAGGGCGGTCGGGGGCGGGGCAGGGGGCGGGGCGCCGCCGTCGGGGCGCGCCAATGGTGGGCGGCGGCGGCGGCGGTTGCCACGGGCGCCCGCGTCCGTCAGGGTGCGGGGAGCCAATGGTGTGCGGCGGCGGGGCGGGGCGGCCGCGCGTGCCTTCGCAGTGGGCCCCGCCGCGCGGGCCGGGGGGGCGCGGGCGCCGCGCGGCGCCCGAGGCGAAAAAGTAGCTGTCAAATGCGCGGCGCCTTTAACCGGCGCGATCAGTGCGGCTCGGCGAGTCATGGCGACCGCAGCCTCCAACCACTACAGCCTGCTCGCCTCCGGCTCCCCCATGGTGCACGCCGAGCCGCCCGGCGGCATGCAGCCCGGCGGCGGCTACCGCGACGCCGGCGCCCTGGTGCAGGCGGACTACGCGCTGCAGAGCAACGGGCACCCGCTGAGCCACGCTCACCAGTGGATCGCGGCGCTGTCCCACGGCGGCCCCGGCGGCGGCGGCGGCGGCGGCGGGGGCGGCGGAGGCGGCGGCGGCGGCGGCGAGGCGCCCTGGTCGGCGGGAGCGCTGGGCCAGCCCGACATCAAGCCGGCGGTGGTGCAGGCGGGCGGGCGCGGCGATGAGCTGCCGCCGCCGCCGCCGCAGCACCCGCCGCCGGGGCGGGCGCCGCACCTGGTGCACCACGGCGGCGGCGGCGGGCACCACGCGGCGGCAGCGGCGGCGGCGGCGGCGGCGGCGTGGCGGGCGGGCGGCGCGGCGCACCTGCCGCCCGGCATGGCCGCGGCCAACGGCGCGCAGGCGGGGCTGCTCTACTCCCAGCCGCCCGGCTTCACCGTCAACGGCATGCTGGGCGCCGCGCAGCCGGCGCTGCACCATCACGGCCTGCGCGACGCCCACGAGGAGCCGCCGCCGGGGCCCCCCGGCCCGCCGCACCACGGCGCCGAGCACCCGCCGCCGCCCCACGGCCCCCACCCCGGGGCGGCCGGACCGGCGCCCGCCGCCGCCGCCGCGCCCCCCGGGCCGCCGCCGCACCACGACCCGCACTCGGACGAGGACACGCCGACCTCGGACGACCTGGAGCAGTTCGCCAAGCAGTTCAAGCAGCGGCGCATCAAACTGGGATTTACCCAAGCGGACGTGGGGCTGGCGCTGGGCACCCTCTACGGCAACGTCTTCTCGCAGACCACCATCTGCCGCTTCGAGGCCCTGCAGCTCAGCTTCAAGAACATGTGCAAGCTGAAGCCTTTGTTGAACAAGTGGTTGGAGGAGGCGGACTCCTCCTCGGGCAGCCCCACCAGCATAGACAAGATCGCGGCGCAGGGCCGCAAGCGGAAAAAGCGCACCTCCATCGAGGTGAGCGTCAAGGGCGCGCTGGAGAGCCACTTCCTCAAGTGCCCCAAGCCCTCCGCCCAGGAGATCACCTCGCTCGCGGACAGCCTACAGCTGGAGAAGGAGGTGGTGAGAGTGTGGTTTTGTAACAGGAGACAGAAAGAGAAGCGCATGACTCCCCCGGGAGGGACGCTGCCGGGCGCCGAGGACGTGTACGGGGCCAGCAGGGACACGCCGCCGCACCACGGGGTGCAGACCCCCGTGCAGTGAACTCGCGGCGGGGGCGCCCGGCCCCTCCTCCTCCTCTCCTCCTTCCCCCAACTTTTGATTGTCCTCCTTTTTTTCTTTTTTGTTTTTCTTTTTTTTTAATTTTCTCCTATCTTTAAAAAAAAAGACAAAAAAACAAAAAACAAAAAAAACCGCGCAAAAAAAAAGAAGAAAACAAAACAAAAAGCGAGCGAGCGAGAGGGCGAGCGCGAATCACAGCAGACAGACAGACAGACAAAGCACCTGCACCGGACTGTCCCTTAGACGGCAGCAGGTGCGATGCTGTATTTTGACCTTTCCAGGCGAGTGCCCGTGCACCGGAGTGGAGTGAGTACCGCGCACAGGCAGGCAGGCAGCGGCAGGCACCGGCAGGGCAGCGACAGGCACCGGCAGGGCAGGCGCAGGGCGAAGCGGTTCGCACAAAACTCCCTTGCTCGGTGGCGAAAAAATACGGCGCTGCCCGGCCGGGGAGGGGGCGGGGGGCGGGGGGGGGGGCGCAGCCACCTCGGGTCCCCTCCGCAGCCCCCTCCCGCCACACAAAGGCAAATTGCATTGTGGAATGTCTCTCGGTGTTGGCACATGCTGCTGTGTTTATTTTCTGTGGATCCCCTGTAGGAATATACGGGAAAAAAAAAAAAAAAAGAGAAAGGAAAAGCTATCCCTTTTGATGTAGACAGTATTTAACCGTACCAATTTGCACTGCAAGAAAATCGAAGTTTACATAAACAAATTCTTTTTTTTTTCTTTTTTTTTTTCCCCTTCCTTTCCGACCTTAATTTTGCAAATGACTTGCATTTTCCACGGTGAGCGTTAGTCAACCAGTGACCGGTCTACAATATGTTACTGTGTTTTAGCCTTTGCTTTATGTGTATATGTGAACTTTTGTTATAAACAAGTCTTCTTAAATATGTGTAACGCTTATTTTCTCCTTTTACTGTAGCAAAAAGAATGCGTATATCTGTATGTATGTATACATATGCATGCGTGCATAGACGTACATATATACACATATATAACCTCTATATATACACATATATATGCACCGCCAGCTTCCATTCTCCAGAGACGTGACTCTCGTAATTGCTTAATATACGCCTTCAACGGCAAGAGTCGAGTTTGGAGAAGGGAGAATAATGCAAATCGACAAAGTAAACTTCATTTTCAGGCAGTGTGTCCGGGGGCCGAGCCGCAGCCAGAGGGGGAGGGAAAAAAATATATGCAGCCCTTCCAGATTGTGTCAGTGCGGGCGAGCCAGGCCCGGTGTGGGAAAAGGCAGAGACGAAACAACACGTTTCCAGAGTTTTCCCGGAGAAAGTGGCACTTCCTTGAGAGGGAAAGGGGATTATTTAGCTTCACCCCCACCCCCAGCCCCCTTCCCTTCCCCTCCTCCCCCCCCCGAGGCTCCCCGTGCGTGCCTTTGGCATCCCCGGTCCCACTGCCCGGGCAGCCCGTGCCGATGTCAGCCTCCAAAACTTTCTTTCATTGAGCAGTTTCGCAGCAAGGCAGAGCCAGGGAGAGCCCGAGGAGCTGCTGGGCCCGAGGGGGGGTGTGTGCCTGGGTGCTTACACCTGCGTGTAAACACACGCTGCCCTCTCCCCGCTCCCTCCCCCCACCCACCCCACCCCCCGCAGAGACCGTGTGCGTTTTTCGCTTTTAATTTTCTTATTTTTCTTTTTTTTTTTTCTATTTGTATCTAACATCCACCCCCCAGCCCTTGGTCAGATTGCGGTATAATTTATTGAAGGAAAGGACCAGTTTTAACTTGGGCAGCCTTGTGTCTTTCACTGGGGAATGAAATGAAGTGGGGAAAAAAATATGCCATTTTTCAATCCGTCTTTTCTCCCCCTTTCGTTAATAGTTTTAAAGTGCATTTCGTGACATTATCTCGATGGGAAATGGTTAACTTTCCAAAAAAAGAGAAAAACCCACGGGGACAAAAAAGAAGGAAAAAAAAGCAAAACAAAAAGCTCTAAAGGGAAGCAGAGGAGTGGGACCTCAGAGCAGCGCATGTATGTGCGTGTGTCTGCGTGCGTGTGTTTGTGTACTTATGCACACACACAGCTATGCATATACATTAGAGGAACTTTAAACTGATAGTTATAAATTCATAAAGGGATCATTTAGTCAGCACAAACGGGTGCTATAGAGACAAAGCATTTTTATAATCTAAAAGTTTACTTAGTTGAGTGTTGGACAATTATGGAGAAAAAACAGTGAAGCATTCTCTCGCAGAACTATAAATATTGCATTCAGTAGCTAAGGCTTTAGAGTATTTTTCTCATTGTCTTTTAAAGCGCCTGTGACATTGGCTTTTCTCTTTCTTTCTTTCTTTCTTTCTTTCTTTCTTTCTTTCTTCTCTCTTTCTCTCTTTTTCGCTTTTCTCACTTTCTCTCTTTTCTCTCTTTCTCTTTCTTCTTGGTAAGACAGATGATGATTTCTAAGAGGCACATGCATTAGCCTTTTTCCTAGTTTTCCAACAATTGTTACAAAGATACGGGCACCAAGCTTTTCTCTTTTCTTTTCCTTTTTTTTTTCTTTTATGTATTGAGCTGCTTGTTATTTAAAGTGTTGAGGACTAGCGCCTAGTGAAGTGAATCAGATCAGGGCAGATCCAGTGGTAAAGGGAGGAAATGAACTTTCAGACACTTATTAATACGTGCGTAAGGTCAGAAAACGGAATCGAGAGGATGTTTGAGAAAAGCCTCAAACTCCAAATAGGTTTACTTAAAAAAAAAAAAGTTACCACGCAAACCTTACCACTATGTATATATGTTTAATATTTGTCCTTTGAAATGCAGAAATAGTTTCAATGTTTTCTTTGTCTATTTTTCTTTTTTTTTTTTTTAAATGCTACCCAGGGAAATATTTTCATATCATTTTTAAGTGGCCTGCCTCAATGTATATTTATTTCTTTTAAAGCAAACAGGTTCTGGAAACTGTTTTTCTGTAGCTTTAAATGAGTAGGTGAACAAAATCTATATGGGATGTAATTTTTTTTGGTTCAGTCTCTTTAAAAATACTTTGTTTTGGTACATTTGGATGTGCTTGTGGGGAAAAATAAAAACGCAGAGATCCTTATATATTTATGTTAAAGTAATATTTTATTATCTACATAAAACAGAAATGCACAATACCTTCATAGTTTGTTCTAATTATTGAAATATCTTTATTTTATTTTTAAAGATAGCACAGATTTGCATAGTTCTTAAGATTTGGAGGGAGAACACCCCAGTACTTATACTGAGTTGAGTTCTGTGTAAAAGCACCGCCATTCCTTTATATTTCATGGAATTTTTGGAATAAATTTGATGCCTATACCGAGAGGTTCCACGTTCCTAACTTCCAGGGTCTTGAAGGAGAGCCTCAGGAGCTGTGTTCATTGTGTCTCTCCGCAGATGAACCGCAGCCGTGTGTTTTGAAGCATTGATTTCTGTGCGAGTAGGGGTGTCCTGGCTTTGATGCTGGTGGGGAGATCTGCTCCTCAAGTTAGGTGCATGTTCTGACGGAAGGCATGGGGGAGAAGAGACTCTCCTCTCCTCCTTCCCTTTTGATAATTTAAGGTCTGACTCCTTAAAAAAAAAAAAAAAAAAAAAAGGAAAGAAAGAAAACAGAAAGGCGGGGCTTAATTATGGGGAGTACTGTTTAAAAGAGGGAGGAAGGATCTGGCTGCCCAGCGGGGCTGCGCACCCCTGGGCGGGCGGGCGCTCCCCGGGCCGGACCCCGGGCCCCGCAGCAGCGGCACCGAGCCAGCAGGGCCGAGGCTTTCACGTTAGACGTGTGCGGCTCCGCGTGTGTAAAACCCGGTCGGTTTTAGCCGGAGGGGTCCCGGCTGGGGACCAGCGGGGCTGGCGCGCTGGCGAGAGACATCAAACTGAGCAGTGTTCGCACATGCGGCGGTGTGTTCAAGTCCTTTTTGGCTGGCTCGGTTTCCTAAGTGCAATATCCTGCTTCCCCCCCTACCTCCCCCCACCCCTTTTCCTTCACGATAGTTTCTAGGCTTATTAGATTTAATCATCTTTTCTAACTCCTAGTCAATATTACACTCATCCCGAACAGATTCAGCTAAATGATCTTATCAATAGTTTCGAAGAGAACTGACAGAAAGAAGAAGTGTTTTGTGACCGCAGACGTGCTGACGGGTAAAATGTTGAAGCTGGGTATGGATTTAAAAGTCTTTGGTCAATAGCCCGCGGAGCCGGCTGCGGAAAGCGAGCAGCCTCTGCCCTCTGCAGGACACTCGGGTGGGCGCCGAGGGAGTATTTCGCCTTTGACGACAGGGCCCTGCTATCGGCGAGAGCTCCCGTGTCGGGTGGACAGGAGGTGACTCGGATGGATGGTGCCTTGCTCGGCGGGGCAGGCCCGGCGCCGCGGGGATGGCCGCCGAGAGCCGGTGACGGGGCGGCGCTCTCCGTCGCTGCTCGGGGCCGGGCCGCTCGCTGTGGAGGCCCCCGGGCTGCTCCTCCGGGGATGTCTGGCCAGCGAGAGGTTGACCAGATGGGAGCGACTTCTGTCGTCCTTCCCGGCTGGTTGCGGAGAGGCCGGCCGGTCGGAGGGGTGTGTGTGTCTTTTTCCCTGTTTCCTTCTCTGTTTTAAGAGAAAGAAGAGGCGAAAATGGAGCAGCCGTAGGATGCACCTTCTGCAGGTGGATGTCAGGGTGCGCGGCAGCTCCCTGAGCTCCCCAGCCCTCATTCCCAGCAGGGACTCTCTGTCGTAGATAACAACAAAAGCCCTATTTCCTCGGCTCGCTTCTTCTGATGGAAGCCGAAACTGGAAGGCGAGAGGAGACTCTGTATCCCGAAGCCCTTGAGTCGTGATTGCCTCTCCCTGTGTCCCCGGCTCCGCGGGGGTGAGAGGCAGCGGCCAGTGCTGCCGGCCCGGAGAACTCCCGCCGCCGCCCAGCCCCGCGGGCAAGAGGGGTCCGGGGCTTGGAAAGAGAGAAGCGGGGGGAAGGGAAAATAATCTGGCAGATCCCTCAGTTGTGGGGCAGGCCGGGGTGGTACCTGGCCAGGTGATGCCCTCGGGCCGGGCAACTTGCGAGATCCCCGACGGGGGCACAGGCCCGAGTCGCCCCCGGCTCCGCCCTATCGTCTCTCTCTTTCTCTCTCTCCCTCTCGGGTTTTGTTGGCAGGAGCTCGGGGTTCCCCTCTGCAGTGCCCGGTCCCCCGGGCGCGCTTCTGGCCCGCGCCGGGCCGCGGGGGTACGGCGGGACGGTCCCGCAGCCCCCGCCTCCCCGGCCTCGGCCCCGACCCCCAGCCATGGGTCGCCCCCTCCGTGCTGCCCCTCCGCTGGGGGAAACCTGCTGCCTGCCCCTGCCCGCTGGGGCGGCCCCAGGCCGCGAAATTGTCCCAAGCCCCGTTGTTGGGGGTTTGATGGTTCTTTGTTCCGGTGCCGTCGGTGCGGGGTTTCTCCGGTGCGGGAGGAAGAGGACGGATGACCCGCCCGGGGAGGGGAAGCCACGGCCCCGGCTGCGCGACAGGGCCCGGCGTCGGAGGGGAGAGCGGCCACCGGCGGGCGGGCGCGCCGGGCGTAATCCGGTTTAAACCTCTGGGTTTAGATAAAGCCATGGGGAGGGTCGTGTACACGGGGTGTCCTCCGGCCCGGGCAGCGCCTTGCGGGGCAGGGGGGTGGGAGTAAGGGCGGGGTGGGTGGGGGGAAAGATGTCCGCGGCTTCTCGGCGGGTGGATAGGGCAGCGGCGGCCTTTTGCCGCCTCGAAAACGGAGGCTTGGGCGTTGCGGTGTGTCTTGGAAAACGTGTGCCTCCCGCGTCCTCTGCTCCTTCGGGGGTTATCTATTTATTTTGTGTTTCAGAAGGGGAGGGGGGTCTCGGCAGCCGCTCCGGGTTTAATCTCGAGGTGGAAAAGAAAGAAAAAACATTTTTTTCAGAGTTGCGGGCGCTAAGTTGGTACTTTGTGGTCGGGGCATGGCCAGGTTGTCGTCGGGGATGTAGGAAGATGCTCTGAAGAAGGCGAGTGTCACCCTGGCTCAGCCGGGCGGCCCAGGCACCGGACGGTACTTGGAAGAGAGAGTACTTTTCCGGGGAAAATTCGAGCAAAACCATTTAGCAGAAATGGCAAAATAAAAAGCAAGAACTCCCTCTCAGACCCCACTTCTCATCAAATTATAAACCAAACAAGTGGGCTTTTCCACAGACGAGTCCGAGCCGCAGCGCGTGGATTTCCACGCCGCACCCGGCCTCAGCCCGTGGGCCGACTCACGCCGCAAGTCCCTTTCCTCGAACTGCAAATCCGTCCCTGCAAAGTCCGTTTAAATACCTCCGAAACTCGGCCGAGTGTCCCGGGTGTGCCGGGGTTTCACGCAGCGCCCCTGGGGCCGGGGAGGCCGCCTGTGCCGGTGCGGACCCCCTTCCCCTTCCATCCCCCTGCCCTGCAGCGGCCCCGCACCGCCCCCCGGCCCCCGCAAGGCCCGGGCCTCCCCGCGGGACGAGGGGGTCGGATCCTGCCCTCCTTTCGGCGGGCAAGGGAGAGGGACGGGGCGAGGGCAGCGACGAAGGAGCGGCGGAAACTCTTTGCCGGTGCTACCGGGAGGCGCGGCAGGGCGGCGGCGGGAGCTGCGCCCTTGCCGGGGGGTGGCGGGCAGCGGGGGTCCCTTCGCCCTGGGGAGGAGGCGAGTTTGGCCGGTGTCTGTCTGGCCCCGTCCGTGCACAGCATCAGTCCCCCGCCAGGGCAGAGCCGGTGCCGGTGCGGGGCAGGCGGGCTGCCTCCTCCCCGCGAGGGGTGCGGGCCGCGGAGGCCGGCGGGGCCGGCCCGGGGGACGCCGCCGCTCCCACGGCGGGGCCGAGGCGGTGCGGGCTGTCCCGGGGAGCTGCCGGGGCTGGAAGGCGGCCTCGGCGCCGGGCTCCAGCTCTGGCCCGGCTGCGGCTCTCCCGGCGGCCCCGCAGCGTTCGGCTCAGCTGTACCCCCGTGTACCCCCGGGCATGTCCGCGCCCATGTCATTTTTAAGGATTAAACAGCAAGTAGGCCGGTAGGAAGTCGGCGGCCGGTGTTTCTTCCCCTCCTCCTCGCCGGGCGGTAAATCCTGTCAGGAAAACCCGGGCAGAGGCAGCTCGTAAAAGTGGTGGCGAGACCGCTCTCCCCCTCCTCTTCCCTGTCCCGTCCCCTCCCGTCCCGGGAGTTGTGAGAGGCGCTCGTCTAAAAGTTAGGACTTGTTTTTAGCCAGCCTGACTCATTCATTAATTCTCTTTCCCTCCTTGATTCATTCATGTCTACAGTCATTCATTGCCAAGTCCATGGAGGCATCAGCTCCTTGGTCAGTAGGGGAGACGTACAAACAAGGATGGTGCTATTTATTTCCCTCTGCCTGTGGATTTCTAAGACGTTCAAGCAGGCACAATCATTAAACTAATTTGTATTTGATTGTTTGGGCGGACGGGGGTGAATTTTATTGCACTAAGCATTCAAGCACGCACGCATCGCTGATTACCAGTATACATTAAATAAAGTTGTTTGTACACATTGTCTTACCACATATAGGCAGTCTTATTATTCTAATTACTCTAATTAGTGCATTGAAATGTTTTCTACTTGATTTGAGGAGACAGTGATTAGTTCTATTACTTCTTTTAACTCTTATTTCATGGAAAACTGTTGATGCATGTTCCAATTACCTTGTTTTTCTCTTTAATATAGCGCGGACCAAAAATATGATGAAATGATACCGTTGGCGAGTAGAAACATTCATCTATTTTACCTTTTTAAAAGAGCTTCCATTTTTTATACATCCCCCCAGCAGATAGACACTTCCCCCCACCCCCCAACCGTTCGCAAATAATTATTTCTATCCAAAGCAGCACATTTCTTCTTTACAATTTCTTCTGCTTGTGCTTTGGTACTTTATGGTTGTAACATTTACTTTATTTTTTTTTCCTCAAAAAAAAAAAAAAAAGAAAGAGGGGAGTCTGAGGTATATTTGATGCGAATCTATTTCATAAGTTTTAAATTAAGGTTACTATTAATTGATAAGATCAGTTCATCAAACATGTTACTTCGATAGGGAATTGTAATTAAAACTTTAATCCCGTTTGAGACTTTTTTTTTTCTTAAACACTTTCTTGAGGGATTTCTTTTTCCTTTTCCGTGGCGGCTGCCGTTTTAAGCAGGACGGAGGTACGAAGCGGAGCCCAGCCCTCACCAGAGCAGAAAGGTTATTTCGTTATCGAAAAACTCATCTTCACTATTGAGCCAATAGAAGTTTTGTGTCGAGTTTTGGGATGTGTGTGTGTGTGTGTGTTTGCCTTTTGTGTTGATGTGCCGGCCACTTAAACCCAGCCGGTGACAAAGCAGGCGGCGGGGACGGAATCTCGCCTTCCTCTCACGTTACAGACAGGGAGACTGGCTACTTCTCGGTCATAAAAACACTGCTTTTATTGTTGCCGTCTCCCCCCTCCTTTTCCCACTAGTTTGTTAAATAAATACGAAGGGATGGGGGGGAAAATACCAACAAAAAAACCAAACAAAAAAAGAAAATAAAAAAGAAATGCAAACCGTCCCGTAAATTCTTAGAAGTCCAGGTCTGGAGGGAAATCTATGGAGTTACATAGGTAAATACAGGGCCTAGGCTGCTTGTACTTTTAATATTTAAACTGGGATTGTAGGGGATCTAAAGACGCCTTCCTAACCTTTGCCAATTGCCTATGCATGGAGAAATCCCGCAAGATGCACAAAGGGGTGAGACGGCTTCCCGTTGCCTCTGACAAACGACTCCTCCGCTGGTGTGGCTGGGGACCGAGTTTCCCTCCGGGTCGAGGTGGCGGGGGCGAGGGAGGGAGACGGGGACAGCGGTGGGGTTTGGTGGGGGTGTTTGCGGGGGGCAGGGGGGTGGTGGTGGTGTCCTGTTTCTCCTTCTCGCAGAGCCTCGTGTCGCCACCCTCCGTGGACCGGCCTCAGCGTCGGCAGCGCTTCCGCCCAGGGAAGATGCCACCGGCCCCGGTCCCGGCCACGGCCCCGGCCCCGGTCCCCGGGGCCGGGGCCGTGGCCGGGACCGGGGCCGGGACGGCGCGTGGAGTGCGGGCGCCCCCCAGCGGCCGCCGTGGCCGCGGGGACTCCCCCGGGAAGGGCAAGGGGAGCATCCCCCCTCCCTCCTCTCCGACATCTCTCTCTCTGTGCTTGGACTCAAGGACGATGGGGTCGGGCTCCGGGGCACCCGGCGGAGAGGTCGCTGGAGCTCGCCGGTGCCTCTGTGGGGGAGGAGAGTCGTGAGTACGCTTGTTCTCTTCCCCCTTGGTTTTACCTTTTTTGTTGTTGTTGAATTTTTTTTGTTGTTCTTTTATTTCAGTATACACGCAGCAGCATCAAAATCAATTAGACGTGCTGCTTCTCCCGCTGTCTGGCTGGGGTTAAAACAAAACAACAAAAAAAAGCAAACCAAAAACCAAACAAAAAAACTAGCAAAACCCCGGTTCATTTGCAAGTCCCCGAAGTCTGGGAGACAGGATGCGATTCGCCTGCCCCCCTGCAGGCGCAGGGCTGGCAACATGTCCTGCCCCACAGAGATGCAACTCCTCTTCCAGCTCCGCAACGCTGTGTTGGATAACCAGACAAACGCATGCCACCTGCCCTCCGCGGTGTGGAAACAGTCCTGCATGGTGCCCGTGCCCGCGGAGCCTCGCTCTGCCCTGCCACCCGTGGAGTGGGACACTTGTGAGGCTTGGCCATTCCGACCACGTTGCGTAGGAGCGGTGTGGCTCCTGCTGCTGCCCTCAAGTTTGCTGCCAGGTCTAACTCCAGCACCAGATACCCTGCAGCCCATGGGAGCCGCTCTCTGTCCCGCCCGGGAAGCCAGGGCACAGCCAGGGGAGCGGGGCAGGTCCCTGCGGCCCTGCCGGCTGCAGCACTCCCCACACCTCAGCCAGTGCCTTCCCCACCTCGCTCCCTTCTTCTGGGGGTGTGTGCGTGTGTGTGTCTCAAATCTCACCATTTCACCAAACGGCTTCTGTTCTTGATGAAGTGGAATCACTCTAGATGCCAGACCATGACTAAAGGCCTCCAAAACACCCCAGCCAACCCCAGCCCCCTGCCGCCCTTTTGGGTGAAACCCCCATTTTCCAGGAATAGAGAATCAGAGACAGCCCCGGTCTCCTGCGGGGCCGTTTGGTGCTGGCTGGGTGCTCTCTTCACCCACCTCACGGCACAACTGCGACACCCTCCTCAAGCCACCTGACTTGGCTCTTTATGGGACCCAGACCCCAGCAGCAGCACTCGCTGGTGAGACCATAGAGGTTTACATCTTGTGTTTATTTCAGTGCTACCCATTTCGTAACTACCACTTACCATGCTGTGTAAGTAGGTGCTGAAAATGTTAAACTATTGTGAATATCAAGAACTCAAGCCATTCAGACATTCTGCTACAGCAGACTTTAGTGCACTGAAAACAGCTAAGTGACATATCACGATCTCAGAGTCTCTTCCTAACTCAACAAGCAAATGGAGCTGAAACAAAACAAAACAAAACAAACAAAAAAAGATTAAGTTTTAGAAAGGCATGAGCGTTCTGCACACAGCTAATCACTCTACAGACAGCCAATACTGTAGCACTGAGCAGACATGGGAGAAAATAACCTGTTTTCCAGCTGAACATCAATTGTGGAGCTGTTCAGATAACAGAAATAAGATGCTATGCATACAGCTGGAACTGGAAAGGTAAGCAGTGGCTACACCTTCCACCATAGACCAAGCCTGCGTCAGTCCTAGCTGTGGAGACAGCTCTGTTCGCAGTCGGCAGAGAGCCACGACGAACGTTCAGCCACTAAAGGGAAAAGCTGGCTTTGTTTCAGGGACCTTTCCTAAACTGGCAGATAAGTAAGGATTGATTTATCTCCTAATAGGTTTGGGGAGCTGGATAACATTGACCTTTTGCATACTAATTTTGCTGAACACCCTCAGTGTATAAATCATATCCCAAACCAGACAGTTTTAATTTTGGGTAGAATCTAGGCCCTTAACTTAAGCAGTCCCTTATTAAAATTATGAATGTCTGGCCCTTTGAGTTGGGCAAGAAAAAGGGTGGACAACCCAGCCTGCCTACATGCATTCTGTAGCTGACGAAGGGAGGGAGGCATTGCAGAGGATCTGCGGAGGGACGGCCGGTCCATTCGGCTTCGGTTCTGCCACCTCTCCAGCTGACCGTTCAGAAACACAGGCAGCAGGGCCAGGCCACTGCATCTCTATACAGAGCTACATATCTATAGGGGCAGGTTAGATTTCACTTCTACCCTACCTACAAGGCTGAAATCAATCTTCCTCTTCCCACCTGGCCCAGCACCCTGACTCTTGCACTCCTGCCTCTACATCTCCAGTGAAAGGGCAGAAGGGGGCTCACCCGGAGTATCGCCATGTAACCCGGCAGCTAAGCCTCAGCTGCACCTTCAGTTCCCCTTGGCCTGAATCCAAGGCTTCCCACATCCTGCTGGTGCTCCACCACCAGACCTGGACCTAGCACTTACCAGGTCAAATAAGGTTAGCTGTAGTAGGTGTTCAGCACCTACCAGTCCTGGACACACAGCCTACACACGCGGCCACAGGCTGCTACAGACAGTGGGAAGCCTTGTTTAGATGTCCCAAATGTGTTTTGTTTTTTTTTTATTTAAGATCAAATTCAGCAGTGTCCAGAGAGTCTGGGGTAAGAAGGACACGCTGTGGAGTTTGCAGGAGTCCTTAGAGGCAGTGGCTGTGACAGCAGCAAGCACTGTAAAACATGGCTAACAGCCTCATTGAAATGTCACAATCCCAACCTAATACAGAAAAGCATCCCAAGGGAATATGGCCCCTTTTCTCATTTCTGTTACTTTTGAGACAAAATATAGCATTGCTATTTCTCGACCAGAGCGAACGGCCTCTCTGCCTTCCCTGGACTGATCCTGCTGTTCTGTAAGCAGGGGGCCACGACAGGTACTAACCGTCCAGCAGACGGAAAGATGCAAGAAGGAGCTGCAGTTCCCTCGCTCTTCCAAATTTAAACTCAGCATCCGTAGGAGACTTCTGGGAAAAAGTATTTTTATAAAGAGACAGTGGTGTTCTGAGGAAAAAGACATGCTAGGGAGCAAGGTAGTGTGCTTGCTTTCTTGCAAAGAGGAGAGTGTACATTTTCACTTAGTCTCTTACAGCATTTAAGGAAAAAATCTCTTAATAAAACTGCATTCAACAACTTTACACATTAAATTGGGGTAACATTGAAAGTACAGTATGATACTTGCCAAAGATCACCTACACACATGAAGGTGACCCATCTACTGATGCGTGGCACTAAATCCTCCACTCCAGAACCGCAGTTGAAGATGGCAGCTCCAGCTGCCAGAGTTCAGATTCAGCTCCTGCCAACTGAAAGATGTAAAACCAGCCTAAGGACTGTGTATGTAGGAAAATGAAAAAAGGTGGGTCGTCACCGCACCCCCTCACACCTGACTTCTTGCTATCAGGTGACAGATAGCACCTGATCATTAGCTGACGATCATTAATGTCGATCCGTGCCTCCTTTCCGAAGCTCTGCCACATCGAGCAGCAGAGGCACAGATGCGAAAGCCTCTGCGCCTTTTGGAGAGCAGCAGAACACCCGTGGATCAATACTTTAACTTGAAAGCCGCTGTCGTTCTCTGAAGAGACTGAATTATTTAAAAGCATATATATAAAAAAAAATATCACAGCAGCATTGTAGATCTCCAGGTTTGATCGGTACCCACTGTATTTTGCTCTTACAAATCCTTTCTCTTAGCCAATTCAAACGCAATGATCTACTCTTGCAGAACATTTAAGGTCCCCACGAATCTCATCAGTACAAGATACAGTAAATTTTCCCTGATCACACAGAGATGGAAAGTGAATGACAAGTTTAGTAACTTGTCCCCAGGTCAATCGGCAGGCACAGCACTGACACCGCCACAGCCCGTGGCGCACACCTGAAGTCTCTGTACCCACCCACCGCTTTTTGTTCTCCTTCCCCAATCACTTAAAAAAGATGAGTATCTTGAGCTCAACACCAGGTACTTGCAGACCTCAAAGAAAGGATGTCTGCTGGCGGAATGAAAGTTACTGCAAAGCATCCTATCAAGTCTATCAACGCATTGTACGGAAAAAAAAATACAAATGCTGAAAGTAGCTTGCCATCACCTTCAATGAACTCTCCATATGGGTCAGATAATTTGCACACAAGCACTTTGCAATTACTAAACAGAAGTGACTGCAAAAACACAGTAAAGATTACTCTGAAGAGAGATACCGCATAGTAAGGTCTCTAAAGTTCATCCCAAAGCACACTCCTTTTACATATTTTCAAAATGCCCAATTAAGCAGTTTAGCACTCTGACATTTTCCTGTAGTCACTGCAAGGGAACAGCTGCTCCCAGCAGCAGCATCCCGGGAACAGGTGGCGGAAAGCGGTAGCAGACACCAGACCCAACCTTCTTCAGCAGTATCTCGAAACGAGACTGAGAATGGCATCAATCACACTTTCTCAGATGTAATGCAACTTTTTCTTTTAATTCCAATTCCAGTTTTCATTAACTCTGAGCTGCCTTTGGTAATTTTTAGCAAATGTTAAAATGACTAATTTAGACGAGGTGCTCTTGATCCTTCCGTAAGAGACCTCCTGTGCTGAACTAAGAGCTGCCCATGTTGTTACATTTACCGTTGGATACAGGTACTAGGAAAAAATAACCTATGATGTGATTTGCAATCCACTTTTTTTCTGGGACATCCCGTGTAGTTTTTAAATATAGACTATTTAATGTCTATTTTTTTTTTTATTTTTATTTTTTTTCCTGTGGTGGACTTTCTTTGAGCCCTGACCTTGCAGCCAGTTAATAAGGCTAACTCTAAGCCAAATTTATCCTTTTTTCAAAGGAACTGTGTGGACTGTATCACTGGGGTCCAACAAGCACTCGGAGACCTATTGGCCTGAAGTTTGAATTTAAATTGCTTGTGCATTTGCATCTAGAGAGATGGACATGACCTTGTTACAAAAATGCTGCAGCACTTATTTTAATTCCTAAAGATATCTGGCAGTTCAAAACTGACTGGTCACTGTGTTAGAGCTTTTTTTTAATTTCTAGCTCTTCAAAACCGAGGGAAAGTGTTACATTAAAATCTGTTAATGTTGAAAAAAAATAAAAAGAAATGCCTGCATTGTATATGATGACATTTGCTATTATCAGTCAACGAACAATTGCGGAACACATGGTATCACATCCACAGCGTTCTGTTTAAATTCAATAAAGATTGCCAATTGCATGTTAAAGTAACAGAGATAAGTTCACATCTTCGAACATTTTCACATAACACTAAACTTTCCCCTGTCCCTGTGGACATATAACATGTAAAACCACGTGAGTACTGAGAACACTTAACTGCTTTCACTTCCCCAAATAAAAATGCACTTCTGCCAAATAATAATGTAATAAAGCATATTATAGGCTCTCCGGCATTGAAGTCTGGAAATCCTGAAATATTTTAAAATCTGGCTTTATCTGTGTGTTTTTTAAACCATTTCCATGATCAGAAGTGTCACCCATAGGAACAGAAACACTTGACAATTTCCAGTTATACGTGTGAATTTTCAATACTGTGAAAGCAGCACCGAGAAACAGGTATCTGTCAAAAATGACGCCTGAAACTGTACTTAGCACGTGTCAAAAGTCAGCTGTATTTTATCCAAGATGTGCAGAAGCTGGGACCAGTCCTGTCCTCATGCTTCCTGAGAATCAGAAGCAAGAGCAGCTCTACGTTGGTGCTAGGAGGTGGTTTCAGCACATGGGAAACGATACTGGCCCGAGGCAAAGCTGCGATACAAAAAAAGCACGTAAACGAAGCTGAACACTTCTGTAGGTGCTGGACATTAAAAAACAAAAAGAGTCTTAAGAAAAGTTTTACTGAGATGCAAGAAAACAACTCAAAACATAGTATTTCTTTTAGCAGAAGCGTTGTCTTGAACAATTAACAGTATCAGGCAAATCTAACGCTTGTTAGAACTCTGCCTAGAAGAAAATGGGCACTGATCAGACCAATATCGATTTGGTAAATAATATCGATTTGGTAAGTAATTCCGAACTAATAAACAAACTTTCTAGATAATTCACGGAAACAGGAGGACCAAGTCTAGCAAAGCAGTTACTGATTTCCAGTTCAGTACTTGGGTTGTTCTGGACAAGTCGAGCCCAACCTGGTTCCCATTTTCAAAGCTGCAGAACTCGGTAAAATCATTGCTAAATTTAGAGTTTATCCTATTACTTGAGTTCCACTACATCCAAACACAACTATATCACTACCTATATAATTAAAGGGATTCATACGTTACGGTAACATGATTTGCATTAGAGTAGGAAACTATGCTTGAAAAAAATTCAACAATTATTTTTTTCTTGGTAATCTCCATATTCCGCTTTATATCCCGTCTGTCTATACCCATCTGTTGTCTTTTGCGCTGTACCTAGATCACAAACCGTTTCAAGCATTTATTTTGTGTAATGCCCCTAGTTCCACGTGCTTTCATAGGGCTGCAGTAAGCTAAACATTAAACAATAATACGCTTAAAAAAAAAATTACTGCACAAATTTGTATCTAAAAACAGCCAGGGGAGCTTATTTCAAAATGAACAGTGATAAAAAATATGCCCAAACTGTTCCTCTGAATGTATCATATTTTGTGTTTTATTTCACTGCTTTTTTAAAATGAATGCACAAAAGGTCAAGGAATGTAGACGAATCATTTATTTTTGTTTTATTTATTCATTATTTTATGTACACGTGGTAGTTTTCAACACAGTCAAAGGGAAAAAAAATTAAGTGCAAAGCAAAATAAATATTATAGGTTGAATATATTTTAACACATTTCTGTCATCTCTGAATTAGCAGACACTGACAACTCGGCGAGGACATTAACTTCAACTTCTTTATACTGGCAGTAACAGAATAAAACTGTACAACACAATATTATGACATTTTAAATGATCCGACACACCAGAATAAAAAAGGCTTAATTCACTAAATGGAAATAATTGGTGTGTAAATATGTAATTAACTTTTTAAGATAAAAAACCCCTACCTTTGCGTTAGCAATATAAGGCATTAGATGATTTCTCCATAATAAATTCAATCATTTATAAATATAGGGCTAACACCTCTGTTTTACGTGTGTTCAAGTAAACCCTTACCTCTTACCAGAAATACAAATTAAGTGGTAGGAGTCAAAGGCATTCAAAGGAGGAGCCGCCAGGTCTGCGTGCCTGAGCTGTGCCCGCACGTGCACAGAGACCGTGGGGTTACACGGAGAGAGAAGATGCAGTAGTCAAACGTGAACAGGAGTAACACACTAACAACATTCACTTGACCATTTACTGTTGGTCAAGCAGAGCACTCGGAGGGGAAAACCCCTTCGTTTTGAAATGTAATCAAGTACTTGCATAAATATAAAAAAAGCACAAGCCTCAGAGGGCTGTGGTGGGTTGACCCAGGCTGGAGGCCAGGTGTCCACCAAAGCCGCTCTGTCACTGTCCGTCCTCAGCTGGGCAGGGGAGAGGTACCAACAGGCTCGTGGGTCGAGATAAGGATGGGGAGAGATCACTCACCAATTACCGTCAGGGGCAAAACAGACTCGACTTGGGGAAATTAATTTAATTTATTACCAATCAAATCAGAGTTGAGTAATGAGAAATAAAACCGAACATCAAAACACCTCCCCCCACCCCTCCCTTCTTCCCAGGCTCAACTTCACTCCCGAATTCTCTACCTCTCCCCCGCCAGCAGCACAGGGGGACGGGGAATGGGGGTTGTGGTCAGTTCATTACACGTTGTCTCTGCTGCTCCTTCCTCCTCAGGAGGAGAACTCCTCCCCTGCTCCAGCATGGGATTCCTCCCAAGGGAGACAGTCCTCCATGAACTTCTCCAATGTGAGTCCTTCCCACAGGCTGCAGTTCTTCACAAACTGCTCCAGCGTGGGTCCCCCACGGGGTCACAAGTCCTGCCAGCAAACCTGCTCTGGTGTAGGCTGCTCTCTCCATGGGTCCACAGGTCCTGCCAGGAGCCTGTTCCAGCATGGGCTTCCCACAGGGTCACAGCCTCCTTCGAGTGCCTCCACCTGCTCTGGCATGAGGTCCTCCACCTGTTCCAGCGTCGATATCTGCTCCATCATTAACCTCCCTGGGCTGCAGGGGGACAGCCTGCCTCACCACGGTCTTATCCAGGCGCTGCAGGGGAATCTCTGCTCTGGCGCCTAGAGAACCTTCTGCCCCTCCTTCTGCACTGATCTTGGTGTCTGCAGAGTTGTTCCTCTCACATCGTCTCACTCTTCTCTCTGGCTGCAGTTGCTGTGGCACAGGTTTTTTTCCCCCTTTTTAAATACATTACCCCAGAGGCACTACCACCATCACTGATAGGCTCAGCCTTGGCCAGCAGCAGGTCCGTCTTGGAGCCGGCTGGCATTGGCTCTATCGGACATGGGGGAAGCTTCTGGCAGCTTCTCACAGAAACCACCCCTGTAGCCCCTCTGCTACCAAAGCCTTGCCACGCAAACCAATTACAGAGGGGAATATTAAAAACAAATTTACAGAAGATGCTAAGGTAAACACTGCTATCACAGTAAGAAGAGCACAAAATGAAAAATGGGTTTAATGCTGAATGTGTACAACTTACTGAATGACAGCACAGAGAACAAATTTGGGATCTAAGGTTGCACGTGCAGACACAGCTCTTAGAATATTGACTATATTTAGGACTGCAACAGTGCAAAGTAGTGGATGTTAGCTTCGTGGGGCCATGTAGCTTAACATCAGGAAACAGTTGTGGAAAAACATGTCCACAAACCACTGCCCCCACCTCCCACTTTTGGTTTTGCTAACCGCTGCCTTCACCACGCTTCAAATATGCTCTTGCTAGCCTTTCTGATCTAAACCTTCCAACGTCTGTTGCTCAAAGGACCTTAGTTAGGAAAGTTACTGAAGCCAGTTAGAACTTGCTTGTTCTCAGATGTTGATTTTATGCTTCAGGGCTTGAACCACCATTACGGGGTGAAAATAAACCACCTCAGTTTGGACATCTTTTGGATGCAGTAGTGAGGTGAAGTTATCTAAAAGTTAAGGAGCCTTGGAACACCATCGAAAGTGGCTATCCTCATGTATGCTAAGTTGAATTAAGACATTTGCACAGCCAACATGCTCCCACCCGTTGCTTGTTAATTCTTTTCACTGAAGTTTACTGTCCTCTTCCTTCTTCAGGTTTTAATGCCCAACTTGTGAGGGGAAAAAAAGAAGAAAAACAAGTACTTCTATAGACTCAGCTACCAGAAAACAAAAAGTTTTCTAGCTTTAGCCAAGACATTTTATAGGGAGCAACAGAGTAAAGAAAGCAGTGGCCTTTGATGGAAGGGGCTAATAGGGAGCATCTCACTCTAAATCCACACGTGCTAGGACAGCCCGCATTGTCCAGGAAGCTGGCTTCCAACAGAAGTGGTCTATGTGGACCTCAGCTTCTCCAGAGGTCAATTCAAGACCTCAATTTAAGATTGATCTCCCAATCTGAATTACCCAGCGGAGGAACCTGTCTCTCCAGAGTGAAGGGATCAGAGGAGACTAGTTTCCTAACTTTAGTACCTACCCTAGATATTTAAAATTAGATGATACAAATATCCTCCAGCTATAGAAAATGTGCTTAGAGGCAATTATCCCTTTTGTCCTTCTCGACTTGTTATTAAAAAAAGGCATAACTTGCTTCTTGGTGCTTACTGGCATAGCAGAGCTATTTACAGATAGTGTCCAGAACTGTTCCCTCTATTGCTGCTCTTCCACCTTTTATATAAATTAGTTCCTTTAAAAGGTAATACAGTAGGAGTTCATTGCAACATTACTCAAACTCCTATTGTTGCGGCAGAAAGTGGAGCATGTTATTAAATCATAAACACAGCACAAGTATTTTGTTGCTGGTTATCTGAGGGGGGGCAAGGAGAGACTTATTATTTTTAAATGAATCCAGGTGCTGGGTTCAGGTATTTAAATTTGAAGGCCTGGAGATGCCATTCCTTCTCCTCTGCACATAGGAATAAACGTGAGCAGGAAATTTCCCCACGCAATTCACGCACCTCACTTGCGGAGCTCAGGCCAGTCTCAAGACACCCCAAATCCACTCTCTGCCTGGTAAGGAGAGGAATGCAAAAAGCCACAAGATGCTGAAGAGCTGCAGTGGCTTTATGCTCACTAGGAATAAGTAGAGTGAGACCATTGCACTGATTTTGCTAAGATAGCTCAAGGGACAGCTGGTAATTAGGACTTGTCTGTATGTGAAAGTTAAATCAAAAAGTGCACAGCATCCCTGCAACACACCAATTCCTTGTTATTTTAATTCACTTTCAGTAACTCTTCCAAAATAACTCCAAGCATAGCCCAGCCATTAGTTTCCAAATCACAACTAAACCAGCTATTTTTAATTTGCCTCTATTAGTTCCAGAATAGTGTGTATGTGCAGAAATCTGTGGCACTGCCCTGAGGAAAATAAACCTAAAGAGACCAAGGTCTGAGAGAGAGAACCCATCTCCTGATGGTGAGTAGTACTACCCCACAGCTCTTGACAAATAACGGTAAGTGCACAAAAGATGGTAATTCACCACAATTACACAGTATCTCCCTAAAATGCTCAGACAGTTCAGTGTTTCATAAACTTTGTCTTCTTCTTCATCTGAATTCAAACTTTCATGTTTTGGCACTACGAACAGCTAACCACTATACTCGGTAAGCAGAAACAACTGGCACCTAAGCCATGGTAATCCCAATTTATTATACGATCTACGTAAACTAATACAAAAAATATGCAAACTAAACTGTTCCTAATATATGATAGACAACTAATTTTCTAAACAGAAACTATTGTCAGTACCCAAGAATAGGGATATTTATCTTAGTCCTTGGTCTAACTTTCAGACTTCAGAGTGACAATAATACTCCTGTAATCATGTGTTTTGTACATTACAGAACTGTATGTCAAAAACATTACCAAAATTTTATTTTAGTAAGTTACATTTAGATTTTCTTACTAATTTAAACCAAGAAAAAAAACCAACTTTCCTTAAAAAAAAAAAGGAAATTAAAAACCAACAAGATTCTTGTGACTGTTCTCGACATTTCAAGTTTCTTAAGATAGGTATTATTTCCTTTCTGACCACTTTCATCTTCAGCAATCAGTACACTGAAGCAAACGGAACAACCAAAGGGCAAGTCTCAGATCACAGAACCACAGAACGTTTGAGGTTGGAAGGGACCTCTGGAGCTCATCTATGGCTCAAGCAGGGCCACCTAGAGCTGGTTGCCAAGGACCATGTCCAGGCAGCTTTTGAGTATCTCCAAGGATGGAGACTCCACAGGCTTTCTTAGTCACCCTCGCCATAAAACGTGTTGTCTTGTGTTCAGACCGAGTCTCCTGTGTTTCAGTTTGTGCCCACTGCCTCTTGTCCTGTGCGTGGGATATGTCTTCCTCTTCTTTGTCGCCCTCTCCATCAGGTATTCCTATACATTGATAAGATTTCCCTGCAACCTTCTCTTCACCATTTTCACCTCGAAACTGCCATTTATTTGTCCTCATAAAAGGACCAATTACAAAAATCCTAAACAATTAAGTCTTAGATGTGTCTGTGTGTGCATGCACAAAATCATTTCAGAGTTCAACAAAAAAATGCAGATGGGCAGCGATAGGTGAAGAAAAAAATATTTTTATGTAGTTCATAAAAATGAAACAAAGAAACATCAGGAATTACTGCACAAGCACGTATTTGAAAGGTCAGTATTAAAAGCATCTAAATGCTAAATCTCGACTTAGAAGTATGAGCATGTGAAACTATATGGGAAACTAAATTTCTGGGAAAGATGACAGCTGATCTAGAACAATGCACTTACTTTCCTCACGTCTATAAATAGCTCTGGCCACCCTTTCATGAGTTTCCAGATAAATGTGAATAAGTCCCCTTTGTTTCCTTTCTCAACTTTCCTGACATTTGCATTTCTTCAGTATCCAAGGAAAAAGAGAGAGCTTTGAAATAGTTGAGGCTTTTTTTATTTGTTTGTTTTTAGAAAAGGGAACAAAACAGGCAAGAGAAAAACTTCATTCCTCACAAAGGATCCTCTCCAATTCAGGATGTCTGTCCTAGCTGTGCCATTTATCATTCTTAAATGAAAACAAGACAGGGAGAAACTAGAGCTACATAATTCAAACTAAAATAACAGTACTTAGTCCATTAGCTAAAAAGGAAAATCTTGCCACTGCCTGCTATTACTGAGGCTGAATCTTCTTAAAAAGAGCCACCTCTTGCCGAGGTCCTTCTTTGATGATCATGAGGATCTGTAACACGCAAGACTCATGTTTCAGCTCTTCCTCATGTCAGTTCTCACAACCTGTCCCCATGCCTGGCAATATTTAGTAAAGAGCCCTTTTTCATTATCAAGTCAGAAATCTAAAATCACAGAAATTGTCATCTCAGTGAAGGACAAATGCCTGCATTTGGGAAAAATCCTGACGGTGTCCAACACAGCATGTACAGATGCATTAAACCAGGAATTTCTAGCCTAGTAATTTCAAAAGCTACAACTTACGGAATCATTGCAAAAGAGTAATAACGAACATGTAAATCAATAAAGTCACCCCCATACTGCATACAATGAAATGCTACATTTTATCTAGATTTTGTAAATTTAGTAGTCCTGCAGATGTGACATGGGAAACATAACTCGTAAGATGCAATAAGTACGGACGGTAAGAACCAGGATTAAACACACAATTTTTGCAAATGCACAGTGGGTAACATTTGGGATGACAGGAAAGCAGGTAACCTAGCCATAGTCTGAATTATAGCAACATGAAAGATTATCAAATAGCCACAATACATTAATTACATTTTCCCATTAATTTCATGCATTTACAGAAGTATAGATATAGCCAGAGATTTCAGAACAGGGAAAAAGGACGCATTTCCACCAAAAAATTAAAAAAAAAAAAAGAAAAAAAAAACATACCACCAGCATTGGCAAGGGACTCAGGAGCAGAAGCAGATCCTGGCATTTAAAACATTGACTTTTTAAGTTAATTTGCTTCTTTCTGGACGGATTTTGGCAAATTTTGAGGTTTGGGGATGGATGTTGTTCCAGTCTTGTTTTTTGCTATTCCAAGACAGGTAGTACAGCGCTGGATGGAATTAATATCACTTTAGTATTCTAAAGCCAGGTATCTAACCTGAGCTAAATCACAGCTTCCACAGTCTCCAGAGAGGCTCTCCAGAACATGATTCATTCCACTTTCCTTCAATATCTATCTTAGGAGGAGATTAATAGCTCTCTAGAGGTGCCCAGATTCCTCCCTTAAACTAGATGTCTAACTTTGAGAGCGCTAAAATTCAGTGAGATGAATTCTACTCACTGTGTACCACGATTACTGGACATCCTGTATCTGGAAAAGTAGGCATGAGAGCCCCAAGGAACAAATCAGGCAGTAAATACAAGGTCTTTTTTTTGTCTGAAATTTGGACCTCCAAGTACACAGTGATTCTAAAGTCCAAACTCCTATGCAAACCTGTTCTTCCATATAAGTCCTGCTCACTAATGTACTTAATCATGTGCATAATTTAAACAACAAACCCCATCAAACTTCCATAGAGTTATCCAGCCAGAAAGCTCAGAATTATGAATACAAGTATGTACACTATTCAATTAAAGCCTTCAAGAGTTGGGAAGATGCTTTCAATGGTAAAATTATCATATTAATTTTTAAAATGACCGAAAGAATGACATATCTGCCTACATGCCATCCCACACCAATTTCATACAGATAGTATGGAAGCCCTCCTTTAGTTTAGGAACAGGAGCACTTCAGAGCAAGCCTTTTTTTTTTTTTTTTTGACATGTTAGCAGTGTTTTTTTAACATCTGTTGCCAAAGTACATCTTTTACAATGCTTCTGAGAGACAGACAAGATCAAAGTACAAGATTAAAAAAAATGGAATATCCTTAAAAGCAGAATTTAGATAATGTGACTGAGGGATGGTCTAGTGTTAGAGATGACAACCCAATTCCAGAATAATTAAAATTCCTCCAACGGAGGAATTGGCATCATTCATTTTGGATTAAATGAAACTAGAACAAATTTTCCTCTATATGACAGCTTCACAAGGAGACAGTCCACAGTAGTTATCGGACTCTGCATTTGCACTCTGGCATACCCTGTAACACCTTCCACGTGTAGACAAACCAAAAGGCACTTTGGCAAAGCAACACAAGAAATCCAGCACGCCTCCTGCCCAGGCTTTTCCTGCTGCACAGGTGGAGAGGAACTCCGTCTCCAGGCACACTAAAACAACAGCTGAAACCAGAACTGCTATCAAACACCTTTTGTTATTACATTCACTGCACACAAGTTATTCCTACATGAAAAACTTTGAGATTTATACATATGTGTAAGTATGTACACACACACAAATAAAATTCATATACACGCACAAACATATGTGTGCATATATACAATTTCTACATACATATGTATAAAGAGATATACACGCATAAGTATAAAATAACAGAACTAAAGAGAAAGATCTGTTCTTGCTTCTTTGTGATGTATAAGGAAGGTTTGAAAGCATATTGTTTTCTTTATCCTGGAAATATTAGAAACGTCTCTTTGCTGGAAGACTTCTTGGAGGTATAAAGCCACGGCTAAAAGAGCTTACTCACTGATTGAAGGATAAAGTCTACAGCTATAGATGGAAGTCCTTCCCAATTATTTCTCTGCCATTTGGACTAATTATGTGTTAGTGATAGTGAAGTTTTAAATAGTCCAAATAAAAAGTAGACTTCAATTTATCTTTCAAGTGACAATAGAGAATTCTTGACAAAATCAATTTCAAACAGAAAGCACAACATAAGACAAAAATCCTTTAGTATGACCATCATGTCAATTTAAAACTCCTTTATACTACCAAAAAAGCAACATAGAATGAAATCCTTTACACATACATGATTACAAAAACACTTATTTGATTCACTGATGCTGTAGAAGTGAAACTATTATTTACCAAGTTTACCAGTTTGAAGGCACAATGGCTAACACTTCATCCACATCCCATTCTATTTACAGTGAAAAACAAACAAGAAGGATCTCTAAGAAAAAAAAGGAGATAAACACAGATGCACCCTGAGAAGTGAAATTTCACAACAAAAACATTTGTTCTGAAATACTGTTCTTTGTAAACTCCCATTATCTGAACCTGTGTTCTCCTAGAACTAGGACAATAATGTTTAATACTCAATTACAATGAAAAAAAATTACTTGTTGATTAAAAAAGTTAAAAGTAAAGCTCCCAGAAAAATAAATCAACCCAAACCTGATAGAAAGAAATGAGGTTTCACACAGAATCATACCAAAGCTGAGATCTGTCAACTTGGAAACCCCCCCACTAAATCTGAATCTAAAGATCTCTGACAATGTCCAGTTTTCTAAAAAAAAAAAAAAAAAAAAAAAAAAATAATGGAATGGCATAATCTAGTTGCAAATCCCATAGTGCCATCTGTGTGGAGGGAAAAAAAAAAAATCAAAAAGCCAACTGTGCATGCCCTTCTTTGGATCTGGAATTCCCAAAAGTATCTGTAAAATTTAAAAATCTGAAGAAAAAGGTCTGTTTATAAAATCAGATAAATGTTCTGTAACTGTTTCATGACATGGTTTATAAAGCATTGGCACCAGCAAAAAGAGTTCAAAGCGTTCATTCAGGAGTCACAGGGCTCGTCAAATCCTTAATGATTCATAGCAGTCCTCTAGTAGCGGTCAGTTATTTACTGCATAAATGGAAGTATTCTTTGCCAGTGATCGTCGGTGCAATAATGTACTTCTGCCAGACAAATATTTTCCTTCTTATTCCAGCAGATAATAAGCGCCATCGATACAAGAATAGTGGAGCCAATAGCAAATGACAGGCAGTGTTTCATGGTCCATATTCATCAACAATGGCTAAAAAGGTAAAATTCAAAACTCAATCTGTACATAGCAACATACTCTAGCAGTGGTATTCAAGAAAAAAAAAGAAAAAACATTTCATCCAAGGAAGCACAAAAGGAAGAAACCTCTAAAATTTGTCCATCGACACAGTTTTCCTTCTCCAGAAGCTAAACAGTATTAAAGAGAAAGAGTGCAATAGTACTTTGAGCAATCACCTCTTGGAAAAACAAACGAAAAACCAAAGCCCAAACCCAAAACAAATCCAATACTAAGGTTTGGTGATTATTAAACCACCAAATTATACTGCCCTTGTTTCAAACTCACTATATTTTCATTGCTGTTTTACTGAACAAAAAGTTTGGTTTTACACTTGACAGTAGATTGGATGCCAGTGTAGGGGACAGTTGCTAACGCATTATCCCAAGTCCTACTTTTCATGGTACTTTGCATGATAACCAGATGTATCACAAATCAAGTCTTGACAATGACAGAAATTTGAAAAGAAAATTGCTCTGGAGTTTTCTACACATTACCAGTTACGACACTAAGTACCTGGCTCAAACTTTATCTCCAATACCAAGAAGCAGCTGGCAATTTTCTCTTTCGTTTCTGCTCTAAGTTCAGGTGGAAGATTCTTGCATTTATCTGTTGTGTCGCTTAGGCTGGTCTGTAAAACATCACTACATCTAATTCAGGTGGAGGAAGGGAGAAAAAAACGTATCAGATACAATTCACTGCCAAAAAAATGAAGACAAAGTGTCTTTTCAATCCATTCTTACACAAGCTTAAATGGATTTTCAAACAACTAATTATAGGCCAGATCATAACAACTTACGCTGCTGGCCAAACTAGAATGCTACAGTAAGTGTGTATGTATATACAAATACATCTGCATACATTTATATATACACACACAAACACATATACATAAAGAGGAAGCACCCATCTTTTGCTTACTGCTAAATATTGAACTTCTGCTTTCACCTGGATATTAACATAGTTTATTGTGTATCACACACCCTATCAAGGGACAGTTAAATGACATTCTTCACTTTCTTCTCATTGAAGCCACACATATGGCTGGTATTTAAAAACATGCAGTGCCACAAATTAACACAGAGTAAAACAACTGTTAGGTACAATATCAATTCTTTAAGAAATGCATAATATATTTAAATGTATTTTACCCATTTGTGTAGATAATTAATACTTTCCACTATTTCATAGGGGATTTATATTCTTCTTAAAAAAAAAGTCAGCACAAATTCACAGGAAACAACTCTGTCAAACAAATTCCACAGCAGCATATGTAGTGAGTCACTGGGTGAAACTCTTTTTAATGAACACATTAGGAAAGTTGGCATTCAGCTCTAGGACAACTCTATTATCAATCTGTGAACAGAAGGACACATCGAGTAAAGAAAGATCTTTACAAGACTCCAGCAGTTTTCTTAAAGATGCAGGGCTTACCATCCTCGTCCCTGTTCAAAAAAGATACAAAACAAATTGTAAGGTCATGGAGAATAGCTGGGTTTTTTTTTCAAAGCTACTATGAAAAAAAAATGACTATAATGCAATTTTTATTTAGATTATTTCAATTACATTTAAAATTAAAAGCTTCTCAGAGACAGTGCAGAATTTTTGCCTTTAAGAAGCCCGTTGTACTTTCCTAACCCAGCTGCTTAAGTAACTCCATCACTTCCTAATGATAATGGGGGGCAACTTCATAACTTCAAGAGGAATTTCTAACTACAGAAGCTGAGCCGAGGTACCCACAGCTACAAGACCTCCCAGTGACCAGATGATGGGCTTTGGCAACAAGCAACACTCATGCTCTCATGACTCTCCTACTGACTGCAATGACCGGCACAGCACACGAGCTATTACAGGCTACTCCAATTCCAAATAAATCAGCAAGGTTTCTAGGACTCTAGAGTGAGTATAGGTATTATGTACACACAGGGGCAGTTGTGCAAAAGACTACCAATCATATCTATACATACACTAACTGTAACAGAAAACACACTACTTACCCCTGCTAAAAACGTGACCACAGCAACTAAACTCCTAAGTGTCACACAGGCTGGGATGAAGCACGGGATTGAGCCAGAAATCAAATAAATAAGGTGTCTATAAGCATGCATCCACAGTGGGCTAAATTGCTTATCAAGCTCTCCTGGCTCTACTGAGTTTATACATCCAACATGACTGCAGACACCTGCTGGTAGACACTTCAACTTACTCAGCTCCATCTTGAACTGAACTGCACCCCAAAAAGTCATCTAGTCCAGGATCTTGACTATGGCCAGGGCCAATAATGCTTACCAAAAAAGCAAGAGTAGATTTTTAAAGCAGCTTTTCACTGGTGGATCCTCTAAACTGCCAAAAATTATCAGTTTAGGGATTTCTGAAGCTACCTTTCATGAATGCTACTACTTTTCTGAACTTCTTTAAACTTATGGCCCCTTCACATGATTTCTACAGTTTAACTATATAATGCTAAAAAAAAAAAAAAAAAGAAAAAAATCAGCCTTAACCCCACTGCCTATTAATTGCAATAATTAACGAGCAATGAATCATAAAGCAGTGAAAGATCATTCCCAGTTCATTATTTCCACATCGTTCATAATCCTATGGACATCTCTTCTGTTCCCTCAAGTCTGTCTGTTTTCCAGAGTCTTTGGTATCTCAGATGACCACTGTTGTCTTGTTTCTGCACTACTTTATTTCTTTTGAAATTGGATGACCAGAACTATACAGTGGTCTGAGCACAAAATCAGTAACTGTATAATGAGGTCTTATGGTGTTTTCTCCATTTCTTTCCTAAGAAATCCCAACCTTATGTTTGTCTGTTAGAATCCTGCTGAGCAATGAACTGATGTTTTCCAAAAATTGACCACAGAATCTCTTTCCTACAGAACAGTAACTAATGCAAAACCACCCCCCATATGTTTAGTTAATGTTATTTTGCCTCATGTGATTACTTTGCACTTGATGGAACAGTTTTCCTTCTGCTTTATCATCTGTTTACTAAGTATCATAGGATCCTTCTGCAATTTTCCAGTGTTAAGCTCTTCAGCTTAAGATTTTTCTACCCTGAATATCTGTGCATTACCCTCTGGTATAGCATTATTCACCTCTGCCTGGATTACTTATAAACAGATCAGTACAGACCCTTGATGACCACAGTAGTAACTTCACTGTGATAAGAGACGACACGTTCTTGTCCTCTGTTGTCTATCTTTGAAACACTCATTACAACCCAGGAGAAGACAGCTAAGTTACAAAAGCAGAAGTACCTTGGCTAAAGCTTTTGAAAATCCACTCCCCTATGGACTGGATAAAGTGTTCACCTTCACCAAGAATTTAAAGGAATTCTGAAAAATTGGAGAGGCATAACTATCCTGATGGGGATGCAGCTCTCCTTCAAAATATCTAATGGCTTTCATGTCCACTGACTCTTTCTTTCTTACTATTGCAACCGTTTTACACAGAGCGGAAGGCAATCTCACTGCTTTGCAGCTTCTAACCCTTTACAGAAGACTGTGCCATGTTTGTAACCCTTCACTCCTCTAGTGCCGAGGCTGATTTCAGTGACAGATCACACACCAGAAGTAAGATTTCCACAGCCCTGTATCTGAGCTCATTTAGAATTGCTGCATAAATACCATTTAGTCCTAGCAATTTATTATGGTTCAATGTATTGATTTGTTCAAAAGCTTTCTGTATTGGCATTCCAATTTAAGGCAGCTTCGCAGGCTAATCTCCTGGAAAGAAATGCTCTGATGTAGCACCCTACTTGATCCCCCTTGCCATGAACACTAATGGACAGACAACCATTCTCCTGCAATGGCCTTCTTGTATTTGAGTGATCCTTTGCATCTGGAGCATCTACCAACCTCAGCAACTCTCCTGTAAACTTCTTCTAACATATCTGAAATACAATTTTAGCATTTAACTTCAGCCAATCATTCCTTAATATCTCATTCTGCCTTACTGTGATTTTGTTTCACTTTCTAGAGTTCATCTTCCTATTTTTCTTCTCTGAACAGGATTCATTTCCAGAAAGATGCTTCTGTTTTGAGTAGTCTCCCATACTTGTCTTTGTAAGCAAGGGGGTAGCTAAGTGTGGCCTTCACTTCTTCTGTGGTAGGTTCTCGGACTAGTTGCTTTGAGACATCATTTAACATCACCTGAAAACAGTCTTTGCTATCATACCCCCAAATTTTACCTCATCCGTGCGAAGGTAATCAAAGCTTGTCATTATTATTGTGATTTTTAACTCCCTTATCATTATATGATCACTGTCACCACAACCATCTGGTGGTTGATGTAACAGTCCCTATAGCCACACACAGAAATTCTGTAATATGCTTCAGTTATTTACTTCACTTGACCATAATTTTACCATAGGACCACTGTCCTACCAGCACAATCTGCTCTACCATTCCAACCGAGACTTCAGGAACACCACGTTATGCTTCTCATCTTGTTCTACCAAGCCTTAAAATTGCTACTGCATCAGCACCTTCATTTAAAACCAGTCTCGTTTACAACATCACAGCTTTTAAGTTTCAATATCCAAATGTGCGCTTCTACAAAAATGCTAGATCTAGATGCCTAGCCACGGATTTTTTGTGTAGGATGTTCTTCATTCCTTCATACCTGAACTTTGACAGTTGTCCTACCATTTCATCTAAGATTTTTAATGGATTTGTAACTAAATAGGCCATCCTGAACTAAAAATCAAAATTTTTCATTAGAAAATGTCTTTTTCTAAAAGCTAAAAAAGCCAGTAATCTAGTTGGGGTTTGGTTATTTCCACCAGGGGATAAGCAAACATCACCCACAGCCTTACTTTTATTTATACAATGTACAATTAGTGAAATATATTTCTTAAAGGCACATTCAA
Source organism: Grus americana (assembly GCF_028858705.1). Lineage (NCBI taxonomy): Eukaryota > Metazoa > Chordata > Aves > Gruiformes > Gruidae > Grus > Grus americana. The sequence continues at coordinate 45,198,573 of NC_072854.1, forward strand.
AAGCACTTCAGAAGTGTAATTCAGCACATTTTCCTTTGCCTTTGAAAGACTGATAATGTACCCTGCTAGTTACCTATATAGCACATTCTTCTAGAGTTTGGAGGCTTTGTTGCTTACAACAACTTTTCCAACATGGACTAATCTGCCTTTTTTCAGAATAAATACATAACCGGTATATGAAATTCTGCTATTTAATTTTGTTGTTCAGCTTATTCCCTGGAAAAATTCTCTGGTATCGCCTTTGTAAAAGGCACTTCTGAGTAAGGAGTTCTTTGCTAGAGCAATTATTTTTATTAGCTATAAAATATTTCATTTATACATATCCAAGTCTTTAAAATCTACAGCTGTTCAGGAGATCTGTGTATGATGACTATAAAAATTGCCAGAGCTCCAATTTCTAGGGCAAGGGATACTACTACACACCAACTAATATTTAAGAGTAGAGACCCTGAAAATAACTAGCACAATTCCCTCAAACATTCTTACTTTTCCTTTTCTCCCCTAGACCAGCCAGACTAGCCTTTTATTCTTTACATTTTATTCAATCTATTGCACACAACTCAAATTCTGAATTTCAACGTGCTACACATTTTCATGTTTGAATTGACTAGCTACTTGTTGATGCTCTCAAGATAAAGCTGAAAATTTTGACAGCTGGCAAGGGGGCAGTTGGGTTTTCTGTTGCTCAGGAAGGTGTGGGAGGTGTTGGTATGTAGACAGGAATACATGAATTTTGCGGTAACAAGGGTGTCTACTTTTCGTTACTCTTTTTGTGCAGGACAGAGGCAGTCAGGACTTTTGGGGAGCGAAGTTAAGATGACTTATTCTTCATCCTTGACAGCAGCTGGTAGCCCCACAGCAACATAAGCAGCTGATATGATGTACAAGAAAAGCTTTTGGCACTGCCAATTCAGGTTGTCATCTGTCTCGTCACACTGCTCAACGCTGATCACAGTTTGAAGACTAGTTTTTAGCTACAGGTCTAGAGGTGTCCACTTAACTTTTGATAGCACCGGATGATGTACTCCATCACTACAAAACTGTCAGATGATCAACAGCCGGATCATTCTACTGCAAGGTGGAAACCCACCACGTCAGTCAGTGGAAAGGATGTGGGCAGAGAAGGAAATGATACATGTAAGCAGGCAGCTCAGTATGTAACGGGTAAAAGAAAGCTCAGAACTGAACTTGAAGAAACACATCCTCAGGTGACACACTTACATCATGCTTCCTCCCAGTTATAATTGTATTATAATACAGCAGATATGGACCCAACTCATGACATATTTCTTTAAACAGAAATTTACTTTCTGAAGTATGTTTGACACACCACAAACAGTCACCCATCAAACACAGGCCAAGAATTTTATGCAGCCCTTGAAAACTGGCGATTTTCATCCTCTAGGAAGTCTTCTGATTCTGTAACAAGTGAATTGCCAAACAGTAACAGGGAGACTAAGGAAAGGACAGATGGGTAGCAAGCGGCAGGACCAACCACCTGAAAACAGCACCCAGGGTATATATAACACCCATTCTGTAACGCTTACATGAATGACACACAGTTCAACAAGGTTTCTTTCAGAGGCTTAGACTCCTCCAGTCCTGAAGCTATTGTGGTGCTAAACAATCTTTAACTGAAACAAGAAGTCTTCCCTGACAAGTTCGTAAGTTCTAACAACTGCAGAGACAAACCAGTATAGTATTGTCAGCACTGGTGACTGCAGAGCAAGGTAAGACATTCTGATCCCTACTTAGGTAAATGCCCATATGTAGCAAAAAAAACCCTCAAGCTTTTACACAGCTTTGTTGAAGCAAAATAAGTTCCCCTACAGCACGCACTGCCAACCTAGCAGCAATACTTCTACATCCTTCACAATGCCAGGCATTTCTGTACTCAGGAGATGACAAAGGATATAATGAGACTACCTCTCATTCATTCACATCATAGAGAAGACCCGCTGTTCAAGGTTACTCTTGCAAAGCTGAGCACTGACCTCAGGCCTCTAACAGCTTCAGACCTGTTGTCACACTTCTTCAAAAGGACAAAAACATATTAAGCATTTATACGGCTCATAGTAACAGGATGGCCCTACATCAGCTGCCAAAAGTTAGAGCACATACAGAGATTTATGACTTCCTTGGTACTCCTGCACTGTGAGAGGCTAGCTCTTTAGTTCTGACAACAGCGACTTCTGCACTTACATGGGAACACCTGGCAAGCCTACCTCCAGATGACCCGACGCGGTTCTACTTGACAACTCTTTCTTTTAACCACAGACTGTAATGGTTCTCGTATTCACACAAAGAAATGACCATAGTTTCCTTGCTGTTGCCAAAAAAGCTGGGTAACTCCTTCACATACATCAGATCACCTTGTAATGACTCATTTACAGCAGAAGACAACCTCCCCCCCCCTTCATAGAATCACAGAATGGTTTGGGTTGGAAGGGACCTTAAAGATCATCTAGTTCCAACCCCCCTGCTGTGGGCAGGGACACCCTCCACTAGACCACGTTGCCCAAAGCCCCATCCAACCTGGCCTTGAACACTTCCAGGGAGGGGGCATCCACAACCTCTCTGGGCAACCTGTTCCAGTGCCTCACCACCCTCACAGGGAAGAATTTCTTTCTAACATCTAATCTAAATCGACCCTCCTTCAGCTTAAACCCATTACCCCTTGTCCTGTCACTACACTCCCTGATAAACAGTCCCTCACCATCTTTCCTGTAGGCCCCTTCAGGTACTGGTAAGCCGCAATTAGATCTCCCCGGAGCCGCCTTTTCTCCAGGCTGAACAATCCCTACTCTCTCAGCCTGTCCTCATAGGAGAGGTGCTCCAGCCCTCTGATCAGCTTCATGGCCCTTCTTCCTACTAAGTATTCCTCTGAAGGAAGAAAGCAAAGTCTGGAAGGTGGATATTAATGTTTTTGGTAACATCTTGCAGATAATTCAACTGGATATCCCCTGGAGAGCACCTATCTGAAACAAACACGCCGTCTCACTGGGAAAGGTCAACTGCAAATCCACTTGACTCAGGAATACTGGTAAGCACCCAGGAAACAGAACAAATTCCTTTTCCACGTTCACACATTATTTTTGCACAAAAACATCAGTAAGATGTTAAACTGAATTCAAACGTGAATTCAAATGCTAAAGGAGAAGCGTGGCCACAAACCTTCACTGCCGGCAGAGAGGCAACAGAAGCAGCAGACTACCCGTAGGCTTAACACAGCCCAACTATTCACTGGGCAGGCTCTGGTGTAGTGAAAAGGTCAGACCACTCTGTGGGCAAACACAATACCATTGTAATAGAAATGCATGGAAGTGGGTGGCCAGGAGAACATACGTTGTTTCTGAAAGACTTCATTCACTATGCCGTTTGGAAATTTTTCATGTCTGAATAGGGAAACATGCCCTACAAAACAGATTTCCTTAAGGATACGTAAACCACGTTACCTCCTGTGGACATATACATCAAGTCTTTACAATTTATACTAGGCAGAGATAAGTTTTTAACTGTTCATCCTCCTTTCCCTTGTTGGTCAGAAGGCAACTTTCTCAGAGATGAGTAAAACCATATTTCATGGCAGAAGAGTGTACTAGCTATACTGGAGTGACAATTTGAAGCCATATGGTAAATTTTTTGTAATGAGAAATGCTGATAGTCTTAAACTTGCTTGGAATGTTATTCAAGTTGAGGGCTCTCAGTTCTTTCCAGCATCTATCTCAAACTAAATGTAGTATTTTCATTAAAATTATTAAATATTAAAAATACGCAGTGCAGCTACTTTCTTCCCCTTCATTTAAATCTTCCTTTTTCAACTAACCCTGTGAAAATAAGTCAGTAAAAGCATGAAGAAATTTCTCCCACCTTGATGTCACAAATATCCCTGCTGTCCTACATGATTTTAGAAAGAAAACCTCATATTCCACCATAAAAAGAATAAATTCAGTATCATGCAAAACCACATTTCTCAAAGTCCTTACTCACGAGTTCAAAGTATATTTACTTTAGATTCCTAAAAAATACTTTGAACCATAGAAGCTGCAGAGGATTAGAAATTTAAGATTTGCTATGCCTTTTGCCCCTCATCACTTCCTTCCCATCTTAGTAGAAAGTTAATTTTAATTTTAGTTGTTAATTACCTTTTCCTCTTTAATGAGTTAAATTCATTTCCTGGTAAAAGTGACAAAGAAATTCAATATTGCTTGGTGTATCTGTATTGCTCAAAAGCATAAATCTGTTTATTGATCACAGACTCACACTATAAATATACTTTGTCACACTTCGCAGAAGTAAAACAACAAACAAAAGCAGAAAGAAGGAGAAGAAATTGAATCTTCTGATAGTCAAAAGAGAAAGATTTCAGTTAAAAAAACCCTAATGGCCATGAAACTAAAAGTTGTTGGAAAAATCTCACACTTAAATCTCAGTTTAAGCAATTCATACTAAGCAGTCAAATTACACGGTTGGTATAAATCCACTGGATTTTGAGTCAGAAACTCACTGCAGTGAGTAAAACTTTGCTCTGTTTTTTTTTTTTTCATGTGCTAAACCATAATTTAAAGAAATATTTATTTTTAAATATGTCTAGAAGACAGTTTGGTCTTAAGGGCTTCTTTTTAACCACAAGGCTTCTGAAACGCCGTAAGAAATATACCAATAGTCCTGCATTTTCTTACCCAATATATCCAGCTGCCGTAAACGCGTACAGTTAGCAGCAAGCTCCTCAATGTCTGTGTCACACACAGACCTGTTGGCCGTAAGAAAGAGCTTTTGCAAGTTTGGGAGTTTACGTGCAAGGTTTGTGAAACAGCCCGTACTGCTCTGTAACGTAGGGCACCAGCCAAGATCAAGTTCTTCCAAAAGCTGGCAGCCTGAAGCCAATTCTGCTATTCCACTTTCAGTTATGTTTTTACATCTCCACAAATCCAGACTGCGAAGCTTTTTGCATTTTGCTCCCATCATGCTTGCTATAAGATCATAGTCTTCAATCTGCAAGGAAAGCAAACACTTTGTCAGTATATTGTCTTTCCAGACATCCATAGGTGTTTCAAGATATGCTTGCTAACACACCTACAGATCTGTCTTAAGCATTTGTCATTTCTGAAGAGCTCTGAAAATTATTCATTGTAGAGTACAGTGAGGTCTACTTTTACAAAAGACAAAAATAAAATAAATTTCCTATCAACCCCCAGACATAGTTTTTTTAAAATTCACTTAATTCTAACAATCAGTGAAAATGCAGTGAAAAGTTCAATTTCTTTGAAAACCCCTTCTTTTTATTGCACTGTTGTTTTTCCTTCAAAAGATGATTAAAACATTTTTTATGACCATAGGCACTGCCACCATGAGCACATGCAGGTTGAAGAACGTGCTTATTTCCATTCTAGGCTGATCAGTTGCTGCATCTCCTTACGGAAGTCTTATTAGTTACCTCGGGTGAGCCAAAGGGATGGAAACAGGGTCCTGCCAGACAGGCAGAAGGAATGAAATCCACTATCAAAACCCATAGGAAGAAAAGGACCGTTGCAAAAACGTAAGCACGCTACCTTCCTCTTCTGTCCATGAGTCAAAGCAGGGAAGGCTCAGCCAATTCTGCTTTGTCACTTGCTTCTTGAACTACAGTGAAGGTCAAGTGAGTCTCCCTGGTGAGTGATCTGGCGTGCTTATACCATCAGGGACAGGAGCAAGCCAGAGCCCCACTACACACAGCTCTGGCATGCACATGCGATACAGCTCAGTGAGTGCCGTGCGGGAATTGCTGCTGTCCCTGTATTCTCTTTCTTTAAATCAACGAGGGTGCCCAGCAAGTCTATGACTCAAACGGCTTTTGCTGAAAATATTTCTCTCGTGGTTATTAATGTAGGTCAGACACAAGCGTTAGTCTGCTGGGAACGATGAATTGGTCCGAATTAAAATAATTAAGCCTTGATTAGTTTGGGAAAGAAAAAGTGATTATGCATATAAAGAATGTCCCAAAATTTAGGAAGAGGCTGAAGAACTATGAGAAAGCCTACAAGCTATGCTTTAGGCCTACTGAACTAGTACGTAACTTTTAAGTATATGACTAAGCTGCATTCATCTTGGACCTTTCAAGAGAGTATAGTATAACGTCAACTTGGCATTTAACACGTCTTTGTGAAACATAAACCTAGGTCTAGTTCTAAAGCAAGCATGCACACATACGCACACCCCCCCCGGCATGGTGTAAGTACTCACCATGACGCAGCTGCCCAGGCTGAGGTGCTGCAGCTCCGAGCAGAAGTTCAGAATACTGAGCAGGGCTGTTTGCTGCCACGGGGGAACACATCAGAAGGAAATATGGAAAGTGAAACAAAGAGAAGAGGTCAATTAGACATTAAAGGCTGTCACCACATTTCCTGAAATACAGCTCAAAACTCTGTTACAGACACCACAAATGCCACTTAATGAGTCCCTGGGTACTTTACCCATTGATTGGCTTAAAGCAACGGTAATCGTTACAAACCTTTATGCGAGTCACTTTGGATGTGGCTTTGCATTGCCCTGAAGAAAAACCTACACACCCATGACCTATCCGCTCATTTCCCATAGGAAAGCTGCCGAAGAAGTGTGGCAAGTTCAAGTAACAGGCAAGGCCAGCCCGAAAACGCAGAGGTCTGGCGACGCACCAGAAGAACAGCGGAGGCTCTGACATTCGCTCATCGGCTGCAGCCTGATGGAACTGCCAATAGAGCTGCGCAGCATCAGGACCGAGCTGGTGACTTTAATGTCAAAGGAGTCTCCGTGCTGACAAGGATGCTGACAACCATTGAGCACCTGTCACTACTTGCATGCAGACCGAAACAGATATAATGTGTATTTTACAGTCACGCTCCTGCCATTTAACCTGGCTGTTCTTTTCAGAAAGTACTGCACATTGCTCAGCCTGAAATTGGACTGGAACATCAGACGCATCTTACAAAATGTGAAGTACATGGCTGTTCTGTTCCACAACAAGGAAAACTTCATGGGTTTTTATTTGTGTTTCTAAGACACAGAAAAGACCCTTCTGCATTGTTTGTAGCCATATTTTGTTTTATAGTTGGAAATACACACATAGTGCAAAAAAGGAATGTAGCCTGGGATTCACATCACAAACAGCTGTGCGTCATACGTAAAACATTCACCACGTCATTAGGATTTTGTGATCTGCATGAGCTTGAAAATGGGAATAAGTTTCACAACGTATTAACAATAGAAGTCTGTGGATGTCTACAGCATATACAACAGTTTCTAATGAAATAACCCAAGCAATATATAAGGGACAAAATAATCTACTGCTAATAAGTGGAACTCCTACAAGAACATTAGTCAACAATATTTGTACGCACGGGTACTATAATTTTTTAATATATTTTTTAAAATATAAATTTAGTTGTTTTCAGAAAGTTTATGGTAAAATGCTTGACTTAGTTTCCCTAGTTTGTTATACTCTAATGAAACTTGGCAGGAACATGATCTTCTGTCACACCACCATGAAGAAATATCTGATCCCTTGCACTGAAAGGCTGGCAGACACAGAACAGGGACATAGCATGGGGTACTCATGGGGATCGTTTCAGGCATCTAATTTAGGTGTCTTCGGGGATCAGTTAGAAACACCTAACACTTGACATGTATGGAACCTCAGCTTCCAACTTGGTCATCTAAGATTTGATTTCCCAAAGGCAGCCTGAAAGTAGACGCTGAATAAGCCTTCCTCACATACATCTTTGCAGAGGTCTTACAAAGCCACTGTCTGCTTGCGTGCTTTACTTTCATTCATGTTTTTAAAGTAAAAGGTAGCTAGGGAATTAGACACAAGAGCATTAAAAAGTCATTATTAAAGAGGTAACACATAAGAACACTTTAAAGCTAGTAAATGTGTAAATATCCAGTACATTTTAAATAACGTATTTATTAAGCAAATGCTTCATTTGGATCATTAAACCTGAATAAATGAGTAACTCCAAGAGAATGAGACATAATCTTTCCTATTTAACTCAGTGAAAGCTATGAGCTTTAGAACCTACTCAGGTACACAAATTAGAGCAAAATTCCCAAACCCCTCTCTACAATCCTTAAATATCAGAGCTAAATAAATCAGTCTCTGACGGCACACACAGTTCTACATGGGGTTTCTGCAGGTATTCAGGTGACCCCACAGGAAAGCTAAATACCTCGCTGCATTCCACCATGGGTTTTAGCAATGGTTTACAGACTGGAATTTAAACACTGGCCTGAAAGGACAGGAAGCAGCAATATCTTTTCCTTAATTGACACAAACAGTGCAAAAGCAAACGGTCACTCTGAACAGCTTGTAGGATGTGAGATCAATTCCATACTTCCTCTTGCTCAGAGAGGGCTGAAATAGGTAGGGAGACTAATATTCATAGTTATCTTGATTAGATAACCGAGCTGCTTTTGTTATCTTGAACAGATATTTGATGCACCTCTCAGAATACTTTCTTTAGTCCCTCTCTGAGGGAATCCTTCCTGTATTGATGTGCACTGAGTCCACATTTTCAAAGGTCTTTTCACAACCTATAAAGAGTTTTTATAGTATTATTTTAATCAATTTAAAAAACTAAACAATTTTTAAAAAAGCACTAGGAATGTGGGTAATAGAAGGGAACTTGGTAGAACACCATGTGGTACCATCACAAATCATGCCAAGCCCAAGAGTAAATAACTACTTACTCAACATTAATTATACTGGGTATATTAATTCCTCTTCTGGGGTGCACACATGCCCACACACAACAAATCAGATTTCTTTCAGGAGCAGTGCCTGTTCTTCTGCAACTGAGGTAGGGTTTGCATATGTCAAGAAAGAAGAAAAACCCCTTTGTGCATGCCTAGTTGTGCCTCAGTCAATCGAGAATCCAGGTGGCAAAGGACATGAAAATAGCAGGAGAGAATGGCAGCTCACAGAATCCATATGCACTACATATAGAAGGACTATCATTGTAATAACCGGTCTGTTTCAAGCCATCTGTCTGTACAATTCATCTCTCTGACTTGCGGTACAAGATGAGTGATAAGACTCCTATTTAAGCAAAGGAGAAGAGCAAGGCAATCACCCGACCCTCAAGCTGTAACACAAGCCAAACTTCTGATGTTAGAGGGCTTTGCAAGAGGAGCTAAAAGGCCACCTAAATTCTGATTCAGCGAGCTTTAACCTGGAGAGAGTCTAATTTCACTCAGTCAAATCAAAGACTACCCATGAAATACTATTCTTGAGCCTGGTAGCCACGACATGTACAGTTTGGAGATTTTTTTTTTGTTGTTTTCCCTGAACCAAAGGTAAGGTTTGACTTTGTAACTGCTCTCCTTTACATAGATTGAGAAAAGAAGAGAGTGATGATTTTAAAAAAATCCCACAAAACCAAACAAAAAACCCCCATCACCCTGGAAACAAACGTAAGGTAAGAATTACTTTTTCTTTGTGGAGTAATTTATGGCATGGCTTCAGTGGTGTAAATTTCTTCTGCCATCCAAGCCAAAATAAAAACTACTAAAATATTAAATTTTTATAAGATGGCACAGACAACAGGAAGAGTCCAAAGGGGCCAAATAAAATGGTCTACCCTATCCTTCATTCCCAGGAAAGGTATTTGCAGATGAGGAAAACATACAGCTGAGACTGCGCAGGAGCTGCTTTAAGAGACAAGACTTTTGATATCAAATTGATCAGAAGGATATGATACTGCTGCTAAACACAACCTTACAGAGCAGATTACAGAACTATTTTAGGGCACGGCATTTAGTCCTAAACCTCAGGAAAGGGAAGCAGACCGCCAGAAGAGTCTCTGAAGTCTTTATGAACAGGTCAGACAAACATCTGTCAGAACGGACATCGACAGAGTTGATCTTGCCTTTGACAAGAGAAGGGATTACTGCTTGAAAACCTAACTTACTCCGCACAAGACAGGTGAGACATCTGCCCAAACATGAAAGCCCTCCAGTCTGTAATACAGGCCAGCCTGGAAGTCATTTATGTGTTGTCTATATTTCAACTGAAGAGCTGATACTGGACTACCTTGTATCCCACCTGTCTCTGTACAGACCTTAGACATCACACTTAAGTTTTGACTTGGACGTTGCTGGTTTGAACAGACAACCCACCAGTGGAGAAACCAAATACTGGTGCCAGAGTAATACACTTGGCAAGACTGAATCTTGCTTGACTTTTTTCAGGATTTTTTGCATTCATGATCTGGCAGGAAGTGCAAATCATTTCTGCTGTAGGTATGATAAAGAAAGCATCCAACAGATAGCCTGAGGTCAAAACCCTTCTGTCTGTGGCAGATTTGGCTCACCTGTGAAAGATACACTTTGAATATTTGACCATTTACTCATTGCAGTTTCACTGTCAAGTAGTCCACAATTTAAAAAAACCCCACAACAATCAAACAACGAAAGGTTTTAAAAAATACAAATGATGCACTGTAATATAGCTATCACATAATGGCTGCACCATAATAAAAGGCATGAAAATAAGCGCACCACAGTCTGCCTTTGGAAGATTAAAGGAAGAGCTTAAGAAAAACGACAAAGTTTTACTTTTAGGGTTGGGATAGGGAAGAAACAGTCTGCACCTTTTTATAAACTTTCTTTTTATAGAGAAATCCTAAAAAACTACTTTAAAAATTGTTACTTTTTATGCTAGGAACAAACAACGGGCTGTTTTTTCCCCGTTCTCAGAAGAACTGTGTCTGACATAACTTGGGAATTCTTCCAGCCCCTCAGTGAAACAACTTGAGAGCCCAAATCTTTTACAAGACTTTTATTCTCCTACAATTTTTTCTTCAGATTTTTTAGTGAAGTGAATGCTGAAAGTAATCTTTAAATTTCTTAAAGACTGCTTCCTCCCTTCTTTAAATATGGTTTCCCTTGCTTGCTATGTTTTTAGTCACAGAGTTACTAATTCTCCAGCTAAACACTTTGTCCAAGAAAAAACTGAATTATGCAAGACTTAAATTTTGGGGTTTTTAACATTAAAAATTTAAGTTAGGGGTAGAAAAAAAATTCCTTTAACCCCCCCCCCCCAACTGCACTATATGAGAGGACAACCAAAGTTGTATTATCTTTTTTGTATCATTTCCAAATGACAACCTCATCTCTAGCCCTCCCTGCCCTATCCCCCCCAAACCCTGTTGTCTCCACTTACATTCAAATACTTACATAACATTAGTTGCAGGCAGATATCAGATAACATGCCTACGTTTGCAAGCTCACCACAACAAGAATATTGCATTTTTCCACAACATCAAAGAATATAACAACATTCCTAAAGATGACAATTTCGTTTTCATATTTCAGTTATCTCTCCATCAAAAAATGCATCTTGAAGAGTCTTTGCGGTAAGTTGCCTTTGCATATAAATTTATGAGGTTGTTACATTTAATAACAGGTTCTATCACAGTATTTACCCATGTTTCTAGGTAGCAATTTCATCTTACTTTACAGATCTGTGTTAAAATATTGTAAAAAATATGTGCTTTTAGTTTAGAATCAGGGTCTTTACTATATTAACCAATTGTACTGGATAACATATTTAGACAAGCTTATTCCACAATCACCTATTCATAAGACAAATAGGGAAAGCATCAAAAGATTTGATAAGCCAAGTAGTAAAGAATTGGGGAACCCTGAACATCCAGTATCAAATCACCAGCTGTCACATGCTGTTTGTATACAAATCAAATTTACATTTCTCAACACATTTAGCTAAAAGTTGATACAGCAATTAGGCAATTACTATAGGACATCAAACAGTCAGTATACATTTGATACTATGCAGTTATATTTTGGGAGCCTATTTATCTGACAGAACACCTGGCAATATTATTCCATTTAGTAACAACTAATAATCTGATTGAAAATCCAAGACAGGAAATTCAGCCTCGCCAGAATGAGAAGGGATAAATGTGGTAACGAGGAAGTAACTCTGCAGGGTACTCTAAGTATTCTGTCTTCCTAATAAAAGTCATAGTCAATGGCTTTTGGATTAATTCCCTAAAATTCTTGGAACCTGAGAAGCAGATGGAAAGGAGAACTGGAGAACTACAGACTAAGGCCAGGCCAATGAAATTTTCCAGGTCTCTCTCAGTCCATCAATCGCATCCACATTCTAAGAAGCTGATCCCTCAGCAGAGAAATCAAAATATTCTCAGAACTGCACAGAAAGGTTCCTCTGTTCATGATCTGGGCAGGAGCTAAAGGTTTAAATTTACAGCAAGGGAGGTTGGGACCAGCCGACTCAGCCAGACAAACGCACAACTGCGGGAACAGATTAGACCAAAGCATCTCAAACTTCAGCACACACATCATGAGTGCTACTTCTACCACTGCTGATACAAACACTCTCCTTGTGCAACCACCTTGCCCTGCACACAACTATTACTGCCTACACATTACTGTGTACAAAATGGCTTTTGGAATTCACCTTAAAGGTAACACAAGGCCTCCAGCACGCCACAGACTAGAATTATCCTGTTGGAGAACCAAGTGAGACATACCACACATACAAAAGACATGAGAAGTCTCAATCATGTCTTTCTGCATGCAGTCACAAAGAAAAGATGATCCAGAAAGTGGCAGGTTAACAGGCCAAATAGGTTAAGAACTCCTTCCTTAAAATAATAATAAAAAAGATCTGCCAAGTTGTCACAAGTAAAACCAAACCTCTTAACGCTGAACATATACGCATGAAGAACGCCATGGTGAAACAAAAAGTTGACTATCAAGTTGCTGGGAAAGCAGACAGCACGGAAATCACCGCTTGCTTTAAGAAAACTACAAACAAGCTCTTGGCAAATCAAGAAGAGAAATCAGGTGTGTGGTACTTACCACTTGACATTGAGATAATGGTCTCACATGGGTTATTTATTGGGACCAAGTAATCTGAATCAAAAGGGTATTTGGAAGTTTTTACAGAACAGCCTGACTACCGGAATAGAAACCAAACTTTTTGGAAGGGCAGACTAGTGACTACAAGTTTATCCCCTTCCCAATTTCACACCAACAGTTCAAACCTCCCTTGGTAAGACCCATCCTACTTAACAACTGCCGTACCTTGTTTTTCACCATGGATGTGTTTCTGAAGAATGCAATGGTTAGTGATTCTGTGGGCAGCAAAGTAGTTTTCCCTCGTAAGAATTAACGTAACAGAGGGGACACATGCAGCGACCTAAGAAATACATGCTGGTTTAATACAGACAGGTCACACACATTATGTGATTATCACCTGAGAGATGTGACGGCTTTTAAGCTGGCTTTAAAACATCATCCACATCATATGTGGCCTCTGGATATTTCAATGGTGTGCATAAAGCCCTTATGTACATGCACCCACTCTGAATTCTTACAAGAAATACTGCTTTATCACCAACCAAATTCAGCCGCTTCATCTGCAAGACTGAACAACTGACAGAAACCTCCTAAGGGGAACACCCTCACTGCCTCTTTCAGGGCAGTTACATCTCCATCATCATCACTATCCTCCTCAGATTACTCAGACAAACCAATCAAAGGAGGTTGATGGAAAAACAGGGTAATAATGATGACTAGCAGACCAGAATACTGGGTGACCGGCAGCAGAGCCTGAGCAACAGCCAGCGAGCGATAGATAGCAGAGCATCGCTGCAGCTGGGCATGACCCCACCACCCAGAAAGCAAGTTTGCCTGAAGCCCATTCACCTCCCTCGGGGCAGGCACTCTCACACAAGGGCTGGCAGGAGTTTTCCTGCCGAGAACCATGTGTCTCAACATGAACCCTTCAGACAGAAAAAGGCTGCTGTGGACTACTGCTGAGCCTTTGGAGAGAGAGCCCTTCCTCAAAAGGGCAACCAGAGAAAACATCCTGAACTGTCCTCTTTCCCATGGCAGCTTCCCCTCTCTTTAGTACAAAATGATGTATGCAACTTTTGCCAAAATATTTCAGAAAATGAACCAAATTACTTCTAATTTCAGGGGAAAGAACTGAAACACTTAAATGTTAATTCTGCTTTAGGACTTCCAGAAATACCTTAGTGAATAGCAACTACTATGTGTTCCTGAGTAAAGCGGAGACAAGGCATCTTGATGGCAGCACATCACTGGGTTCATTTTTTTAAGACTACAGCTATTACTATATGTGACTAAGGTATCTTTGGAATGGTAATTGATTTCCATACGTAAAACTGGATAAAAGGAGGTTCTAGTAAGACTCCTTTAAAAATAAAACACCAATAACCAATCCTCTCCCCCACCCTGCAATAACACAGCTGAGCAGAAAGAAAGTTCTTCCCTCCAATTTTGACTTCTAGTAGCAAAAATACTGCAGAAACATTGTTATCGGTGATTTCCATCAACTATTTGAAAATATACAATTATAATTTATCACAGTCTTTATCTTAAGCCAGTGAAGTTCTATTTCATAGGTATCACACCAGAAAAAGTTTTACCATGCTAGAACTATCTGTGGTAAAAAAACCCAAACCAACCAACCAAGAAAAGCCTCACATGAAAGCAGACAATTTTATTTCAATCTGAGTGCGACTATTGCTATAAAAATTTGTAATTACAAACATCTCATGCAAATGTAAAAGGTAATTTTAAGACTGTCAAAAGTAATTAAAAATCTATATAAATTCAGAATACTTCCCCACACACACCTTTGGCATTATATAGCACAAGAAGAAAGCCAAAAATCAACTTTTTGGGTATGGGGGGTTTTTTTGGCACACACTATGAAAAAACTATGTCAGAAATTACTTGGCATCTGCTATTCTAATACAGTAATTAAAAAACACATCAGATGCAAAGCCAGAATTCTGTAAGCTTCTATTAAACTGTTCATTTTGAAAGGTACAACAGGGCAAATCAATATTACCTTTAAAAAGGTAAAAAAATCTACTTCATGAATTTCAAGGTATTGTACCTTAGCATCTAAAAACCAACCTACAATCAACCTACAATAGTCCGAAAAAGCAATTCTCAGAGAAAGCAGGATTTAATGCATTAATAATGCAGAAACAAAAGCTATAGCAATGGTAAAATACAAGTCTTATCTAAATCTGCTCCAGCACAGAAACTGTAAAATATGGTTCTGGTCTTTTTTTTTTTTTTTTTTTTGTCTCCTCCCCTGCCCACAAACAGTATTTTAAAGCATCAAGATAATTTCAGTTATGTACTTGTTGGTGCTATGATACTTTGAAACAACTATGTTAAAGATACAAGGGAATTTGAGAGTTTTAGAGAGATGGTATGATATGATATATGATATGAGTGCTTATAAACACATGAGAATCAATGGTTTAACCAGTTAAAAAAGAACACAAAATGAATTTTAGATACTTATACAGTGCTAGCTTTAGTTGTCAGGAAAAGTTTTCATACCTGTTGGCTTTCCTGAAAACACTCATTTTCAGACTGCTTCTAAGGATTTTGAGTTCTAAGGATAAATACTTCTTCTCAGTATCTTATTTTTGACAGAACAAACATGCCTTGGAATAGTACACAAACATTCAATAATACACGAAATATGTAATATACTGTTTCTGGAAATTAAAATTGGATTTAGATGTCTACAAAGCTGTTCAAGTTCTTCACCACCTTTTGGTTTCATCGATTTTCACTTTTCTGTATGTTAGTTTTCAGATAAATGAAATGTTACAGAAAATGGCAGGGAATCATATGCCAAATTAGAACTAAATGGTGGCTAAATTTGTTTTATGCTTAAGTTCTTTGGTCCCCTGAGCTAACTGGTGCCATTTCATGAGGAAGCAAATAGAAGAGGTCACCCCATCCTTTACAAGGCAGTTTTTGTGGCCTTGGGAAGAACAAGATACCCATGTAATCCCAGAGATAACCACTGAAAGCCTTCAATCATTAGTTCACAGAAATGCTTATACCTCTTAAGCAAGCTTTCTTTAACAACCCCTTTCTCAATTTTTCCAGAGGAAAAAGGCTGAGTTTTGTAACTAACCAAACTTCCTGCAACTTAGAAAAACATGTTATCAAGGTAGGGTATTTCAAGTCCTTATACACATCCCTGTGTAGAGTGCCCTATATAGTACCATACATATCAGAGAATCTCAAAGTCTTCTGCATATCTATCCTCATACCGCAGCTACAAAATGAGAACGTTGCTATTACACAAATTTTACTGATGGGAAAATGTGTGGCATACAGAAACAGTGCATCTCACAGTTGGCCGTTGGCCTGGTCACAGATCAGGAGAACAAAGCTCCTGGGTTAAGTCCCCAATTAGTGCCATCGGCACCAAGTCACAGAACTGCAGAAGAGCTGAGTGTTGGAAGGGACCTCTGGAGACTGTTTAACCCAGCTCACCTGGCTCCAACCAGACTGAAAAAGCCTTCAACAGATGGAGGAGCCAGTCCCTTTCACACCTTCTCAACTGGTGTTTGCCGAAGGGGATAACCCCCCACCCTGCCCTTTATTTCCACAATCATAAGTGTATGTAAGTGCTGCCTTCTGGATAGAGACATTAACGCAGACTATTTTCATTTATAGATGCAAAGTAAGTACGGCAGCAAAAACATTTTCTTCTGCAGTATAAGCTGGCATTAGAGCAGAAGTCTAGTCTCCCTCGAGCATTCATCAGCTATCACCTTGGAAGACATAACATGGAAAGAAGCATGATGAAGAGGGTGAGAATTGGAATACATTTGTTAAACATCAGCTCCTCCCTCCCCCTCAATTTACTTGGACTACTGGCCCACTTTTGAGATGAAGACCTGGACACTGATAAAACTTTTACCTCCAAAACTTTATGACAGAGATTCAAAAACAGACACAATATGAACACTGTATGAGCACCAGGTAAGAGAAGAACGAGAGTACATGGAAATGAAGGTGGAATTAACATTATTATTGAGTGCAGATGTTGCCTTTCAAAACTCAAAGCACTTGCCTCCTTGAAAATCGGTGCAGTGCCACTTACAGGATAGGATTCAGGATGTACAGGGGCACCTTTCTGCTCTCTACAGCTACTTGGCAGTGCCAGGGACACAGCAGGGACTGTGACACAGCAACATTGCAATTGCTGAATTAATTCAATGAAAGTAATAGTCTCTGTAGTTAATTCAATTACTGTATTTTGGTTTTGCTTAATTTGGTTAAATTATGCCCTCCCTTATGTCTGCAAATCTGTTTTACACCTTCATTCTTCCCCCTCACTCTTCACATTACAGGCTCAAAGGACCAAATCCAGCCCTATAAGCCTGACATGGGACCAGAAGGAACCATTAAGGCCTTGTATTGCACAATTATTTGTCACCCCAATAATCCACTTTCTAGTTAAAGCCTTTCACTTTTTCCCCTCACTATTTGTTCGCAACTCTTAATCCTAAAGATTTGTACCTAGGCCAATGAAGTTTCATCCAAGCTGAAAAACCTCAGACAATAGCTCTCAGAAGTATAACATAACCCGTAACGGGTTAATTCTGAAAACTCTGTAGAATGATTTTATGGCAGCTTTCGCTCTTTCATTGCTCATGGCATAAGAAAGTAAGAGCTGTTACATTTATTGCTAAGATTCTTATGTCTCTTCTTGGTATCTAAGATTTCCAATGTCCTCTCTCACAGCTGCCCAAGTCCCGAATTTGCTCTTGGTCAAATATATCAGAAATATAATTCATAAATACAACACTTTAAAGCGCGTGCAAAATAAAGTCCTTTGTCCACTGTAATTTCATTTAATTTTGTTAATTTTGTATTTCGATTATAATTGTAACGCAAGTTTTAAAAACTTTTTCTTCACGCATTATAAAGAATCCAGAATATCATGCAACATGAAATATATAATCTTACATTAAAATTTACACCCAGCATTAATAAGGAGACCATCAAGTTATCCTACTGTAATTGTGGCTTTGGTTCCTTTAAAATACAGTTTTAGCTGCATTATTTATATGGATGCAATACTTCATGATAAGCATTAAATCAAGACAATATTCATACTCAAACCATAAAGAAGTGCATTGCTAATTACTGTATACAATAATATCTTCATTGTTCATTGTATTCTTTAAATGTATCAATGACAAGAAGTGCTTAAATCATGCTGTGAATATGCTCTCAATGAATAAAGCAGAGAGTCATGTATCAGCAAATACCAAAAACCACCAGCACAAAAATCCCACAAGAATAATAGTGGTCTTGAGCGAGCAGAAAGTACATCTATAAAATGTTGGGATTAGTTTCTCAAAGCAAGTTACAAATTATTTCATATATATACATATACACAATCAAACAACCTTTAAGAACAAAACCTTTAATAATGACCTTAAAGCGGTAGAAAAATGAGCTCTATTTAGTGGGGAGGAGTATAGAGATGCAAGACAATTTTTTTTATTTGTTTGGCCTGGAAGAAGTTACTGAAAGTCACCGGACTTCCCTTCTTGTAACAAAGAGGTTGGAATAATTCAAGGGTGTTGGAAGCTTCACTTCAGAAAATCGATTTTGTACACAGAAACTTGCGCTAGTAAGTCAAGGAAATAACATTATATATGGCCTTAAGAATCAGCAGGGTTAGGACCAAAGACCATAAACTCCTCCAGACGGTACACAGCTGTCTTCCAAAACAGCAGTGCAGTGCAGAAAGCAGCAGAATGCCAGAACTGCCCATTTCACTAAAAACATACGCTTAAAAAATGGAGCTTTGATTACAGAGACAATGGTAATACTTTAAAATACAAAACCTATTCAAAGAAAATAGCTAAAATAACAAAAAACTGTCATAAAAGCTGCTCAGAGGATTACATCATATGTTGTCAATTTTATTAAATTTCCATTTTCCTCAAAATCTGTTTTCTGTACCTAAAACATAAAAACTATTAACAGTAGTCAATTTTCGGCAGAGTATTTTCCCAGAATTCATCCATTAGTGTCACAGTAGTTACACAAACAGTAAAGTACAACAAATTCTTTAAATGTTAAAAGCAATTTTTCTCTCTTTTTTTAGAATTAAAAAACCCCCAATAAAAATAAAAGGAAAGACATGCAGACATGCAAGACATAGTCTGAGTAAAGGAGTTCCTACACCTGGACAGGTACATGGGAGTTTGTTTTCATTTAATTAAAATACCATTTATTTTATTAAAATGTTAATACTGTACTTTATAAAGCATCATGCAAAACCGGAAACAGCTTTATCACATACTGTCAAAAGGATGGAGAATCTTCTTCCCATATCCTATGCTATTTAATTACACACCCAAAATCACAACCAAAAGAACAAGTTGTACCAGTTACTCAGATGTGCTCTAACACAACACTCCATTTTCAATATTGACTGACAACTGTGGAATAGGAAAACAACCCCTTTTTCACTGACATCACAAACAACATGCAAAGAGGGGCCCTCCTTTAAAAGTCAATTATAGCATTAAGTCCTATTTTGTTTTTCTTGTTCTCAGTGTTGCCCTTTTTTAAAAATACGATTACTTCCCTTAAATAATTCAACTTAAGTGTTTACCTTGATCAGCCGTAACAATAAACTCATGAGAGTGTTTACAAGCATAAAAAGCAGTCCCCCTTCTCATTCGATCTAATTTTACTACACTTCAATTCCACTGACTGCCTCTAATTGTGCATTAAGATACACACAAAGAAAATGATGATACCGCATTGGAAAACTCATTTTGGTCAATTTTTTACCTACTTGTTCTCTGCATTTTCATTCCCTCTTCACATTTTGGCAACTACCTCAAAACGTCCAGTAGTATCAGAAGTACATCACCCCAATTTTACATCGAGGAGGTTAACACAAGATGAACAGGGATGCCATTCTGCTGTCACACAAAAATGACAAGATACTGATAATTATGGTAGGACCTGTACCTTTGCCATTCTAGAATACAGTGTGAGAAGAAAATTTAGATCAAAAGACCTGGTGCTGTATTTTATTTGTTCTTTGGTTTATTTTTAAGAACAAAAGCAAGCAAACCACTGATTTATTTAGAAAACAGTGGGTTAAATTGGGTTTGGGGGTTTTTTTGTATTTTGAGACAGAACTTTTAGAGGACCATAACACACACACACACACTCTCTGTTCTTCTCACCTTCTTACTTACTTTCTCTTAATAATCACATACTTCTTATCAGTTAGCAGTTTTTCTTAGTGGATTCACGGCCTCAGATTCTTTTCTCTGAGCAGGTCCAGCTGGCAACAATACATTGCCAAGCGCTTGATTAAACATTAGCATTGTTCCACTGTTTGCTCCCTAGAAGCTCCAACAATAAAGAAGCAGTAGTAGCAGAAATTTCACAAAACTCAAGAACACTACTTGTTCTTTGACAAGTTTTAGAGAAGTCTAAATCACATGAGAGCATGCTTGATCAATCTATCCTGTCTTTTTTGCATCTAGACACCAATTACTGTGTAGCATCTCCGCACCAGCTAGAGTATGGAAGGAAAAGCAGCCTACTTTGTATAGAAAAACAAAGACGTGTATTAAGATAAGCTAATGGCGAGAAAGGTAACATTATTTCTACAAATCTGTGACTTTTGTAACTAATTCTCTAATTCAAATCCTATGCTACATCTTCATTCTTTCCCTTTTACTTTTCCACCTGCAATGCACAATGTATATTGTTAAGTGGCTTCATATTAACAAGTAACAGAAAAGTATCCTCTCCAATCTACCTATTTAAATTTCTAGGAATTTCTCTTCCATGGTTTGTTAGAAACAGTGCCTTTTGTTTATACTTACATATAAAATAGAAGCACAACCTTAAGTACGCTTGATTATAAATGAATGTTCTTGTCAGCTACAAGCAGATGCATGTCCATACACATGAAAGGAAAAAACGAATCTTCACAATTTAAGGGCTTCAAAGTCAGGAAATCTTTACCATCTACGTTCAATCTAATTTCAAGTTCTGTTCAGCAAAGTGATAGCTGAGAAATGACAGTTACCAATGATTTTCAGAATATACCTCAGCTCCTGCACTATTACAAACACGAAATCTCAAACTTAAGAAGTTACCTGAGTAGAATCAAGAAGATTATGATCAATCAAACAGTAGAAAAAAAAAAAGTTACACAATCTTTACCTCTGATACAATGATCTTTTTCAGATCTGAAAAAGCCTTGTGAAGTACAGAGCCCATGCTCAAAGTGAGGTAGGGAGATTTACCCAAGATTTACATAAAGTCCAGTGAGATATAAACAGAACAGATATACCCAAGGTACTGATTCAGAGCTCTATACAAAAGGCACTTCAAAGCAGGGCTCACCGATTTATTTTTTAGTTTGAAGAAAATAATAATTGCTTCAATACACAGAGCAACTACCACAGACAACAAGTTACTGAGGGGCACTGGCTTCATGGGGACTGCCTGCATACCCCCCAGCAAATGCCAATCATTCCAGGCAGCGTACCCTTTCATCCACCTGCCTGGCATTACCAAATCGCAGTTACAGCTAGCTAGCTAGGCCTTGGACACAAACATACATATGATTTACCAAAAACAGGACAATAAGATTCAACTAACTTTGTAGTATGTGTGTTAGGTGTGAACTGCTTATAAATAAGATGCTATAAATTCAGTTTCCCCTTAGACATCTAAAGAGACAGAACCTACTGTTCCAGCTTCAGTTCTTCTATTCACAAGCCAGCATCATAACCTCCCTTCTGCATGCCAAAAGCATAAGCAGAAGTAACAAATAACAGCAAACCCTTCTTAAAATCTTTAATCTAGAACCTGAACTGCAGAGACATGTTTTTCCTCCATTTCGGAGCGCTACTAAGCAATAGCTTTTGCAACAAGAGAAGCACAACAAGTATGAGTGCTTCCATGTAAAACAGAGTAGTAAGGTTGTAATACATGAGTAACGTAGGAACGGAATTGCTGCCGAACCAAATTGCCGAATTTACTAGGATACAACATTTGTAAAATGTAGTAAACTGCAACAGCCTTCTCAACTGTAACATGTAAAACATTCCATCTTAGGAAATACATTGCAGCAAATGGTAACAACCCTGATTCGGGCAGTTGAGTAACTGCATAAAGAAGTAATTTTTACACTCTAAATGAAAAGTATTTTAAAACAATTTGAGTGCCATGTCTCAAATACTGCTAACATACAAAGACAGTAGGAATCTAGTCATTAGCAAGTCATTCTAAAGGACAGAATGTTGATAGCTACAGTAAGTTAGTAAACAGGATAATTTCCCAATTATATTGCCTAATACAGTCTGACTGGCATTCCCTTCAAAACAAAAGAAAAGCTTTCACATTTGTGATTTCACTACATTACTGAAAACAGCTGGTAAAAAATCACCAAACTTCCACGCAAGTTAAAACATGTAGGCTTTTTATTTATGTTTGTTAAATCCAAAAGCTATTTTGAAAATAAAAAAATCCTATGGTTTTTTGAAACTACCTTTGCATTTTCTGAATTTACCTTTGAATTTATGTGCAAAGTTCTAATTCACTCCTTCATTAGTGAAAAAAAAAATAAAAATACAACTTTACCAGGAATGAAAGTATTTATTGCAAAGGTTAAGAAGACTTGTTCTTACCTCAACTTTTGTTCGGTAGAGAATGAGACGCTTTAGGCTGCCCACTTTGGCTATGTGGTTGAAAGCCTGAGGTGGTATTTTATCACAGGATGAGAGATTTAATTCCTGAAGATTTGGACACATTTCAGTAATGACCTCCAAGCACGTTTCATTGAGGAAATGGCCACACGACAACTCAAGACGTACTAATTCAGAGCCACAAACTTTCAAGAACCTGCAAAAACCGTATTTTAAATGAAAAATAAATGTACTTGCAAGTGAGAGTCTGAATACTGTCAAAACCTTAAGCATGTAAACCAGGAAAGAGTTCCTTTCAACAGTGAAAAGCCTACAGACCACAGCTCTTATGTCACCTCAGTTAACTAACAGAAAACATGATTAGGGTAAAGTAAATTAATCATAACCATTCTGAAGAAGTTACTTCTGAATCAAATCTGTACAAATCCGGAAGAGACCAAACCAATTAGGTGTTGAGTTAGAGAGCAATATTCAAAAAACCAAAGGTAGTCTGAAAGTCAAGGCTCTTTCATCAACATTAACTTGCTACTGTACATAACCTAGATATTATACAATGTTTTGTACAAAGCAATATCTGACTACATACATTTTAAGAAACACAGAAGCCTATATAATGCTATACATGGCATAAGGAGGCTAATGTCACTAAAGCAGCCTTAAAAAGCAACTCTACCTTGAAAATGAATTGCAAAAGAATAATCAGGGGTGAGAATGCCAGAGAGAGGGCTTTTTATTAAACTAATATTAGTCTGGGAAATTCTGTTTTGATTTAGAAAACTGGAACACGCTTCCTTCCTGCCAGTTACTCTGAGACAATGGAGCAAACATGGATCATGTTTGAAACGTTTTTAAATAGTCCCCAAAGCCAATTTTGACAATGGCTTGCAGGTTTCCACCAATAATTTCCTATTTATCTCAGAAAAATCCACAAATGTGAAAATGAGGTTAAACAAATACTTTGAAATGGATGAAATATTCAGGATAAGTATTTTAAGACTTTCAGAAAGACACCTCATTCCTTTCATTAACAAATAAGTCAAAATCAACACTTTGTAGCTGTTCTAGAACACAGATTTCTAAGGACTATTTCACATGACTAATTGGAATTACAAAAATTTAAGACCTTAGAAGACAAACTATCCAAAATTTAAAAACTTTTATGGTCTCTGAATGAATTTATACCTTCTGTCAAAGATCTTGTGACAGAAATTCAAGCTCTATTATATCTAATCCAAGCTTTAATCAAAACCACACATAAGCTTATGTCTCTTTTTATTGCAAAGATAACCTTCAAACTGTAAATTGATCACGAGGCTTTTAAGTTTGATATTGAATAGGGAAAAAAAAAAAAAACCCACACATTTGCAGTGATTTTGTTACACTTTATTTGAATAGTTTATCCAGTAGAAAAAACTAAGTTTCTAACCTATGGGCTGCAATAAGCTCCCTTTGTTACTTCCTAGAATAATACAGCTACTTGTGAGACAGTATGAATTAGTTCCTCATAATAAATATTCTGATCTACTCTATTACCAGTTCTATCCTACAAAAAGCTTCTTGCAGACAGAGCAGCTTTAGGTTCTGACACTTTCACTGCAAAGTTAGTATTACTTCTTGGATTTAACTGATACAATAGAAATGCCAGAGACACGAGGATCCTGCTTTGCACAAAAACTCCTATTGCTACAACTACATGGGTATCAGCCTTCCAAAGACTTTGCTCCTTCTGAACCTTAGGATGAAATAAACGCTGTCTTAAAAGCAGACACGTTCAGGGAGGCATTCCTTAATGACATTAACAGTAGCATGGGAATTCAAGTCCATCTTCAAATGGATCCAAGTTTTCAAACCTTCTCCCTTCCCTATTTTTTCATTACTCACTCAAGTCATACTTGCCATTCATCATCACCTTTTTTTATTCCTTTCATCTTGCACATTACACGGCCTTAGCTTGATTATGCAGATCCTATCCAACACAGAAGGGAAAGGAGATTCCAGGGTGGCATCTCCATCCCTGGAGGTTTCCAAGAGTCACCTGAAACCTTGACTGACCTGATCTAGCATTGGGCACACTGGCACTTCAAGTGGGAGCCTGGAGTAGATGACCTTCAGAGGTCCCTAACATCCAACATTTCTATCAGCCTATGCAAACAAAGAGAGGGACTGAGAAATGAAAGGGGAGACATAAGCCCCAGAGCCACAGGGTTCTGCCAAGTATGGCCTTCAAATCTACTCTTCCACTGCTTTTGTCTAACTCTGCCATCTCTCTTCAGAATCTATTTTAGCTTGTCAAGTCAGAGTTTAATCAAACACCAAGCACGTATTTGCTGTTTTCATACTGGATACAGTGAATTCACCTAGACTGGCAAGCCTTCTTATGGGAGCACCAGAGCTGAAATGATACGAAAATTCACAATTAACATCAGGTATTTAAACATTAAACTGCTATTTTAGACTAGCAATAGAGTTCAACACTGCCATGGAGAAACACAGGACAGAAAGCCCCTGGAAATCAGAGACATATGGATTCATTGCTGATTACCAATTAGCCAATTCCTCTATTTAATGAGTGCTTTAACAATACATTCACACAGCTTCTTTCATCAACAAATTATCAGGTTTGTTTGAATGGTGATATTTTCCATAAAACCTTGTCAATCGTCACTTATTATACCTCTAGCTTTTAATTTGTAACAGATAAATATTTTATGAATTACTCCATTACAATAATGGATGTTAGGTTAACTGCCATATAATTTAACAGGGCTTGGCTGTTATAAATGTTGGTACAGCTCAACACTTTTCTCCTTCTAGGACTATTAAAAGTTAACATTACCAGATCAGGAAAACACTCACTTAACCCCCTAGCCTTGGAGAAGAACTCCAGGCTCACCAGCTTGAGGAGTTATTATCCTCGTAACGTTTTATTTAAATTCATTACACTTGAAACACACAGGCAGAGCAAACACAGTGATAGCAACGAGCATTACACTTCATGGTTTTACTGCCTTTTTGGAAAGGGTTATTTAGGAGACATTAAACAGAAAGGCAAGGGGGATAAGGGACATGCAGCAGGGTACAAGAACAAGCTGACAGACATCAAGTAAAGGGACAAACAGAAACAGGAGGAGGAATTTGAGGAAATCACCAACCGGCACAGGGCAGAGAACATTAGACAGGACTGCAGAGTTCTCTGAACGATCGAGACACCCCAATCTTTGTTCGCACTTAACAGACTGCTCAGGACAGAGGTTTCTGCTAACGTCTTTCTACATGGATCTTCAAAGCCATATGGCAAGGTACAACATGGGTTCTCATGCTTTGAGAACAAATGTGGCATTGCCTTCATACTTCTGAGACTTAACAGACACTGGATGCCTGGCTCTGACTTAGCTTATCTGAAAACAAACAACCCCCAAAAAAGCACCTTCTACTCAAATCAACACTTCTTCACAGACCTCTCCTTTAATCACTGAGGATTGACTGGTTCCCATTTTTAGTCTCTCCTCCTTTCTGCACAGTCATCCACCCCTTTAGTTTTGCTTTTATTATCAATATTTTATACACACAATTTCTGAAGTCATTTCCCTTCATCTCTTCATATTTGTTATGAAATATGACTGATTAAATAACCTAGGAGAATGTGAACATGTACATTTACTTTGCTAGGCACTGGACTGGGCCTTTCCCTCTAAGTTCATCCTCATTCTAGACTGCAGTATTTCAGGGGTTGTTTTGGTTGGGTTTTGGGGTTTGTTTTTGGTTGGTGGGGTTTTGTGGCTTTTTTTTGGGGGGGGGTGGGTGGTGATGGTGTTTTGCTTTGTTTGGTTTTAATTAAAAAAAAGAAATCTCACTTCCATCACTTTCTGCTTGTTTTCAAGAACTGCTGCTCATTATCCCCTTCTTCAGCTTTTAGGAAGTGAGTTAGTCCTAGTGAAATCCTCGTGAAACATCAAACACATCTATTAACACTTAAGACACTATTTGTTTATGCTGAGTCACTTAGTCTATTAACAACTTCCAATCTTGTAATTAATGTCTGTATCATAGGCATATCCCATGAGCCAAAGAAGATCCAAAATTAAAATATCAAGGTAAAAGCACCCTTCACGTCAGAACTGGACACGTAAAATGTCCTAAACAAAATCCTCAAAATACCTTTAGACATATGCTTAAGAGGAAATCGAACACATCAACATTTGTTCCAGTGGTTTCTAATGGAACTGCAAACCCTACACTTCACTGTTAGCATTATGATCCCCACTTTATAGAATCATCACAGAACGGTTTGGGTTGGAAGGGCCCTCAAAGATCATCTAGTTCCATCCCCCCTGCCACGGACAGGGACACCCTCCACTAGACCACATTGCCCAAAGCCTCATCCAACCTGGCCTTGAACACTTCCAGGGATGGGGCATCCACAACTTCTCTGGGCAACCTGTTCCAGTGCCTCACCACCCTCACAGTAAAGAATTTCTTCCTAATATCTAATCTAAATCTACCCTCTTTTAGTTTGAAGCCATTACCCCTTGTCCTATCACTACTTGCCCTCGTAAACAATATCCCACAGTTCTAAGTTACTGAAAACTCTACAACAAGCAACAATCACAGTCCAGTTCTCTCTCATCTACTCATCCTTCCTAAACACAAATAGCTACCTAGTTTTAGATTCCTTTAGTACAATTATCTCAAAAGGTTTCAATCATGCTGATTTTACCAAATTTATTTTCAATGAAAAACTTAGGTAATCATTTTGTCATCACTGACATATAAACCACTGAATTTGGCGTTACAGACAGTGTGTGTGGGGAAACTCCACAAACTTCCATTTATGAACAACATACAGTTGGAGAGATTTCTTTCTTCAGCACTTTCCCTTGTAGTGTAACCTTATGCTAGCATCCAAACCAGGGATGTCACCTCCATTGCTTGACAGATACAACACTGCCCCATTTGCCTAGCCTTACTTGGTATCTCCCTCCTAGAACCGGTATGTGATGAAAACAACCATTTCAGTTTGCTTCAAGCCAACTACACGCTCCTTCTGGCTACTCAGGTCTCCTACTTCCCTAAGCCTGCCACCAGACAATAATAATGTAAAAAAAAACACCAAACAAACCAACAACACACCAACCCAAAAAACCCAACAACCACTTGGATCTTATTCTTCCTCATTTCACTTCTAAGATCTTGAGGTCTTCTCTGTCTTACTGTAGTTCTATCTATATTATTACTCACACAAACTTGGCAGAGGACTTCATAATCCCAACCTGTCTTGCATTTAATCCAATGGCTTGCGGAATTACATTTTAATATACTTCTCAAAGTCCTGTTCAGATATTTTTATATTCACAATGATGTTTTTCCTTTCATGACTGCTGTGTTACAACAGCAAGCAGCAAGTACAGATAACTGTAATAAAAGCATTAAGATTGGCATGACTATGTACCCGTACATAGGGAATGGGTACACAGAGGTGTAGAAGCACGAGAAAGAACAAATGGCAATACAAGGGCTGGTTAGAGCAGTGTGTGTTGGTGGAAGGCCG
This sequence comes from Grus americana, assembly GCF_028858705.1. Classification (NCBI taxonomy): domain Eukaryota; kingdom Metazoa; phylum Chordata; class Aves; order Gruiformes; family Gruidae; genus Grus; species Grus americana. Next base: position 45,226,680 of record NC_072854.1, read on the forward strand.
ATTAGCAGGTCATCAAGCCCCTTGAATATACGGATGTGCAGTTTTTCAGCACACGCAGATTTGGAGACAAAGGACAGAGGTGGCAGAAGATGGAGACTCCTTGCTGGACACATGTCTCGGTCGCCTCTGTGCACGTGAGTATGCACACATGGGAGTGAAGCTGAGTAAAATAATCTTGTTCTTAAATCCAAGTCCCCTTCCCTACCTCTAAGCTATTCTAACTGTTACAATGTTATTTTCTACTCTGGCATGCATTACACTTATTTTTTGTCAGTAAACCTTAAAACATTGAATGCAAGTAGGGAGAATATTAAGTACATGATCTTATGCTTTTCTCAACACAGATGAAACTATTTTCAATAAAAACATGAAAAACAAACATTATGACTTAACCTCAGTTACAGCAACCCCAGGTTTTACTAAAAACTGAGAAATTATAGCAGGAGACAGACATGATTCTTCAATTGAGAATCCTTGTCCAGTCCCACATGACTCCTATTTTCTGTGACTGAGTATTTGATGTATGTTTCAGCAATTTCTCTGACCTTCCTGCTAGTTTGATTGGTAGCAAAGCCTCACCAAGTTAAACATTGTCAAAATACACCTTTATTAAACAGCAACTAAAACCTTCAAACTTTAACAACAACAAAAAAATTGTTAAAGTAGCATTCTTGGAGGTGCTTGTCATGTAAACACTGCATCACCAGCCTGAAAGTAAAACACTATTAATTCATTTTCACAGTATAAAATGTTAGCAGTAAATAAAAATCTTAATACGTCAGATATTTAAAGCAAAGTAATTTAAACAAGCTAGTGACATTACCAGTGATACAAAGAAATTTGCATGCAGAACTCTGTTTTTAAACTGGCATCATCCTTGAGCTGTTCAAACCTCGGAGCATTTATTGAGCGCCTCGATATTTAGCACACCTCCAGTCAACTTGCCTCACTTTTCCTATATAGGTCTTATCCTCCCACGCTGATATTCCCCTGGGATGAACAAATTCACCATACCTCCAATGACGCCAGGAGAAACGCAGTGCTGCTTACATAATGCTTGCTGCGAAATTTCTGTTTATTCCCTGTCACTTTGCATTCCAAACACTTGAGACGGCTCAGATACTCATTTCATTTGTCTTGCACTTTTCCATATACTTTCAGTTCAGTCTAAACAGTAAAGTTTAATTAATTTATATTATATGCTGAAATGAAAAATTTATGGTAGTCATTTTTAGCCCTGAGGAGTAGATGTTATCAATAAGTTAAAATACCTTCAGCTTTGCCTCGGGATGTTCAGATGCCTGAAGCATTCTATCTTCTCATGACAATACAGTATTTGCTTCAGTCACATTTCTTAAAATTAATCTTTTAAAAAGTTTTCTACTTTAATACATTTTTGCAAGAAAATATATATTTTCAATTACTTCTTACAATCATGTCTATATGAACCTTTTAAATCAACACACAAATTTACACAAGCTACTTCTTTTAAGACTGTTGTAGGAAAGGACAGGTAAAAACATTTTGGAAGGATATTTGCCAAAATAAAATTCGAGCAAGAGTAGCATTTTAACATGCCCGGACTTGCAAAAATCATAGCCTAAGCTGTATAGTTGCAAGAATGAAACTAACTCTACCGGTTCTGAATTCAACAGTGCCAACTCTAACACCAAGTGCTGAGAAAAGTGCAAAAATAAAGAAAACAAAACAAAAAACCAGGCAAAAGCAAAATGCTGTTATCTGCGAGGATAAGGTATTTTGGGTTTAGCATTTTCCTGGTTTTGTACTGCAGCAATTTGTAGTTTTTGTGAAGTTATTTACAAATTTCATTTAGAAAATAATATTTTTTCTCCTTGAATTGACAAATATAGGTTGGCCTTTTAAAAACAGCGTAACGGAGTCCTTCAAACCGGACTTCTAGGCAGAATTCCCTCCAGGTAGTTGGTTTGATGGCCATTCATGGTCGCTTATGCAGCAACTTATCACAAAAATTTATAAACTTGAAGTATTGGAACAAGCAATTTAGGCTTGTTTCAACTCAACCTCAAGTTGCAAGAAGACTTTTTCATCAAATAAATCCAAAATAAAAGATGTGGCTTGGTACCGTATAGGCACACCTCATCGCCGTATTTGGAAATTTCTTTTGCAGAAAGAAATAGATAACACCAAGACCAGAGAGGGAGCCAAAGAGAGCAGGATAAAGAGAAACCAACAAACTGATTCAGAAACATTCACGCAGTAGGCAGGAAGAGAAGGTTTTACATGAATAAATGTAGTGCCACATGTCTTCTGCTGTTACATATAGAGACAGAAATATGCATTTAATTTCTGCAAAGAACAATTACAGTCTGAAAATTTGATTAAGTTTTTAGCAACAGTTAACATCAGGAGGTAACTGATAAAAGCAGCAATGCACTCTCCCAAGCCAACTGAGAACCTCCTCTGCAATACTCACATTCTGAAGAGTAAACTAGAAAGAAAACTTAAGTGTGAAATAGAACTCCTAGGAAAGTCAAAGTACCTCCATTCTTTGGAAACTCTGTTTTGCATAATATCTCCCAAAAGACAGGCTGGGTGAGGAATATCTCAAAGTCCAAAAGGAAAAATTGTGGGAGTTCATGACTATGTGTCCTGGATGCTGCAATATCCACATGACAGTAGTTTCTTAATGACAGCCAGGGCAATAAAACTAAGATATTACTTGACAGATTTCTCCTTTGAGGAACTGTTATCTCTTACCAGGAAGCTACTTTTTTGAAGAAAGTTACATTAATGCTTTTGAAAAGCAAGTGCTGTTCTAAAAAGTCTCCTGTATTAATAGATACTTCCATAGCAAATGTGCAGCAAATCTTCCTTTCTTTGAGGCCAGCAAATTTGACAAACATACTGATGAAGGATGTCAAAAGGAAAATTTGTCTTTGGAAATTCTACTAGAAAAGACACTTCTACAGAACAAAGAGTTGCAAAATTATTTCTCTATCAGGAAAAAGAAAATTTTCAAACCCAGACCTAGTTCCAGTGGAGAATTTTTGATTCAGAAGTGAAAATTCTGAGCAGAAGTCACGCCTGAAAATTATTTAGCTTACAACTTTGTTTCAAAAATTTATGATTGAACTGCATCTCCCATTCCCTGACTGCATGTATGTCTTCCAAGAAATACTTTTTCCTAGAAATACAGGTAACTCACAATTATATCAATGTCCAAAAACACTTATCCCCTTGTTACAAATAAATATCATCCATGATAATGAACACAAATTGACCATGTTTATTCACACATTATTAATACTCAAACAATGAGTATTACTTATTTTAGAAATGCTGACTACATGTAAGTGCTGCTTTTAGTTCAGCACTGAAGTAAAAAAAGTCATCAGGAATAAAGCCATTTTCAACTAACTGGAAGTCAGAAATACCAGAACTGCAAAGTTTATAATTTTCTGAATTTGGACATTCATTACTTTCAAGACAACAAAAATTTTTAGCAGTACTGCATGTTCAAAAAAAAAAATGAAAATTTTAAAAAATTGCCATGAAGATGTACATGCCTTTAAGTTTTAAAAGACCGATTTAATAGCTAAGCACCAGAAAGCAAGCACTTCATGATTTGAGAGTTGAATTCTCAATTAAGGTTTGCATAATTATTCTCTGCGTAATGTATCTAATATGAAATCCAAATTTAGAGGAAATGTTTGTACCCCATTCAACAACTAGCTGCTATCTATCTCCCTTTTCTCCCAACAAGCACAAAAGAGCATAGGGCTCTTGGATTATACTGGAAGGTCAGGAAAAAAGGAAGCGACGTTCTCATCTTGACAAAGTATTTCTTCAAATTATTTTACTTCCTCAGGGATGGCACCCAGGCACCAAAGGGAAGAAAATATTTGAATAGCTGATTTAACCTTTTTCCTTCGGAAAACAAAAGAGAGTTAAGACAAATTTTTTTAGATATATTAAACATTTCTGTTTCTTATCTGTCAAGGTCTGCTTTCACCTGCCATTGCTGATTACCTCTTAGTCAAAGCAGCAATTTTTGCTTAAATGCATTGATAGATGCTGTTTAACTAATGCAAACAAGCAAAGAAGCAAGAAATGATATATTAAGAAAGCAGAGAACACGGCTGTTATACAGAGAAGAATCCCTACGAATTTGCTATTTTAATGACCTATAGCACAGTCATATTTTCAGCCCAGTGGAAGATGCACATGCAAACCCCCTGTTTTCCAACAGGGCTAATGTTTTAAATCATTTTTATGAAAATATTTGCATTTACATTGCACTCCAGTGATTACTTAGGGCCCATACCTTGTAAGCATGCACCGTAATCAGTTTATTACTGCAGCCATTCTAATACAGTCCTACTGATGACTCATCTGTACCAAGAACAACTGCAAACATTTTCTTCATGAGACGGACTTTTGACAGCTCGGTTCTAGTGGAGTCTTTTAGAAGCCCAGGAGAAAGCAAAACCCTGCTCCACCAGGAAGAAGCCTTTCGGTCACAGGCAGTTTGGCACATGCAGACTCTACATATTGAAATGGGCTTCTGCTGCTATATCTAGTATCTCTTACTGGTTTAACTGTTGGTTTTTTTCTACATCATAACAAGCACACCCTTTATGGTAAATCAAAGCCATTTTTTGTTTTTTAATAAGGTTTCAAATACTTAGTGAAAGTACTGCATACCAGCTCTGCAAACAAAGCTTGTCAAAATACTTCTGAACATTTAGCACTGACCTGCTAAATCCAGAAACAGAGATGGCTCCCCTGTTTCCAGTCCAAGACAAATTCAGCCACTGAACGAGAGTGCAGCGAGACTGTAGGTATTCCAGAGATGTGTCATTAATCCTTGCCCAGTAAGGTTGTAAACTGAGATGAATGTACTGCAGAGGATCACAGCAATGTTGATACAGTAGCTTACAAGTTTGCGCTAGTCTACACAGGTCTGGTACTGTAAGGTGACTCAAAATCAACTGGATGAGCTATATTAAAAACAGAAAAAAAAAAAAGTCACAGATGGCCACATAGCACTTGAAGTGTTAAGGGAAAACTGCAAAGGAATAAGAAAAGATGTTCTAACTTCAAAGAAAAGTAAATCCTTTTACTTAAAAGTAACTTCTCGAATAAATCATTGATTAACTATTAAAGAGGACTGCACCGTCTTCTCAATTTGACAACATATAAAACAAGAAAGGAAAAAGCAGATCAGCATATGAAAGTGACAGGAAGCTTTCAAATTAGAAGTTTCTGTACCCATGCTAATTTAAACAGTGATACGTATGTAAACACTATGTTTACATATTTCCCTTCACAATGTGCATTGCCGTCAATCAGAATGCTGAATTGGTGTCCTCTTTCTTCTCTGGATTTGGTTTTTAAGATGGTAGCCTATTTTCAGAGTACATGGAAAAACCATACCACGTCCCAATTTCCCCACCCCTTGAACTGATTTCAGATTTATTCCTCCGCTCCCTGCTTTAAAAATCAGTGTTTTGTCTTCCACCTTATATCCTCTCCCATACATGCTGGACTATGCAACTAGATAAAAAATTCAACATATTCAGATCTTCTTTTATGAAGTAATCTCTTTCTTGCTGTAATACTTTGAGAGTATATTTGTTTTATGCCAGAGTCAAATCTGAAAGGCAAAACCTCTTTTTACCTTTATCAGATTGAATAATCTCAGCTTCAGAATAATCACCAGCCCTTCTGACTAGTACCACTATATACATTTTTGTAATGACTTATCTCACATTCAGAAATGAAGAAATATCATGCTCTGTTTTCCTTTCTAAAGGAAGATCAGCACACACAGACACATAAATACTCACTTTATGAAATAACAAAACCGCTCAACAAAAAAAAAATCTCCTTTAGCTTAGAAACTGAGAGAACATGCACTTGAAAAATGAAATCTAAAAATTAATGTTTACTTTACCAAAGCTGTCTTTAACAGCTACAAGTACCTGCACTCAAGTTATGTAACTAAAATTGACTAAGTGTTTTCAAGCAGAGTGGGAAACAATAACTTATTGAAATGAATCAGTGTAAATTAAAAAAAAACAAAACAAAACACACCCCCTCGCCCCCCCAAAAAAAACCCAAACAGCTTAAACTGAAGAGAGTCCTGTGGCCCTTTCAAAATACCATAATGTTTCATTTTAATGTCTCATAAGGATTCATAGAACAAACCCGCCAAAAATCAGAATAAAATGCTTGACATAAAATGAAAATGAAGCTTTTTGTGAGATCCAAACAGATTGTACTTCCAATGTACCAGTTGATTATGCAGCTAGCTTCCGCCTCCCCTCCTCCCCCCCTTCATTTTTGGAAGAGAAGAAATAAGAAAACAATCCAACTTCCTGCAAAATCAAAAATGTTACTTCCTACTCAGCTCCAGATTTAGTATTTGGATTTCAAACATGATCTACAACTCTTCAAAAAAATTTTAACTTCAAGTGCAATGCCAAAATGCAGTGTTTGCATATACTCCAGTTTCTCTCAAGCTTGATTTCAAGCCTTCCTTCTTCCCTCCTCCTCGCTCTTTCTTCCCCCTAAAAACAGCCCAGGTTGCCTCTGCAGGTGCCTGGAACTCTCACCTCAGCTTCATGCAGAGGATCTGCGTAGACATTTCAATCTGACAGCAATATACATATAAAATTTATATAATATACAATAACCGCAGTTTATATAATCGGCAAAGTTTGCTCCCAAGGGACATTTAGGTTGCTGGCATTTTGGTATCTGAGAGAGCGCAAAATAACTAGGAGCTAACATAGATATAATCCCAAGTTAATATCTTTATTTTTGTTTGGCTCAGACCCATACTTCACCTTAAAAGTTGCTTAACACAGTTTTATCATTCTAATAGTAGATACCTAAACATATACCTATTTTTCTAAGACCATCAATTCACTTTAAATAATTTTCAATAGTCTGAAAAACAGCTTCAAACTATTTTGCAATCTTTCAGCTATTCCCCACTCTGTAAGCCACCCAAATATCTATTTGACGAACATCTTTTCCCTCAGATTTTTCCCAGCTTATTTAGCAAGTTTTCTAGAGCAGAGAGCTCAGCAAATGTTGCAGTTAGCTAAATTTATGTCTGTAATAACGTCTGATAAAAACAAAGTAACACGAATTTTGTTCAATGGAAAAAAAAGTTATTTTCTAACTTCTGAGCAGTATAGATAATGGTGAATGAAACTATAAATGCCTCACCAATGTCCCTTTATACTAAATGATGACTTTAATGAGTATTTCATAACATATAGGATGTTGCAATCTTGCCACACCTGAGATGAAATCTCTTACCACATGAATATTTTAATCGAGGGGGAAAAAAAAAATCCTTCTTTATTTTTTACTGAAATTATGCTACTTCATAATATCTAGAATGAAAAAAATATAATGAAATGTCACTACTATGACATTAAGATATAAAGTACTTTTTTCTTCTGTTTTTTGATTAAACAAAGATAACAGGTTCCAAACCTACAGGCTAATAACCATTAATCACCGTTAGTCTGGAGTCTGGTGTCTGTCAGAAATTCGCTTTTTATGTGTGTGTATCCTAGCATAAAGTACAATTTGATACCATAATGAGAATGTGACATGATGTGCTGTATTGTGCTACACCATGTTCATGGTGATTCCAAGAATGCTGCAGAATTGAGTATCTGCTTTGAAAACTAATTTAGTAACACAGTTTCTCGCAAACAACTGCTTTAACTCTGCATTTATGAAAAAATATGGCAATCATTATTGTTTCACACTTTCTTATAAATCAGTCAGTAAAAACAAAGATTATCAGAAAAACAACCCAAAGGAATATAAAGAGGAAAACAAAATGTTATTTATAAAACACTGATCGCCTTTTTTAGGCTATGATGGACCAAAAATACATAAGTAGTTTCCCATTTGAAGGGCCGATGTGGCACATGCCAGCTTTAGAAACGTGGTTTCACTACAGTGAAAACCTCCAAAAATTGGAGGTTTCCAAATCATAACTCTCCACAACAATTCAACTAACAGTATAAAAATTCACGGTGTGCTGACTGAGCACAAAAAAGATCCTGATTCATATTTGATCCATGTGTGTTTTATTATCATCTCAGTCCCTGATTGCAGTGTCTAACATATTAGCATGTAGTTTGAATTATAAATTAAAAAGTATAACATCTGGAAAAAAACCAGAGATGTCACCCACTGCATCAAAGTTCGCTTATAAGCTCAGACAGGATCGCCACCACACTCTTCAATACATGGGATAAAAATTTACCAATGACGTAGCTCCTGATAGTATTTACCTACGCAAAAGTTTCTGCAGCATTTTTAAGCTTTTTTTGCTGAGTAACAGCAAGCAACAGCCATTTGTACCAATGTACTTTCTGTGGCTAGAGCACAATAATGCAGAACTTGATTTGGTCAGAAAATAATGCTTGGATGCTGGTCAAACCTAGAACATCTGCACTTCCCACAAATTCCCTCCTTCAGTTCTTCAACATGAGTCCCTCCAATAGGAAAATATATTGGCCTATGCAAACCACTCATTCAGAAACACACAAATGAATGACTTGCAATATTTTTCATTCTGCAGCTAGAGCTGCCACAGCTTAGACTCTAATTAGAATTGATACTAAGACATGTTCAGATAAAGGACAAAGGATATGTGCACAAAAGGGCGAAGAGAGAAGGCAGAAAGGAGAAGATGGCATTCTAGGGCTTCTGACATTCCTCAGCATCGTTTAAGAAAAGAGAGTCCCTAGTTCCACGATCCTATAACTTGCACCAGCAAATGCATACAGAGTCAATAGCACACATGAAAAGCGGATCCTGCAACTGTTTCACAAAACACAACCATTTCAGCCTCTCTCTTCTTTATTCTACTAACATAATATGCTTTGGTGGAGTGGGCTTCACATCACCAGGCTATAGGCTCTGATACTCTCAGCACTGAAAGGCTGTAAAGGTTTTAAGTCCCTTCTTGATTCAAAGAAAAGGAAAGGATCTTACTGACAGACTGCACAATCAAATAATCGAGACTCCAAGAGGACTAAAACTGGAGAGATCTTCTCCATGTGCCATCGCTCAGAGCCCTGTCTGCTATAGCAACTGGCAGTACATTGGCCATTAGCTGAAGGGAATCTCGTGCCATATGGTTATTAGCTGTTAAGACAGCTTTTAAGACCCTCATGAGTTTCTCTTTCCAAAGAGAGGCATAAAATCTTGCTGATTATCCAAAAGACTACAAATATTTGTTCTGGAAAGATGCAAGAAGTTTACTGTTGAGGGAAGAAAGCGTATGAAATTTAAAAATGCTCCTGCTTACTGCTCCGACTCTTCTGAGTATCATTTAAGGGATGCAGATCTTACTTTCAAGACCTGTTTTCCTGGAACACAGGTGCCAAATCCACATTTAGCAGTGGAAGCAACTCACTTCCCCAGTAGACATGAACAGATCATCAATCTTGTAGGCAGCTTTAGGAAAAATTGGCTTTAAGGAATGACAAAGATGTCATTTATATCTTTTTATATCAAAATTTATATTAAAAAGTATCTTTTGGACTGCAGCATGCAGGATTTCTCCCGACTCTCCTCTCTGGAGGACAGAAGTTAGGTTCTTGGTACCTGGCACAACTTGGTGAGCCTCGAACTTCACAAGAGGTATGCTGTGACAGGTATTCCTCACCTTTCTCAAAGGCTTTTAACTTGCTCAGGCCTTCGGGTCTCAAGCACTCTGTAAAGCCAACTAAGACTAAGGTCTTACTCCTTCCACTTTAGAAGCAGCACAAGTTAGTCAAAGATAAGTGGGAAGAAAGACAAGGACATTAAGTGTTTCCTAGAAAATCCTTCCTCAATTTTAATGTAATTCTGCAGAACAGATGATAGTACAAAGTACTTAACAGCTACTAAGGGCTGGTTAACACCATCCATGAGCAGGGAAGGAAAATTCTCTCACCTAGTTCATCCAAGATGTCACCCTTTCTTCTAAGGAAGTCTGTGCCCCAGGAGCTGAGCATTTTTCTCTTTTGGTGTTTAGAGCTCAGAGTGAAGCAAGCCATTCATAATACCATTTTGAAGAACACCACAGCCTATGAAAGGATAGTCTATGGAAGTTTCAGAAAGACAACAAAGGCAAAAAACAAAGGCTGGAGGCTGCTGCCTACTTGAAGATTAGCACAGAAGACCACTCTGCCTGTGTATTTTGTGAATTATGGAGGGTAGTATGAAAAAGCCTGAAAGAGCTCAAATAAGGAATAGGCATATGTATGAAGACTTAGGATAGTTACATGTTCACAATCAACATGAACATATAAAAAGATACAATTTTTCATGTATCAATCAAGACTGCAAGGAGTCAGCGGTTGCCTTACTTCATTATTACAAGGTTCAAACACTTCCCAGAAAAATCTGACACCTGTCAGTCTTGAAGACAGCATGCAGAGTACTGTTCCACTGTATCACATATCTGATGTGATAAAAAACTGTCATACTACAAAGTACAACATTTTTGTTGTTCTGATACCCAAACCTCCAAGCTGGACCAAGAAGGTAGGAGGCTGAGATTTCTGCTGTCACAAATCCAGTCCAGAAATAGCCTTTTGTAGTTTTCTGATAAATATTCCACCCATATTTTCAGTTTCTTTAAATCAAAGCAGAAGAAAAAAAAATGTTCTTGGTATTGATAGACCATATAAATGCATTCATGAAACCAAACATGTTAAAAAATGGATAAAAAAGGAAGCTGGAACACAAACAAGAAAGCAGAAAAGCACAATAAAGTACATGGAGGCAGAATTTCATAGGAGTAACAGGACCACACAAATACTTCCTGAATCATAATCTTAATATGTATAATCATGTGGAACAGAAAAGACATTAATCAATCTCAATAGTCTACTATACTACAAATCAATTTATCCAGCTTTTTCAAACAAGACTTCCTAGATTTAAATCAAGTTTTCTCTACAATTAATTTCTTTGAATGACTAAACCCAACAAATTTTCAAATGCAGTTATACATTTTAAGATGTTCACCTTTGCATATGCAAAGTACTTTCTTTACTTGAGTACTGATATACAAGCACCAACAGTAAAATATATTAAACACTAAATGGACTTTGGGAAAAAGAAAAACATAAACACTAGAGTTAACTCAGGATGAAGTTAGTATCCTCATTTAACATTCCACTGCAGAAACAACAGCAAGAACAAAAAAACAAACTCAAGAACAGAAAAAGACTTAGAAGAAAGATACACAGGAAAAAGATGGAGAGAGTTGTTACATTCTCTTCCTCTCTCTTTACAAGCCCAGCAAACTTCTGCAGGTTACTACAGCACACAGGTACCCAACCACGGCCTTCACCTGCTGAATTTGGGTACTTAGAGACAGAAGAGATGACTAAACGAAAATACTATTTGATTGAATCACGTATTTCTGAAAGCACCCCACAATCAGTGACAGCATCTCTCACCGTCCTCCCGTTGCTTTCAAAAGCGAGTCTGATTCAAGCCACAAGCACTCTGAGCATCTGATGAGTTACCACAATAAACAGTACCCTGAAGAGCAGGAACAATCACGTCTCTGCCCAAGTCCAGAGGTCTGACCAGCAAGTAAACGTTCCTTTCCACTACATGCAAACCCAGTTTATTTCAGCAGAGGTGAAGACAATTACATGATCCCTCAATTCTTACTCCAACTAGGGTACTGGCCTCGATAAAAGGCTACACTCCACTGAGAATTTCCTGGCCTGCACACAATATTCAGCAATCATACTTCACAATCTCATTATACTGGAAATTACAGGAAAGAAAACACTTATCTACACTGACTCTGAGCATACTTGCAACTGCCCCGCTGCCAGGGGATCTGAAAGAAGTAGTTTCTGCACAACTGTTTCCTGTGCTAATGACAGAATAAAAAGTAGAAAAACACATCAAAACAAGACAGTGTACAGAGGTCCAGCTTTTTACTTGCACCATGATTCAAAACTTAGCTGGATGGAAGAAGCTTATTTCATAATGATACAAAAATATTATGGCAGTTTCAAGAACAAAGTTCTGGGTTTTTGTAAGAGAGATAACAGGGGAAAAAAAAAAACTTTTAGCCCACTACAAACAATTTTCACTTCCAGATCTAGATTTCGTCTTTTCATATCTGTTTTATATTTCTTCATCAAACATGAGGACTAAAACTACTGGAAAACTGCCAGAAGCTTCTAAGTTCAAGAGCTAGAAATTCAAGGCTACAATAACTGGTGTAAAAACTGCATGTCAGTGGACAGATTCCTGATAAATAAAAGTGCAGTAACTATGCACATACCAGCAAATGGCTTGCTGGTATCCATCCACAGAAGTAGACAGACTTAGATAATTCAGGCATAACTCTACAATAACTGCAGGAGATTCACAGAAGAATGCAAGGAACTGTAACTGGAAAAAAAAAAACCAAAACAAACAAAAACCAAACAGGTCTTGACCAGTATCCTATAAAGCACCTTTACACCCTTAACGATCAGGACAAATACATTGAGTATAAACAAGCTTTTCTTACCTCATAAGGCAGTTTATCAAAATATCCGTTAGTCGGCCATTCCCTGAGGGTAACAATGCTTAACTGCTTATTAAGGTTGTCCATTCCACAGCCATACTTCTCTTCATCCTCGTCTTCATCAATATCATTCATATCAATCATCGAAGTCTTAAGTGAAAGCACAGGTCTCTCTTTCACACCATGTAGTACTACTGCATCCAATTCGGTGTAATAGTCCAGGAGAGAGCTGTTCACTTCCAATCGGATTAAGTTTGTGGGAAAGTTTATCTGCTTGATACAAGGTGTGAATTGCCGAGCCTGAGGACCATTCACCTTTGTAGGTGCCTCAGACCAAAGGATTTCCCATCTGTGAAAGAAAAATTGCACACACAGACAGTATAGGGATTAAAATCAAAGTTACTAAAGCAATTTCTGAACACAGTAAGACAGCTTCTCTGTCAGAAGTATTTAACAAGTGAGAAACATGGTTGAAAAGACAATGAAAATTGTTACCTTTTCTCTAGGTTTGGTAAATATCCTAAGGATGAATTTAACAGGGCACACTAATTCATGACCTTAGCATATTTTCTCTGCATTGCTAACTAACAAAACAAGCTGTATAGTCAAACTTGCATTAGAGCATTGTTATTCAGGCACAAGTTGTGCTAACATTTCACAGGTAAATGGATTATGGGTGTCTTCACAATGATGGCGTGTTAGTATAAGTATGCAGGGAACAGTCTTGCCATGAAACCCAAACATACAGTCAGCTGACCTCTCTTCTTTCCCACAGAAGGTTTTCACAAAAAGAAAAAAACCCCACAGCTCAGATTTTTTAACATCAAACCTGTTCAAATTGCAGCATTGCAAATTATTAAAAAATAATCTAAACTTTACTTTGTTTATCTGTCTAGGCAAGCAAACAATTCCTTTTAAAAAAGTAATTCACTGTCAAATTACCAAAGAAAATAGAATCTTCAAGTCATTTTTGAAAGGGTCCTTTGCAAAAAACTTTAGAATTTCCAAACTGATAAACCGAATTTTTTTTCTCCTCTTTGGTCCAGTGACAGAAGAAGGTGGAGGGCATGCACAGAACTTCCATATATACAGCCTTACTTTCACACACAGACCTCAAATCTCTTCCAGTAAATGACAGTGAAACCTGCTGCCAACTAAGGAATCTGGAGAATCAAGTCTGATATTCATTAGGTCTTTAGTGCTCCCAAACTTGCCCAAAGGCCTGAAAACAGAAACATGCTCTTTATATCTGCATGGGTCCTCATCCACTGAATGGATTGTAGAGGCCCTTCAGTCACTGATGCCCATCTTTACCTCCCTCAAGTCTAGTTAATTCCTAAAGAAGGAAGCCTCCAGCAGCCACTGCTGCTACTCCCTTTGACAGTACACTTACAGCAATCTCTGCATCCCATCTGCAAAACCCAGACACTTCCACATCTGCTCCATCTCTTTCTGATCACCAAGTCCCAGCTTCAAGGATTTCTCTCAGCCTACTTGTCCTGTCACAAGGGACTCAGAAATGGTGTATCTGCTCCCTAGTTCCTCAGCATCTCAGCTTTCCAGATACCACTACTCTGAACTTACAAGTATTGCTCAACACTGACATGTACTGCAGGGGGAAAAAAAATAGTAAAAATAAAAAAATAATCAAACATGCTTTGTTTTCCAGAACCAAATGCTTAAACTTTGTCCATCATGGCAGAAAGTAAAACAAATGCAAGAACTTTCATTAAACATAGCACATAGTATAAATAAGGCTTAGAAGCTTGATATTTGCTACTATTTCAAGGATAGGAAAATAAATCCGTATCAGCTGAAACTTCCATTTCATGATGGACGTTTTCAGGTATGCACAGATAAATTTTCCTATCCTACATCATGCCGCTCTCCACAAATACCTTACAGTAGAATGGGAGGCCTGTAGAAGTCTTCTGTCAAAGGAAAAAAAAAAAAAAGTCATGAACTAAACCCAAACATGCAGGACTGGCGAATATATGGCAGATCAGAAAGTACCAAGGTAGGAGAGTGGACAACTCTGCCCTAAGGTCAACATTTTTTATAGTAGAGACTTATTACTAAGGGAAGATTTCATTCATTTAGGAAATGAATGTCAACTCATGGCAAAAATGATGTAGTCCCACTGTCACACCCGCTCACACAGGTCGATTCCCTAAGCAAATACTTAATGTTGGCAATGCACCTGACCTTTCTTAACACATCCAGATCACCATCTGACATTTTGCTTAGATACTTTCATGTACCCTCTCAAACTATCCTTAGGGAAACTCAAGGCTATCTTTTTCACTAATTTAGCACATACTGGACCATCAGCTTTTAAGAGAACGTGTCTCAGTTATTGACTTCTTTGGTGCCCAGAGAGAGGATTACCTAGCAGTAGAAGAGCTCTGGAAAAAAATAATGCACCTGGAGGTCTAGGTTCATCAAACTGCAGAGTAATAACCTCCTTTAGCAATCAGTCTCTGTAGTTCCCAGTCCTTGTAATAAACTGGAGAAGGGTAAAGGAAAGGCATATAGCATGTCTTTTTACAATCTTGTGCAACTCTACGTTACATACCATGTGCTGATGAACATGAAGACTGGTGATTGTTTTCCACTGTCCTTGTCATACTGTTTTCCTTTTATCAGCAGCCCACCAATCTAATTTTAAAGGAGTTCACTGTTGGTTTAACTGGAAAACCTCAAGTCTATCAGGTTAATTTGATGTTCTTCTCTCCCTTGGTGGCACCGCACACAAGAACAGGCCATAGCAACTGTTTTGACTCAGGGTTGGTATATTCCTCCCCAGTGTAGGCGTACTCTTAACACACTCATTACTGCAATAGGAAGTGGTTTCTTCATTTAGGACCAGCACTTTGACACTTAAATGGGCTACATGTAATCTGAATGGGAGCAAAGACTCTACAGTTGGAAATGGATCAAAAAGTCTAAATTTCCAAGAGACTTCAGTAAGAACTGCATTTCTTCTGTACTGGAGCATTTTTTGTTTTGTTATGGCCATCCATTTCAAAATCCTTCAGAAGAAAGGCATTTTGACAGTCGGTCCTGCTTTGAGGGTGCATACCAAAATCAGCTTCCCTAATAAGGTTGCCTGCATTTGTTCCAAGCTTAAGATGCTCTATTTAACCCAAAACAAAGAGAAATTGATTCTCCCAAAATACCTGTAAAGAAGTCAAAGGAGTTTTCCTTTTCTCCTGCCCTTTGAGTTAACCAGGTAGCTCTCAAAAATCAAGCAGAATCAAATGACTGAAGGTAGGACATTGTTTGTCCTCAAGTCTTGCATCCTCAAGTCTTTGCCTGTGCATACAGTAACAGCTGATCAAAGATGTTGCAATGAGAGTGCTTTGATAAGAAGGTTTCACCAGCTATGTGCTGGAAAGCTTCAGTCTTTACGCTGCCATGCAAAGCCTGAACGAGAGGCAGCAACATTTGTATTACTTTCTCTAGCGACTGAAGAAAATGAGGACCTTTAAGTTTTTCCATTCAGCTTTAATGGACTCAGTTTTCCCACTAGATTTCTCTCTATCTCATGAAGATAGCCAGGAACTCATTCTGCTCGAATTTCTGATGCTAAAGACTCCATATATGTATATGGTAAAAAAAATAAACTCCCATTCTCCTTCTCTCACCATGAAGAAAAATACAGTCTAGAGATTTTTAGGCTGAGAAACATTCTTGCGAGGTTTGTGTCAAATAAGAGCACATGTTTAATGCTTAATTTTTTTGTTAATGCTGTTGGAAAGCATTTTAATGGCTAAGATGATGCCTGAGTAGACCCAGTTACTTCTGAAGAAAATGTATAATAAGAAAGATCCTCTGGCAAAGTGGCTCCTAAGGAAAGTAATCAGCTTGCTTTCTAGCAAGACAAGATTAAACTTTGCCTGCAATCTGCTGAGATTTCTTGCATTGTAAAATTGTGATTGCTGTAGAAAGTGAATAAAGCACCACGTGCTATTCAAACACAAGAAAACCCTCCCTGTCCCAAGAAACTTATAGCTGTGTTAAAAGACAAAAGAAGGAAAAGTTTCAGATAAACCAACAAGGAGAACATAAGGAAACTCAGAGGAGCTGCTGAAATTGCAAGTTCTGCAACAATTATAACCATGATATGTGATTATAATACATCCCATCTGCCCTTCTCCAAGCAAGTGCTCTGCAAATAATCTGTAGGCTACCTACAAGAAAACGTCTCCTGCCTGCTAAGATGCCAGGGATGCTTCAGTATACAAAGTTCAACATAACCTGGAAAGTGCATCCCTGGCACTTTGTATTTGTAAATACAAATGGCGGGGAAGACTGATCATGAGAACAATTTTAGAACCATTCAGATCAAGGTGATAAGCAGAGTTTACAGCAGTCTAATTACCTGGACGGGGGAGGAGGGGAATACACAGCAGATTTTCTCTTCTACTTTGAGAGTTCAATTCTGAAATACCAGAGAAAGCAGGCAGGACTCCAAGAATGCCCAAGGCATTTAAAATAGCAAAAGATATTTCAAATAACTGCCCTGGCCACATGAGCTTTTTATGGGTTTCTCAAAAATGACTGTGTCCCATGAGCCCAGAATTCATTCTTCTATGACAGTTATCTGGACAAGGAAAAGCTGTTTTCCCAAAGATGTCAAAACAAGTTATAAGTAAGGATGCAAACAGCTAGAACTTAAGTTGTGTGTTACACATAGGTGAGATACAGCCCTGAAGGTCCCTTATCACACTCTAATGTGTTGATGGTATCAGCAGTGTTTTGGGTGCCTCCATCTGAGATTCACAGGGAACAAAAGGTAGAGAACCATCTGAATGCCGCTCTCTACAAGCAAGACGTGATACTTCATACTGAATATACTGCCTTCCTAGTTTCACTCCCTTTATCATAAGGGGGGATTTTCTTTTCAAACATTTTCATCTCAATCCTGGCTGCCAGTAAACAAATCTACAACATTCCCACCTGGATTAGACTTCCAGAGAGAGAGCCTATTGCCTAAATACAATAAACTTCCTAATGGAAGGAGACTGAGCCTTTTACTTTGTCCGTCTTCCTTAGCCTGCTCCTCTGGTTGCAGCAGCTTCTGCCTCTATAGGCTTCCAGACCTTCAGAAAGAGAAAGGAACCCCGCATGCAGCAAACACAGCTAAGCTAGGAAATACTGAGCCAAGCATCTACAAATCAAACTCAGAATTTGGCTTAAAGAGCATCTAGCAAAATTCTAAACGACATGAAAGAAATTAAAGAGAAGCACATGGTGGGAACACACAAGGCAGAACGGAACTGCTCCCAGACAGTCAAATGATCATGGTATCTCATCTGTGAGAAACAACCTCATCAGTGTTACACTTTATCTGTGGAAAACAAGAAAAAATAATCACAAAACAATCTCCAATCTACTAAAAAAGCAATCATCGCATAGCAGTAAGGACATATGCTATGATACATCACCCCAAGCACTGCCACACATCCCAGACTAGTTAAGAATCTCTGGTTTTGAACTTTTATAAAAGCACATGAATATGTGGTGTCACTATAACGTACATGAGATAAGAGAAACTGTCAAATTAAGTTAAAAAAAGACCACGACAGAAGAGGAGCAGGGACCAATTTTTTTTTCTTTTATATTCCAAATTTAAAAAGCAAAGTTATTTTTGTAAAAAGAAAAAGTTGAAAAAACTTCTGAAAAAATTATTTCTGACTTGAAAGCTCCCACTTAAACAGACACAAACTCTTCCTGGTTGACAGCAGTTAACTATTAGGAGTATCAAAATGTTTCAAAAGGCTGACACCAAAGAAGCCATTAGGGACCGGCAAAGAGTAAGCCTTCTGGGTAAATGAGAAAGAAAAAGAAACAAGAAAGAAAACATCTTCCTCATCTCAGAAGCTAGCTACATCTTATTCATCAATCTAATACACTATGAGAAACAAAGAAAATTCTCTTGTTTGGGTTCAGGCACCGTGTCCTCATCATGGCTGTGTGGAGCTCTGCCTCTTCCACTGGAGGAAAAGGGACTCGTCATTGTCACCAAACCCTAAGTACGCAGAATGTACAAAAATAATAATCATAGTGCAACACAACACAAAAAAGAGGGATTTCTTCACCACATAACAACTGAGACTATATGCTACAATATTCCCTTAACCTCAGATTATTAATTTTTGCTTGGATTTTCTGCACTCAGATAATTCATGTAACAAATTTGTACATAGATACTAACATATGTTAGCATAGTTCAAGAAATTACCAAACACTTCTCACCAGTCAAGGTGTGAGTGGCACTAATGAAAAGCACAAAAGGTCTCGATGTGTAAAGACAACAGTGTCTCTGACATTTATGATTTTTAAAAATTGGTTTATGAGGAGAGTGATGTAACGTCTTCTGTGTTTAAAGCAGCAGAAGATATGAGAGGACAGAGAATTCCTAAATTGCTGGAAACTGGTTAAACCATAATGAAAAAACTTCGAATTAACTGTCATGTTTTAAGCATTAGAATCATTTAGGAACAATTACATTCCATTCTGAAAATTAAATGTTTATTCCCATTCCATGAAGAGCTGATCCCACCTCCAAAAAGACTCTGAATAAAGCTGATTTGAGACAGCATCATACAAAGCTGTAACTGATAGCAGCACTCAATGCACCAGCAAAAGAGAAACATTACTAAAGACCTTTTTCTGAACACCCGCATAAAGTTGCTCTTTCAACTGAAGCATAAAGTGAGCAACAGAGTAACATATTGCCCAACAGCATACAGCCACATGGGCTATAGCCATTTTGCTACCAGAATATATGAAGTCCTCTTGAGCAAGTCTGCAGCACAAGAAAGACATGGAGCTTGTGGAGCGAGTCCAGAGGAGGGCCAGGAAGATGATCCAAGGGCTGGAGCTCCTCTCCTATGAGGACAGGCTGAGAGAGTTGGGATTGTTCAGCCTGGAGAAAAGGCGGCTCCGGGAAGACCTTATTGCGGCCTTCCAGTACCTAAAGAGGCCTACAGGAAAGATAGTGAGGGACTGGTTACAAGGGCACATAGTGATAGGACAAGGGGTAATGGTTTTAAGCTGAAGGAGGGTAGATTTAGATTAGATATTAGGAAGAAATTCTTCACTGCGAGGGTGGTGAGGCACTGGAACAGGTTGCCCAGAGAGGTTGTAGATGCCCCATCCCTGGAAGTGTTCAAGGCCAGGTTGGATGGGGCTTTGGGCAACCTGGTCTGGTGGAGGGTGTCCCTGCCCATGGCAGGGGGGGTTGGAACTAGATGGTCTTTGAGGTCCCTTCCAACCCAAACCATTCTATGGTTCTAGGATACAATTCTATGAAGAACTGTGGTACACCAAGTCCTTACAGAGCCTCTTGTAGGTTAGAAGCTTTCGCACACAGCAAAGTCTTGGATGAGCTGATGTTTCAAATACTAAACAAACAGAAAAAAAAAGATTACTCAACTGCACTAGTATAATCCACTAAGCATAACATTTTAACAAGTTTCAACAGATTATATTTCCTCTCAACAGTTTTGACTCCACCATTAATTTGGCCTTCTTTTTATAGCAAAGTAAGAACTGGTGAAAAGGAACCTTTCTAATGACCTGCCCTTTCTACACCAGTGTTCAGAAAGTAACAGATTCTGAGTCAGCAGATAAAACAACAGCATTTTAAGGTTTTTAGGTAATAAGGTGATTTAAAATTGAGTATCAAAATAGTCACAAGAGGAAAACAAGGTTCTAAGCGCCCTTTGAGTAACTGGGACATGGCCTTTTTTAACAGAACAAAATAGTATGGCAGTTTTTCAAGTCCAAAACATCAGTTAAACACAGAATCACCTGAGATTGTCAGCAGCATTCTACCTTCAAAAAAAAAAATTCTTAGTTGACATCTTGGAGAATTTTTGGAAGTGAAAACAAGGGACGAAGAAATGAAGCAGAAAAGAGACCACATTCTTCCAACTCTTCATATTTCCCTCATAATGGTGAGCAAATGAACAGAGGAAAAAATACTGCATACCTCATGTGGAGACAGGGTTCGTTCATCTTCCCTTCAAGACACCATGCATAAGACATGGTTGTCTCTTTCAGAAGAAAGGAGACAAACCAAATGTGCAGCTCTGAACAGCTAAGTCCTACTGAGGAAACGTAAGTCAAAAGCAAAAAAAAAAAGAATAAAAAGTCCCTCCGACACTTTTCTAGCATCAAGACTGGCAAGTACTGAAAATGCAGCATAGACAACTGGTTCTGAGGCTCCCTGAGACAACCTTCTTCTAACCAAAAATGTTGTTAACCTAGGTAGGCAGAACAGAAGATACTCCTGCCTACAAATGAAAAAGCATGGTCCTACAGAAACTTCATCCTTTTTTTATGAAGGGAAAGTCTGAGCTCTCACTCTGACCACACCCCAAGAGGAGTCATAAAGCACATCCCAAAGTTTTATATTAGTATTTTCACTTCCATCTTCTTTTAGCTCTCTGAACAATCTTCTTTTTTTTTTAAGTGCACATTACTAAAAAGCTCCTTCGGTTAACATCTCTTGAGCTTTCCTTCAACACTTCTTGGTCTTTACACAAAACTAAAAAAAAAAGTATATTAAGAACCAAAACCTAAACAGACTTTTTAATAAAACAGCGTTAGCTTATTACTCAGAATATCCTTGTATTGCCCTGCAGCACGCTATCCTACTATTACTCTAATGCAATATTATCAACAGCTACAGAAATAATCTCTACATAAATCTGTGCTACATCATAAAATGAAGAAGTAAAATCTACATCATAAAATGAAAAAGTAAAATGAAAGTTCACAGAGTAATTGGCCAAAAGTCATTTCACATTAGGTTCCAAGTTCAAAAGTCTTAAAAGCTGCCTTCACAACACACCATCCTGTAAGTTCTGTATTACTGTGCCAAACACACTCCTACTTCTGAAGTTAGGCAGTCTATTATTATTAGTTTGACCTATCACTGTTCCTTGAATTTGGATGTTTACTTTAAAGCTATACAGTATATCCTCATTAGAGTGCTGTAAAACAAACAACTGCACTAAACAACAGTAAATGACAGAATGACAGAAAATAGATTAATTGGGAATTTCGAATATATAACATGACACCTGATTTTCTACGGGGTTTGAATAAACACCAATGGCCTAGTGTTAGGAAGCACGATATACTAAGCTAGACCTCAAAGTATGCTTTTTAGCTGTAAGACACAGCTTAGGGAAAAATACTCAGCATCCAAGCTAACACTGCTTATATCGCCAAAGTGTGCATTTTAAAGGAAGACAGTATTTGTTGGCATGTTCTTTTCTATAGGATACATTTTAAGTCTTTCTTCTACCAGTTCTTTCCTTTATGGGTTTGGTATCATTTCACTGCTTTTTGATGTATATGGAGTACTTTGATTGCATATACTGATAGGTCTTCCCAATGTTTTTCCCCACTATGTGTTTTTACCTGTTCTCTTTCTCCTTCCATTTCTATTTCCTCACCTCCTACTAGGAGCTTCACACCTCATACACAGTGTTTTCCTTTACTATCTTACCATTCCCCAGGTCCCTATCTTCCTGCCCCCCCCCCCCAACTGGAATTTCACCAGGAGTTCCTACTACGAGGAAAACCAATAGGATTGAATCAACTTCTTTTAGTCTAGATGCAATTGTAAAAATGAAGCACGGCTCACACCCTTTGACCAGACCAAAAATAAAGATCAGACAAATGGCATCACCTTTTGCCCAACTGTTTTGTGGTTCTGGTTTTGGCCTCATTTCCATATGAATAGTTATAGTGCTTGATTGTACTATACATACAACCTAAAGCATGCAGAGAGCAGTTTATGGCTACTTGAAGCAGGATGATACAGCAACCGTGAATCCTCAGCCTCTTATACACAATTTGCTTTTCTTATTGTAGAAAGAGAAGAACTCAGAACTGCCAGTGCAAAAGTGATTTTTGTACATATATAATAATTATTGGTCATAGAAATTCCAACATAAAAGCTATCATTACACAAATTAAACCTGATATTAGGATCTGCATTAATTCCTACCAAAAAATCCACATCTCTGAAGTTGCTATAAAAACATGCCACCAGTTTTAAAAACATGCAGAAATGAAGAAAATGTTAGTGGGTCAGATACAAAACAGAGAAATACTAGGAAGTAAAATTATCTAAACTGCATTATTTGTAGCATTTAACATCTTACAGGAAAGCACAAAGGAGAGAAAAAAAATTACCTTACTTCAGCTGGTGGATTTTGAGAGTAAGGATTTGCAGAGCATGCCAAAATCCTGACTACAGCTCCAGGATGATATGTTTCCAGAATGTGCACTGCGGTGGGATAAACTGGTTCCTCAAAAGCGAGTTCCACGTAGTCCTGGCTACAGAAGGTGGGTGGCGTCCTCTTGAATGGCAGGCGAGCGCTAGGACAATGATCCCACCAGGTCCCGTAAGTTCGAAAGACGGCAGTCTGAGTAAAGTCACCAGAACTAGGGTACACGTTTGGAATACCCGCTAAATTCCACATGGTGTACGACATGCTGTTTTCACTACCATAGTGAGAGCTGAAATCCAACACTTCTTTGGCATACTGAACTATTTCAACGTTGATAGGTAAGGCTCGGGTGTTTGATTCAATAGCCCTCCGGCTGTTCATTTCTCCTCTCGTCGCTGTCCTAGCTCGGCGCCGAAGGCACATATAGTAAAACATGCTCAGAACTGTTAACATGGGAAACACTGGTGACATCTAGATATGACTTAGGAAGATGCAAAAAGGTCAAGAGTCCTTTATAAGGTGCATTAACTGCTTGTGGTGTTTTGGAAAAGAGCTGATAAAACAGAATGAGTAAACATAGTGAGCAGATACAACATGCTTAGAAAGCAAACTGTACTCTTTCAAATACCCTCCTAAACAAAGTCCCGCTATTAAAACATTAAAAAATTATTACATTTTATTTTAAGACAATTATTTAGTTGGAGGCTACTAAGTATGGCTTCCTATTTACTGGGAAGGGGGGGGTGTAAAATAAAAAGACTATGAAGAAACATTAGCCGAAACTAGCCCTCAATCAACAAAGACTAACGGTTAAATTAAACATTATTTTCAGGGATTTATTCAGACAAAAAAATCTTGCACTGACTTATGGAAATGAAATCAAGTGTGAAATGAAATCTGGTCCTTGCACTAAACAACTGTAAAAGAGTATCTGAAGGTACAGCTAAAATTATCCATAGTATAGTTTTGAAATAATTAAAACAAA
Source organism: Grus americana (assembly GCF_028858705.1). Taxonomy (NCBI): domain Eukaryota; kingdom Metazoa; phylum Chordata; class Aves; order Gruiformes; family Gruidae; genus Grus; species Grus americana. The sequence goes on from NC_072854.1 coordinate 45,250,477, forward strand.
ACTGACTTTTAAACAAAATACTCAAGTACCCAGTAAGGCTGCAGCAGTATACAGCTCAACAAAACCTAAGTTACTTCACTGCTTATGTTTTGCAGTAAGACTGCTCCCAGACCCAAATTAGTTCATTTAAAGCTAGGTCAAGTATATATTATATTATAATCTGGAGAGTAAATACACCCTTAAAACAGCTCATACAGAAAGTTGGACAGACACGCCAGCAAACTGTATCCTCTAATTTGTTCCCATAATTTGTGAATGGTTTTAAGAGTGAAAAGAAAGAGCTTTGGGCAGTTAATCTAAACCAAAAACTTAACCCGCTGCTTCCTATATCAGAGTGCTAGCCTGAAACAGACTCACAAAAATACTGTCTTTACCCTTTGAAGTTGTCCATGACAGCATTCACCAATGATAGAAGGGTCACTAGCCTCCTGAAGGATGCTCAGAATTCATTAACAACTTCATCTTCCTTGAAGCCGAGCAACAAAGTAAGTCTTCAAAAGTGTCCTGGCATCAGAAGCAGAAGTCCCCATAGAAAGCATTTTACTTCTGATAAGAGAAAATATTTTCATTTATGTAACAATTCAGTACACAAAATGTACAACATCTGCATACTGCGAGGCCACCTAAAAAATCCACACAAAACATACTAATAATTAAGCATACCGATGTGTTTTGCACAGCCTACCTCAAATCATAAGTAAAGCAGACAGACAAACAGGTTTAACAATTAGAAAAAGCCAAAGTAAAGGTAAGTCTCTTTACTAAAGTTTTCTCTTTACAACGGTGAAGAAATATGCATAGCTGAATGTTGTCTTCAGGCCACAGAAGGACTGTATCATATTCCCTACTAATAAAGATCCTCTTACATATGTTTGTCCCATATTTAGCAGCCACTCCATACCTGTGTGATGTAAACTGTTAGATTTGCCAACACACAACGAAACGTGGAACGTACTCTGCGATTTCTGCTAGCAGTACACAACACACTTGGACAATAACACAGCACTCCAGAATTCACATCCTCCAGTACCCCAAACTGGCCTTCTGATTAACTTGTTCATCAGCTTTACTAGGAAAGAATAAGGAGTAATGCCCGTAACCTGTTAAAGACCAAAACAGGTAGGACTAAGCATGTCTCAAAATAGAATAAATGTTTCTTCAACAGCCTGTACTGGACTTGCCAGTTAGTTTATCACAGGATACATACTGTGGTAATCACCAAACCAACAGAGGTGACTCTTCTATTGCAGAAGACACATCACACAATGACTAACACGATGCCTCGCGTTGTCTGGCAGACAAACCACATATTTAATGTTGGCAATGGGTACAAGTGAGACCATACTCTAAGCTTATGTTTCCAAAAACTCTATATAAAGTAGGGTAAATAATTAAACAAATAGAGACAAATCAGAGTGACTTTTGTATGCCTCTCTAAATCCACTGTACGTGTTTCTTGGGTAAATTGCTTGTTTCCCATACTCATAAAACACACATAGATGTACAAACGGCTCTTTCGCTTGAACGTTGCCAACAAGAAGGCGCTTGTGGTAACAGATAAGGACAGGCTGCGCTATTTGACCCTCTTACTCATGATTGTGAGAAAGTTTACTAACGAAGCGTTCACTTCTCACTTTCTTGCCTCTTCTATTATTAGCTTTTTGTTTAGTTCCTGTCCTTCATTCGGTTCACATGTTGACATAGCTGTCAACAACATGAATTACTCCTGACATTCAGTGCAGAAGGGAATGCAGACGATATGCTGGATCCACTTCAAGCTCTCCTGGAATGCCAAAACCCAACAATGTCACATTTCCCCCAAACATCCTGTTGAACCACCTTTTAGAAAAGGCACTGGGAAAAAACCCAGCACAATCCCCAATCTCTCCTCCTTAAAAAAACTCATCCAAAACAAAAAACCCCCAACAACTCCAAACTGAAAATTGTTATTTTATCTTTTCAGTGTGGAGCTGCTGTAAGGTGTATAGTGAAGATTACAAATACATTCTCTTTCTGGATTTTTCCCTCTTAAAAAGAATAATTTATTTACAGAACATGCCAATAGACATTAATCTTCAACAAACTTACTGCTCTCAAGCCCTGGAATACATGTGCAGACCAGCATATACACCAGCTTCTAACTCAAAATTTTACTGATTAACGTGGTTTGAAGCCTGCTCCATGGGAATTATGACTTCACAGAGCTCAACTTTAAGAATCATTCAGTTGGGGTACTTCAAGATCAGGTGCAAATCACTGATCTCACGTACACATCCTACACACCTTCATGTCTGCACTCCAAACTCCAGGTTTCCTCTGGCCAGAGCCCGGAGCTCTGGCTGCGCCGTTGTAAAACCCAGCTGCGCTCCCATCAGCTTGTCAAAGAGCAGCCTAACCGCCGGCTGGTTCAGAGCTCTACATCAACTAGCTGACCAGTTTAAGTCAGGTCTAACAGGGCAGATAACTTGAAATCATGCTGCAGATTCTCCTTTAGCAGAAACATGAATTTGGATCATTCCCCCTCTACCAACTTGATGATTTTCATAAAACCTGTAAAAATTTTATATTCTTGACACTGACGCCACTTTGTCAATTTTGGCTGACATTGGTCAACAGGCTCTACAGTAAGTAAGTAGGAAGAAACACGGAAGAGCATACAGCTTTCATAAAAATGCATTAGTCTGAACAATACAACTGCAGGTAAATTACTTCTAAAGAGTTAAAAGCAATATAGGATTTAGTAGTTTGTAAAAGTCAGAGAAAACAAAACTATTATAAAAGAAAGATAAATAAGGATTAGGACTACAATACAAATAGGAACTCTTCTTTTGGCATTTTAAAAGAAGCAATAGGAATTGTGTGGAGTTAAAAGACCAATGAAAAATTGCTCAGGAGGTTAAAGGATAATAAGCTAGTGAAAGAATTACATTAAATAAATATCAGTAGGGCCAGATGATATAGAGAGATTTTTTCAGGAACTACCACAGGTCAAGCTGATTTCCAATTAAAGGGATTTAACTTTGCAAAAAAAGATAAAAATGCAGACTCAGGCTTATGCAAAGCATCGAGACAAACAGCTCTGGAGCAGAGCAGTTCATGTACATGCCAAGTTTATGTGGAAAACTCCCCCCTTCCCCAAACTGCTTGACTATTTTTAAGAGATCCATTTGGGCCTATGCAACTATACCTTCCAATCTCTGGCAGCATCTTTGGCCTGATGTATATTATTCATTTTCTTTTGTACAGGCATAATTATGCTAAACTAAAACTTAATAAAGGTTTCTTTTAAACATATCTTATTATCCTCCTCCCAAGCAGCAGCCTTCTACTTCTTTTCTTTTATTTGGTTTCTTTCATGTCATAACTTTTTCTGCCAAGATACCATTAAATGGACTGAAATGGTGCTTTTGAACACCACAAAGACCTTCAGCGGCCACCACAGACGAGCACAGAGGGCGTAAGGGTTTGAGTAGGAAGGGAAAGCTATACGCTATGAACGCGCAGTGACGTCGTGAGGTGCTGCCCTATGCCTACATGCCCAATTCACACTCCCAGTCTGGATCCCATCCCCGGCCTCTCTCGGGGCTGCCCGAGCTCTGCCCTCCCATCTCCCGCCCCACACAGACCCATCCCTCTCTGCTTCACAGCCAGCGCTGCTGGGGAGCCAGCTGGGTCCTGGGGCTCGTGCGGCCAGACACCAACCGCTCTTCCAGGCAAGTGTCATTTTCCGCCTGTTCATCTCCCTGAACCAACTTGTCGCCAGTTAACATGGAGTCAGCGCTGGCTCAAGGGGGCAGGAAGACTGCAAGAGCCCCAAGTCGGACCAGCTCAAAGTGCCATGGAAATGTGACCTCCAGTTTTTCAAGAGAGACAGGACTCCAGAGAACCAGATTGGACTAGACCTGGAATAAAACTCTCCTGAGAGAAACGCTGCTTTCTTTCAAAGTGCATTACCATACCTCAGATTATTTACAATCTCTCCTATTTCCATCACTATCTAATTGACAACAATTTAAATTATATGGGCAAATTCCCTTTTTCTGTATGATTAAGCCTTCTTCCCTTCGTGCTATACATACAGAAAGCCTTCTACGATAATTCACTGTTTCCTTCTTTCAAACACAACAAACCTTGATAAAGGAAAATGTCCTATGGTTTCTCTACAGATTTCATGGGAACTGGCACTAATTAAACTAAAGCATTCAAAAGCACTAGATCCCTTTGGTCTATTTTGTCTCTTTTCAGAGGGAGTTTATGTACACAAATCTATTTTCCAGCTTCCAAGCAACCCATCCTGTTAATGATTATTGTACCTATTCATTTTGGTTGGTTTTGCAAGTTCATCTCCTCAGCGTTCACAATTTCATCCCATGAGAGCAGAAACAGGACACGCTTACGTAGTTATTCACGAACCAGAATGCTGAGCAAAGGTGGGAAATACACAGAAAAACACTAGGGGTTTGGAGGGGTTGCAAAGTGAAGGATGTGTGTAAAAACTCAACAAGTAACAGATATGAGACATAGAAAAAAATTAAAGACAGCATATTTCGTCCCTGAGCCATCCCTGGCAATGCACATGTAAGCCAAGAGTTCGTACTGCTTCAAGAGAAGCACATGTTGTATATACAAGTCATGTATACACTGGGTTTGATTTTTAAAGCCAGAGAGGTAATAATCCCTCTTTACACCAGCTTTGCTAATCTCACACTTGGGAGTACTGTGCAGTTTTCTTTCATTTGACTATAAAAGAAACAGCAACATTGACAAATTGCAAAGAACGTATAAATGACAAAACCAATAGATTGTATTATCTCTGAAGAAAGATTAATGCAATTTAATATGTGCGTCTTAGATAAAAGATGGTAAATGGGAAATCTCTTAATTATCTTCGCACATTAATGCACAGAGGGAATACTGGAACCTTACATTACAGGCTAAAACAGAGTATTTTTACCACAGGTTAGCATCTCTCGCTGTTAATTACCTAGATTATACCAACATCTACACTCAACTTGTTGAAACTAGAAGCTAGTATTAATTAAAAATTAATAAGCTCTTACAGCTTTAAACTCAGGCCCCACTTGCTGTGTTTTTTCCTGTAATGTCTTCTGGCACTAAAAACATAGCCGTTTTACCTATTTGCAACTTATAAATTTACAGTTTGGGGAAAAAAAAAAAAAAGGAACATTATGACAATTCCATCTATTTAAAATCTTGTTTGTGGTGCTGTCATGAGCATCAAAACATGCAAAATCCAAGAATTTCAGATTACTTCACTGATTGCCTGTTCCTTCCTGCTAGGACTAGAACTCATTGCGTGGTTTAGCATCACAGTATAACAGAGACGAACGTTCCTTAGGCATCTATCACAAGCTCCAGGTGAGCACCCTGCCTTCTGGAGGTTGTCTTCCCATATAACAAAAATTGGTTTTCGATATGTGTAAGTCATCAGGTAGCCCCTTTCAAAACCGACTCATTCTACACAAAGCCTAAAGTCACCAGCATTGTACCACTTCGTTTTGAACAACCACCTTTCCAGCTACGGTGAAACTCTCCTCCTCATGCCAAAAAAAACCCATATATATATCCCCATTCAATACTATTTTCATAAGAAATGCAAGTGCATTTGTCTTCTCATTTTTCTCTCCACAATGTTGTACTACCTCTCCGTGCAGTCACATTCTGTCTATAGCACGGACCGCAGCTATTAGGCCACGTAGTCGTCTCCCACTGTCCGTGCATCAGCCTGCACTGATAATAAATAACAATTCACGTGAAGTGAAACACCCCAAAGCACATACCTAAAAAAAAATAAAAAATATTTAAAAACCACTAGTTAAGCTCCTACCCCGTTGTGTTGTGCTGTGATCGGGCACAAGGGGTAACAAGGCGTAACTCGCGTGGCACGACAGAGACCGTGCGGCAGCTAACGCCTGTGGACAGCCCGATGCTGCCAGAGCAGATGACGCTCTGCACAGGAGATGATGCACAACCCCTGCCCCAGCTCTGACGCCTCTGTCCGTTTCGATGTCCGTTCCTCCGGTCGCGCTCCATCCCCTCCCTGTGACGTGGCACCCCTCGGGCACCCGCGCTCTACCCACGGGTAGGTCTCGCCGAGGCCCAGGGGCACCGGTGGGACACCCCCGCCCAGCAGCGGGAGGGACTGCCGGGTGCCGCCGCTGCCCGCCGGGTCCCCTCCCCGACGCGCGGACAGCAGCCCGCCCCGGCCCCGCCAAACACGCCCGGGGCGCCGGCCCTGCGGTTCCGCCCCCGCCTGCCACGGGCTGGCGGGCGGGCGGGCGGGCGGGCGCGCATACACCTGCGGCCGGCCGCACGGGCCGCGCACGACCGGCACCGGGCTGCTCCCGGGGCCCGGCGCCGCGCTAACCGTCTGCAAGGCCGGGCGGGGGCGCCGAGGGGGCACCCGGCACCTGCCTCCCTGCCGAGGCGACCCCCCGCCCCCCGGCCGCGTCCCGAGGGGAGGGGCCCCGGTAGGCAGCGCGGCCCCCCCTCCCCCGCCCGAGCGGAGCCGCCACCCTACCCCGTCCGGAGGGCGGAGCAGCACGGGCCGCCGCCGCCGCGCCAGGCGCCGCCGGAAGCCCCGCACCGTGGCGGGGGCGGGGCGCCGGAGGAAGAGGCGCGGCGGCGGGCCGCGGCGGGGGCGGGGTCGCGGGCTGCGCGTGGCCGCGCCTCAGCGCGGGGCGGGCCGTGACGGGCGGCGCGCGGGGTGGTGAGGGGGGCGACGGTTGCGCCCTGAGGAGAGAGCGCTGGGCGGCGGGCCAGTGTCCCGTTCTTTAATTGAATTGGATTGCAAAATCCAGCGAAAGGCGGTGGGGGGTTGTTGTTTTGTCATTGTTTGTGACTCAGGCCGCCTCTGGCTTGTGTGGTAGCTCTGCAGCCGCGGCGAGCCACCCTCTGGAAGCCCACCTGCCATCGGCAAGTACCGGCCTGGTTTCTCCCGAAGCTTCTTAACGGGCGGATTATACGTCTGGCCCCAGCCCCACCGGGTCGTGCTTTTAACGTGGAGTTCTGAGTCCCCGGCATGTCATAAGGGCAGCCCTGATTATAATTGATTTTAATGAGTACTCGCTCCAGCGAATTGTAGCGCCTCTTGGGTCCCTAACTGGCATATTGCAAAGGGAAGTGTCATGTTCTGCTTCCATATCCTTTAATTTGGTACGCATGCCCAGGCATTTGTGCTTTCTCTCTCAACTGCTGCTTCCGATTCCAGCTCCTGCGATGATCACCAACGTTGCTGTCGGTCCGTCTACTCTCATGCCTCCGGTGCTGCTCCATGGTAGATGATACCTGGGACCATTTAGTTATGGTAGAAAATAGCGATGCTGACTTTGACTAGGCAGTCAAAAAGTAATTCTAAAAATTCAGAAAAGATTCAAAATAATTGATATCTAAGGTGCTGTTGGTATAATGCTTAAATATAAATTCTATACATTTCTAATAAATTCCAAACATAGAAATCTATACATTTAGGCTAGAGTGCTTCTCTGTTGCTAACTGTAGGGGCAGACAGGCCACTACACAAAGCTGCTTTCCACAAGCAGACATGCCAGGGTGACCAGCTGATAGGCAATTCATGTACCTGCATGCACATGTGGGCATACATACATACATTGTTTTATACGCATAAGATGCCACTGCACCATTTTAAAATGACAATTTAAGCCCCAACTTTTAAGGCACTACTTCTGCTGAAGAGGAAGGTAGACTCCTCAGGTTCCAGTGCCAGTGGTGTAGTCTGTTTCTGCATCATTTAGCCTCACTTCTGTCACACAGTCAGGTACTAGCTACAGAGTGCTTATAAAGGTGCTTTCAATAGTCACTTTCCCAGCCAGTTGCCATCTCAAAATTTGAATTTGCAATACAAAAAAAAAAAAAAAAAGGAAATAAGACTATGAATTAGTTTTGTAAGTCACAAAATAGGTTAGGCATTAAGCTGATTTTTTGTGGGTTTTTTTGTTTATGTTATTCTTTTCATTTTAGGTTTTGTACATATCATACTATCCTCCCTTTCCAAATGAAATGAAGACAAAGGGAACACTCAGAAGGCACAATTTACCTAACCCATTTAAGACTTCTACTTTAGCATTAAACGTATCACCAAAGAACAGGAACCTAAAAGTCTCTATTTCTGCCTGTAAGGAAAAAGCAGGCAACTGCTTGAGAGATCTGTACAGAGGTCTATGTTTGACCAAATCATTCCTATCCTGTGTTTATTTTAAGACTGCATTGAGACTGAGTTCTGCACCAGTGCAGAAGATAGACTGATATGAAAATTTTTCCTCTCAGTCCACTCACCTGCCGGCTCACAGAGGCTGAAATTATCACAGATTCCTCTTACTTTAATTTAGCTTTGTAAAACTTAGGTGTTTGATCTAGTCTGCTAGGCTTATTCTATAAACTATGGGGAGACATGGATACCTCCAGGTGATCCAGCCTATCCCATTCACTCCTTTGACAGGTACCTAAGATACACAGAAGATATGGCTGTTTGGAGGTACACCTCTCTCCACTTACCTTTCAGACAGCAAATAGGATGTGCTATGTTTGAACACATCCTTACCAAGCTAGACAAATTACGGAACCCACTTCATTGTTATTCACAGCGGTTGTCCAATGGCAGGTAGGATTTTAAATCTGTGGAGAGACTAGTATTTATTGAAGGGGACAGAGGACATTGGGTGACAGTGTCCTTTTTGTCTAGGCTGTGGTCTCAAATTCAAGCTATGTGCATTCAAGATGTGCTCCAAATTACTGTCAAATTGTCATTCCACAGCCTCTGTAAAAATCAATTGATGATCTGTTTCTATTCAACAGTTATCCACATCTGGAGCTGACAGATAATTTCCAGTGAGCTATGCCACATAAAGACTTTATACATATTTCTATATACACATCAGCAGTAAAACTAGGCATAGAATATGTTCCAGAAATGATCCTCTGTGTTGAAAGGAAATACACTGGTAGAACAGTACAGGAAAACTTCCGTTTGTAAAATAACACAGAGACTTACCTTCTGAGTGTTAATCAAACTTTGTAATCACCAAATTCATGTCTTAACAGCATCCTGCTTCTCCTTCAGCTTTTGCTCATTATGATAAGCAGTGCTATGGCTTGATCATTAGGGGGAGATCCTACTGAAGTCAGTAGGAGTATTGTCATTTCAAAATTAGGTATAAAGAAGGGAAAGACCATGTAACTGGCACAGTTAAATGTGATTAAGTTATGTCCGTATCTATAGTGAAGGCACATAAGGGAATGATATGGCTAGTGACATTTTAATTACTTTTGACTCCCAAGACATCTGACTGAGTCTTGGATCCATGGTCAGGTACTTTAATTCACATGTCACCACAATGCACCATTGTGATGACTGGTAAAAATGTCCCGAGGGAAACTTTCCGTAGGAGGAGGTAAAGATCCCACCGCATCAGCTATTGTGTCTGGTGGTTGGAGCTCCAAGGCTCTCTTATGTTCTGCACTCCCAGAAGATGCCCAGATCCACTTTTCCAGGCAAGGTGATTGTTAAAAAAAGCCCATGTAGCAGAGGGATTTTTATTGAGGATGAAGAATCTGCTGGTTAAGCAATGAAGCTTACCTGACCCTTGGGTAAAGAGTTAGGAGACAGCTCCTCCTGAACACGGGGTAACACTTTAGTTTAAAGTTTGCAAAAAAAAGAAAGGCCTGTGTTGCTATTTCTCAACATCCCAGTTGAGAAAACATTTTGTAAATAAACAAATCATGCAAAAAACTACCTGGCTTGTAAGTCACCAGTTCCTGCTCCCAGCAGGAAAGTGATCTGAATTTTGTTATCACTTCGCAAAGCTTTGTATTCTAAAGTGTTAAACTGAACCCTAAAAATAATGAAATGATTTTAATCAGTGAGTTATTTTTAATACAACAAACTTAGCCAAGTGTTAACTGCAAAGCAGCACTGAGCGCGTATGCATAGCACCGTCGCCATTGATGTGAGTTGTTCTCTCTGGCTTCTTCTGCATCCCGGGATATTAACCCAGCATGGGAAACATCTCATTGCCTCTTGGACCGGCATTACTGCTTTTTGATATGTGAAATTACCTATATGCTTTGAAGTGGAAGAGAAAGTATACTAAGTCAATGAGACTTCTCACTGAGTAAATTTAAACATGTTTGTAGGTGTTTCCATGAGCCAGGCCTAACAAATCATTGGTTTCTATTTCAGCTTGAGCTCTGTTTTTTCCAGATGAAATTTTTTATTCCCTGTAAGTTTTTTTTTTCCATGTAACAATATTTTGCATAGCATCCTCTCTCTGCTATGCTCTATGAAAACGCCATATTGAATAGTTAATCATATTTGCTGCATTTTATCTTTATTTTCCTGTATTTTTATTAAAAGATAAAGAGAAGAAGGTGCCACAGTACAAGTATGTGCTTAAATTTTATACACAATTAAATTACTGCAGTATTTCATCTGCATCTCTGCTGCTTGGCACTGGTTCTCGGTAGATCACACAATTTAGAATATAGACTCACTGGGGTGAGGGTGATGTCTTGCTATGTGTCTTGTGAAGTGTGATGTCTTGCTATGTCTCTTGTGAAGTACCTAGTATACATTATCAAATTATATAACAATAACAGTTTCAATATTTACATGGCTAAGTGCTGCCCTTACTGTGGAAACACTCTGCATGATAGATAAGTAAGCTTTAAGAAAAAAACATAAAGAATGAGAAAATCCTAATTAATCAAAATACGGTATTACCTGGACATATCACGGTTAAAAATCTTTCCTCTTTCCTTTTAGTCTTTATGCAGAAATATGAGCAATAATCCTAGAGCCTGGAAATGATGTGCTGACTGAAGTCTTCGTGAGGTTTTTAATGAGGATTAAGGAATCTGAGATAGATAGTAAAATCTACTGTATACAAGGAGGTTGTTGTGCAAGAATCTTCAGACAAGTTTTAAATCAGAATCCTTTGTCAGCAGCAGCAGGATCCAGTAAGGATAATATGCTAATTTTAAGCAGCAATAGGCTTCATATAGGGATCTAAAGAGACAGAGGTAGATACAATCTTATTAAGCTTTTGTGTTGACACTGCACAGCTTGTTACTGCATTCAATTGAAATTTAAGAGTGGGAATGTAAAACCTGTATAACATTTTAGCAAGATATACAGTAACACTGAAACCTGAATAACAATTGAAAGAATAAGTAGGAAATTTCCTTAGCCCTTGGGCTACCGCCATTTTTCTATTCCAGCAGACAAGTAAATGCTCTAGGTGTCTGTGCCATAAAAACTTTCCCAGAGGCAATTCTGGCAAAGCACCTACTTTCTTCAAACTGGACCGGTTGCTTTAACCTTGTGAATGTCAGATTTCTAAAGCTAAGTGCTTCTGGTGCACTGTCGGCTGCTTCTAGTCTCTAGGCTTTCCTTGCAGCCTGCTAGGAGTGCAGAAGAGTATCACAGGCATTGTATGCTCAAGGAACAGGGACAATTGATTCCTTCTTCATAACAACTGGAGACCTGCAAGGTGCATTTGAACAAGGTCTTATTGTAATTTCATGATGAAAGTTCTAATAGTTAGCGGGACTCTGTTTTATCAGGCTTACAATATTGATTGGTAGTAATTGCTAATCAGCTCAAGTCTCCTTTATCATGCCAGTACTTTTTCTGTAGAAATGTATCAGCTGTTTCATATTTTTTTGCATAATGGCTGCATGAACTGACAGCAGCAAGGAGCATATGACTGGTAGTTTCGAGATAGACATGTGTAATGTCCACACTGTGCGGTTTTTTAGCACAAAAAACAAGGGAATAGATATAGCTGCAGTGCAGCACCTCAGTGTTTGCAGACCTGAGCCATATTGATTTCAATAGATATGTTATTTAGCCTCACAGAAAGACATTGTTAGCCCCTCATCAAGCATCACATAACTATTTTAAACTCCTTATAATATGTTCATATGACCAGAGATATTTTTATAGGTCAGTTGTGTTCCATGGCTACAAAGCTGCCTGTGGCTCATCTGCTGCCACGACACTTCACAATGGCATGATCAGTCAAATCAGTGCTCAGCAGAGCTGAAGACTTACAGATGCTATACAGTAAGATGGATTATTCCACCCAAGGGTTAGAAACCTGGAAAACTATGAAAAGTACTGTGAAGTTCATACCGCTGTTCCAATCAGATCAATGTGAGCATTGTTATCGATGGCAATGAATGGAGAAGGTGGTGGTGGTGCTTTGCAACTCATGTCTTAGGCTTCCAACACGATGGATCAGATGTGCAAGTTTTCTTTCAGAAATAGCATGCGCATCCACTGAATGCAGAAAAGCCTCTTTCAGCCATGTAAATATGCTAACAGTAAAACCATATGCTTATTTAGTACCTTTCTCCACTGCTAAAGATATCATGCAAGTATATAAAGTAAAAGCAATGTATTAAAAGACAATATAAGAAAATGTACCCATAAAAAAAATGAGGAGGCTTTAGTGCTTGCCATGTTTGTTTTGGTTTGTTTTTTTTTAAAAAGAGAGGAAATATACAAAGCACATTACAAAGCTTATGTATACGGAATATGTATTAGAATTCAACATCTTATTTTGTTGCCTTCAACTAAAAAATTATTCCTGAATTTTAGTGAAGCAAAGTCCTGGAGCTCTAAACATATGCATGGGAAGTCATGGGAAATCTACCACAACTTGGGCAGTTAATGACCTAATGACCTCTTGGTTAACTTAATGAGTCCTCTTCAGCAAGCAAGGGCATGAAAAGCAACCTATCTTCTTAAAGAGATAAGGTCCATTCATCAACAGAAGTTCAGTTCTCCCAGAGTTGAGGATAAATGGCTTCAGGTCATCCAGCTGAGTTTGTCATTCAAGCAATTTTACAGAATGTAGAGCAAACCAGAAGAATGGATTGAGAAAGAGGGCTCATATTGTTAGGGAGGGTGTGTAAAATTGGCAAGAAATCTCTAGTTGTTTTCTTTCTGCTTTCTGTTTCCAGCAGATAATGTATAAGAAAAGAGACCGTCACTTCCCTAAATATATGGTTTTAGCAGCCAGTTTCATCAAAGACTTAATGGGCTTCAGCTTCTAACTAGAAGCTTGTAGCCACCTTCCTTTCCCTGCTATACCAACAGCTAATAAAAGTTCCACCGTGTATGTGTGCTTGTAATATGCATATGTGTACGTACACACACGCGCACACACCCTGCCCCCATTGCTGGAAACACTTTTGATCTCCTTAATTTGTGAAAGTCCCTTAAGTATGGATACAGTGCAAATAGAAAATAACACAGTCAGATGTTTGACCCAAGCATTCCCTGTTTAGGAATGAATTTGGTACAGCAATAGAAACAACAGGACTAAGTCACTTCTGAAGTATGCATAGACACCATATTGGCATTCAAACAATCAGAATATAAAAATCAAGAAACTGGGTTTTTTTCATTCTTGTCTACTAATTATACTGGAATTTTCTACCTTAGTGAGCTGAATGCTCTGTTTCCATCTTACAGCTAGCCAGAAACAAGCGAGATGTTAGTTACAAGTAGTTCTCCAACCCTTGGGACTTAGTTTATTTAGCTAGCTCTTTTCTATTTCGCATATTTTAGCTTTTGAAATTATCATATTTTCCTGCAGGAATTTGAGTGGTTTCCCTAGTTGATGAAGTAGGTTTGTCATCCAGGTTATATTTACAAAGAGAGGGTTAATAGGCAGCAATTATCAAGCAACGTAGCGTCATACTTGTATGCAAAGGAATCGTAATGATCCAGACATCTACATATAAGTCCTCCATGCAGCATTGCCGGGAAGAAATACAGGAAAGCGGGAGTAAATGCTAGCTGGTCCGAAACAAGAAAAACTAGGCATCATTTTGAAATAATTCCTTCTCCACATCCACACATCATTATCGCTTTGGAAAGAGGACTCATAGCATAATGGGAGGTGATGGTTCCTAGATAGAAAATTACCAGCAGTGTGAAACTTTAAAGACACAGATGTGTTCAGACTGAGTTAAGTATGATAGAGTCGCACACTGTTAAACCTGCTTGGTCTGTGATTTTATCAGCTGTGGATTGATTCCCGGTATGTTAATGAAGACCTATGTATAGTTTTCTTGAATAACTTAAGGCTTATAACTTGTTACTTTAGCACTAAGCAACATTTAGTTTTTTAAGCTGTTGCATCTGATACCTCAATTATTCATCCCGGGAATTAATGTACAATTAGCATGAATTCCTGCTCACATGGAAATAGATGGTTATGTTAATTTGGATGCAGTTGCTGAAAGAATTCTGAATAATGAAAAGACTGGTATTAATATCTTTGTATTGGATACAGATCAGACTGTGTAAGGAACAATTTTTTTAATGTAGAAATGTCTTCACAGTTTGTTTTATTTGTTCCATTCTCCCTTCAGTTTCAGGCTATTTGGCACATCTGCCAATGATTTCACATAATTATGACTGTTAAATAGTTTTTGACTACAAACATATATAAAATATTTGGCCTACTTCTGTACTGATTCGTACACTTCTGAATGACTGTAACTCCTTTGAAGTGACTGGAATTACCCCATTATAAAGTTGCTTAAGGAAGATCATAGGTAGGTCAGTTCTTCCTGGAGCTTTTTCCTCTAACATATGCCTGAGATTTGCCCGTGAGTTATTGGTACTGTAATTGATTAGTTCATCCAAAACCAAGGGTTTTGTTCTTAGCAGTTGCTAAGAACACTGGAATATGTTTTTCATGGCAAAGCGATTGCATTCTTAGCTTTTAAATACAGCTGTTTCACCAGAAGAGCAGTGTTTGGTTTGAATCTGTTCTCTTTATCTATTGATTTCTCTGCTTCCTGGCACCAAAAGCTTTCCGTACTGTTTGGAGGACATAGCTAGGGATCATCAGCCCAAGCCTGAAGCTGCAGTGACATCTGCAGCTCCCACACAGGTTAAGGAGGCTTGGGACGCACAGAAAACTGCTTATGTGCGTGCAGCCCACTCACCTCCACACAGGGGACACCGAGTTACTTGCAATAACCAGAAAAATGAAACAGGGTGTTTTTTGCTGCCTGCTGTTAGCTTCCAGTATGCATTAATGAAAGTTGTTCAGCATTGCTAGTGAGAGTTTTCCCTCTTATAATATTGTAACCCTTTAGACTGAGACTTGTCCTGTCCCTGGCTTCCTGATGATCACTTATTCTGGGCACATAGTTATTCCTGAAGGTGGCATTGTTATTGACTGAACATACTAACTGCTTGAGAAAATGTTGATTACTTCACATTCCTGAAAATTAATCCCGAAACCTTCCTGAACTATATTAATCAACTCCTTTAACTTTTTCTCCAGTGGAGAAGGTGGAGGCCAGCAATGTCATTGAAGAGCAGGTGCTCCTCCCTGCCTCATTAGCACCTTGCTGCCTTCAGTTGCAAAATCCTCGAAACCAAGAACACTATTTATAGCTTTTACAAAGCTCCGTTGGCTCGTCCTGTCTCTGCAACTAACCATTTGTCTGCCTCTTCCACCATCTTAAATCAGCCCCTTGTGACAGCACCCTCAAGACCTGCAGAAGCAACGGCTCTGGAATGACGTGGCAGGTCTGAAGGAGATTGATGGTAGCTAGGATGGTGGCCCGTTGGGAGCATTTAAATACACCAGCTTCTGAGAGACTGAGGAAGAAATCAGGAGCATGAGGATGATAAAAGGCGAATATGGGGGCATAGGAGGGAGGAGAAGCAGGGACTCCCATAAATAAGAGCTGGCCAGATCCCAAGACAGGAGGGTAATCTCAAAATGCCTATAAAGAGGATGCTGGTAACAAATGACTTTTTTTTTTTTTTTTTAATCTGTGTATTCAGACTACATTAGGAACAGAATGCAAGGGGGCACTTAGATCTAATAATATAAGCTATGTTAGAAAAAAATGAGAATATTTTCTTCCCTGTATTTGCAATAATTATCTTCTGATAGTTGTCTTCACACAATGTCACAAAATCAGGTACTACTGTTGGATTATTTTGTAGTCAGCAAGCATGTCTGCAGTCCTCTGTCTGCAAGGTATATCTCACCAGATGTCCTTGTGGTTCTGGGATATCTGTGGAGGATTTTTCCTTCCATATGCAAGTCAGCACAGCCTGACTGGCCAAGGATATTACACCAAAACACCAGGCCAACCTGCCTCCGCACACTGGATACTGGAATTAAGAATCATTATTTCAGGTTGGAATGGAAAATCCCGTATTTCTAATGACAGTACTGATAGCCACGATGACAAGTGCTTTTTTTATGATGTTAAAAGGCAGGGACCTTTAAATGTTGATAGCCGAGGTATGCAGTGCAACTTAATGCTCTGGTGATCCATTTCCAGCATGTAGGAAATGTCTCTGTACATAGTCCTAGCGTACAGTAACAGCTATGCACGGTAGTGGAAATCAGATGCTCTAGGTAGTAACACCTAGGTCTGCTGCAGCTGGCTGAGTGACCTTAAATATCTATCACCTATCTATGTATGCAGATGCTCTCCCATCACAAAGGAGGATTAATGATGCTACTTCACAGAGCTAATGAGAAAATGAATCAGTTAATGTTTGATTCACAAGAGCCATAAAGCATTATATAGACATTGTTTGTTTTTAATTCCTCCCTCTATCATGCTAGCTAATAAGCAGTATTATTCATATTCATACTATTATTAAAATCACATTATATTTCCCAGATAACTCAAGACATCTTTCCGATATGCTTTTTCTTGCTTCTTTTACTTAGTCTCTTCCAGGCTACTTGGATTGCAGAGTCTCGGTTCAACAGTATGCATAGGTTAGAAGATATAGGCAGGTAGGATCGTGCTCCCCCCACCCACCCCGAAAGTCACGATCAAAGAGCTTTGTTCTCCTTTTACAATATCTAATGATCTCTCCTTTTTCCTCAGCTTCAGGATCTCATTCTTGAGACCCAGTTTACTGTTCTGGATGGAAAAGGTTTAAAGGGTCTGACACAGAGTTTGTTCTCCTGCTTCTGTAAAGCTGAAAGAAATCATTCGCAAACAGTCAAAGTGTACATTCACTTTTGGATACAGCATACGTGCTTTCTCCATCTGGTCCTTGCACCAACTAACAGAGGTGAAAAGACATCATCAGCAAATGATGTGAAGCATCATTTAATCACATGCAATTTCTTTCTTGTTTAGTGCCAGAGGACATGTGATTTTGTAAATACTTACACAAGGTCTTAGAGCCACCTATGTAATAATAGGTTCATATTCAATAATGACAGATCGCCAACACAAAAGCCTGTGCTTGTTAAAATGAAAGGTAGCAACAAATACACACTCCTAATACAGATAAGAATTCTGATTTGTGTTCTTGTTTGCTTCTTTTTTTGTTTGTTTTTATTTTTTTCAGTAACATTTCTGGTTATCACACCCATACATTCCTCAAACAAATTGGGCTATAGCCTGTCCTGATACAAGCATAAATGTCCTAGGAACATAGCTTGAGGATGAGGCAGGTCCTGTTTAGATGTCTCAAGCTGCTAGTGTATTTCCTTTAGGGAAAAAATCCCTGGTTTATTTCCTTCTGCTATATGCTACTAAGCCTTCCCAATGTGAGATGCTTCCTTGATGCAACTAAGGCAGCAGTTCATTTGAAGTCTCCATTGTAAACGTCTCTCTACAGTTCTGTGTGAGTCTTTCCAGTTCGCCTGGTTAGAGTTTCTTTTTACTTTAACTTTCTATCTGGATTCAGAGCGTGCTGGAAAATCAGTTCTCACTCTTCCAAGGGTTAAATTTCTGCTAACAAATATGGACTATTTGATATGAAAACCATTATTGTTTGATATGTCAAATAAAACATTTGTCAATCAAAAGTCTTTAAGCACTGGGCTATGTGACATTTACTCTTTTATAAACCGACAAAGTCCCTGGTGGCATGCCTTTCTTCCTCTCATTTAAATAGTGGTAGGAGAACAAATCACACTTCAGGGCAAGTTGATAACTGCCAGTCACGATTCCTGCCTTGTTTACTATAATGAGGAGGGTAATAAATGCATCTGACCATTTCAGCTGGCATTTGCATAGATGAATGATTTGTCCAGTCAGTCGCTCTCCAGTGATTTGGGCCTTTTTGTCAGCACAAAGAGCATTCAGTCTCCCTGGAATTTACAGCAGCCAAGCTCTCATTAGCAAACATCCTTTACCATGAATGATTCAAATAATTACCACTGAAATAATAAACTGTTTCACAAAAACATTTTATTTGATGGCTCAAAACATCAACTTTTCTGAATTGTTGACATTCAAATAAGCCAGAGAGCTTTATTGTTGAGCAACAATGATCCCCTTGTAAAAGGGTGGGCATTGTTTTACCTCCAGCAGACCTTTAAACTTGGCCAGATATCAAATGTGTCCCTCAAACAGCTAGCCAACGTGCTGGGTAATCAGAGGGCACGTACCAGATGGAGCTATAGTAAAAGTGTATGTTCAGGCTCCCAACTAATTTTCACTAGATTTACTTAGGATATTGTGAGCGTAAAATTCCAGAGCAATTAGCAGCAAGTTATCTATTTGCATCTACGGGAGTTGTATAATTATTAAATGCTTCTGCTTACACTGAGCTCTCAGTTCTGAGTTCTCTTCTGTAATGATATTCTATGTGTATAATTAAGTGTTATTTGATATAGTTTTGGAGTTCAATCAAATGAGCAAGCAACAATTATCTCTTAGTATGATCTCCTCTAGTGCCTGGCAATAGGAGTGATGTCACTGCATTTCCAAACCCGTCACATGAGGCAAACGGAATTTCCTGCTATCACTCTCCTTTACCCATTCTACCATGCATAATTAGAAAAGTTTTATTAGTTAATTTAGGGTAGGGCTATTTACTATGAGTATTCATAGGCTGCAGGAATGTATTCAGTTCTCATTGCAGCATTGTTTGTAGGGGTATGTGCATGAAATTATTATCTTAATATCAACCAAACAGGATTCAATTGCACATTTTATGCTTCTCTTAACTGCAAGGAAACAAAACACAACAAAAGAAGGGGGGAATATTTCACTCATCCCAGCACATTTTTCATTGCGTGATTTCACCTTCACATTAAGGTAGGGTAGGTAACAATAATCTCAAACAGCCTAATACCTGAGACCTTGGTGTTCAGAAACAGAATAACTGAACCCTGATTTTCATTTTCAGACCCTTTATATCCCTCTGGCAAGATAAATTTCTTATGCTGCCAAGGAGAGGTAGAAAGCTCTTAATGTATGTGAAAGTCAGGCCAGTAAAATTAAATACATTAAAACACATGACTGTTATTTGCATGCTATAAAGTGTACTCCTTAAAATATAATGTCTGATAATTGTTCTGAGCCAGGAAGGCAAATATTTAGAACCCAACTTTTCATACTTGGGTATTTGCAATAGGAGGCACAAATTCTGCCTCCTTTTTATTCACCCAAGGATAATTGCCCATTACAACACCCAAATCTGGAACTATATATCTTATTTAAGCACCAAGCTTTGCGAGCTGAATCCAAGTGTACAAAGTTACTTAGATAAATTGTACACCGTCTTTGAGCT
Organism: Grus americana; assembly: GCF_028858705.1. Classification (NCBI taxonomy): domain Eukaryota; kingdom Metazoa; phylum Chordata; class Aves; order Gruiformes; family Gruidae; genus Grus; species Grus americana. Next base: position 45,270,053 of record NC_072854.1, read on the forward strand.
TTTCAAGTTTGTCCACGGTCATTTCTTCTTCACCTAGCCAAGATCAATCAAGTCCAGCCTAGTCCAGTGTTATTTTTTATTTCCTCCTGCTGTTTCTCTAATATGTAGTCAGTACCTAGATGAAAAAGGCTATTTCTCATTTTCCTTTATGGCCTCTCAGGCACAACATCAGAAGGAAATTAAGAAATCCCTTAATAATTCACTTTTGACAGATTTTTTTTTTAATTTCTAATCCGGTTTGGTGTTGATAGAACTAAGAAACAAACAGAATTGGCTGGAGCCATGTACAGATGACCAAGTGTGAAGAACATTTCCTACACCTCCTGGTAGTCCCATGTTCTGACAGACTGACTGGAGCTTCTCTCTTGCAATGAAGAACAGTGAAAGCTCAGTTAAAAGTGATGCTCCTTTCCAGAGCAGTCCATTTTACACCTCAGCAGGAAGAGAACCACACACTATAATTTAACTCATAGTTTGTTTTTTGTATTCTCCTGTAGGAAGTAGATTGCATTGTTACCATATTGCCAGTGTGCTACAGGTGAACCTGCTGCTTCTGCCACCATCAAGCTAGACTTTAAAGCTGGCTTAATTAATCAGTTATTTAATCTCAAACTGCATACATCTTAGACATCACCACAATTTAGACGGCAATAAAAAAAATGGCTGGTTTTGATGAGAGCAAAACAATCCAGAATTTAAACCAGAATTTGGAGTGGGATTCAGCTCTGGATATAGATACATATGTTTAGATGTCTACAGAGGAGGCAAATGTCTAAGCTCTTGTCTCAGTAAATAGAAACCCTGTCAGTACTGTCAGTGGACCATGGAGAACAAACTCAGGTCTCCATTGACTGCAAAGAGTAGATCTTCACAGGCTGCAAAGCAGGATTAGATATCTTGATAACCCGTAGAAATCTCCATGTAGACACCTAAGGCTCAGTTTAGTTACCTAAATATATGTACTTGGTGTTATTTGAGATGTTCTGTGGTATGTAAGACATCTTCACAGGCAACTTGCACTCCTCTGGGCCAGCAGCAGGAGGCTTAGTGCAAGTGAGATGCCACTAAAACCCATGTCTGCAACTCTAAAAAAAGGTATCTTAATATTGATCTGAATCCTTCCTCCGGTCTCCGAACCCAGAAATGCTGAAAATCCCAGCTCTGACAAAACTGGAGCACCCTGACCAGAGTTGGCTCTAGACGTAGGCAGAAGAGGTGTCTGCCTAATACTGCACACTGCTGCAGCAGGAAAATACTGTGCAAAGGACCATTTCTGTATACCTCAGCTTCTTGGGCATCTAGCACCTTCCTTGCATCTCCCCACTCATCCTCTTCTGCTGCTGCCATTTCTGCCTTGGAGTGGACTATGAGATCTGCTCCCACTACAAGAACTATTTACAGAAAGAAGTTTTATTTTATTTTTCCAGCTCACCTTGTTGTGCTTAGACAAGCTACATGATTTAGCTCATCGAGCCATTACAATTTCTTGTAATTGTAAAATGCAGCTGTAATCCATTGATAAAATATTTTTAAATTTCTTATGTATGTTTTTCTTTATAATTAGGAGACTTCCTACATTATTTATGACTGTTATTCACTTCTGCAACAGATAAACATAGAAGTACTATGTAAACCTAGTGAAATGAGTAAGTCAGGCCAGTAGTAGTAGTGAAAGAGTAATCTTTAAGTACTGGCATAGTGGATTATAAGAAGTTTCTTTAGATCACCTTCTGTATTACCCTTCTTTGTGACAAGGAAACCCCAGTTAACAGTCATAGAACAGAAAAACACAACTTTTTTTTTTTTTTAATCCAATGCTCTGGCAAGGTTTTTACTGGTAGATTTAAAATTCTAAACACAAAAGCTTTCTGTAAATGTGTTTTGTTTGCAGTTATAGCAAAATTGATTAATTAAAAATGGCCTTGCAAAGTACCTGAAAACTGTCAGTCTGGAACTGTTATTTTTAGAGTTTAATTCAGACTATTTCAAGCTGTATTTCAGTGAAGCAGCAATGATATGCAGCCTGTAATTTTATCACAAGCAGATGTCAAATCATTCTCTGTCCCATGTAAAAGGGGTTGTTCTGAAGATGCAAAGTGTTACAGATCAAACTACCCAACAAATCTGTTATATGACATCCAAAGGGAAAAAATATCAATATGAGTTAAGCAATTTCCTATCCTTTTACTTCACTGGGAAGATTATTCTCAAAAATCATATAGTATAATCGTTTCTAGTTATTATATAAAAAATAAACATTTCATTAGAATTACCACATATGGTAATATCCCAAATTTCAGGCAAACACACCAGATATTTTTCAGTGATAGCCAGAGTAAGTTGTGAGTTTATTCTGACATACAAACTTCATGCTGCAGGAAATGCTTGAAAGACTTAAGGTATAAACTATTGCACAGAATGTGAAGAATTTCAAGGTAATGCAACTTCAGTTATGCTCCAAGTAGTCCATTGTATCACATCTTCTGCTGTGTCTGGCTATTTGTACTGGATGTTCATATTTTTATCAGTGTAGTCTTTTCCTGAACACTCTGGTCCTTCTCTAGCAATATATTTAGAAACCGTCAGAGTTATGAATACACTAAATACATTCAGTGACTCTCAGTTTTGTGAGACCACTGTCTACTTGACCTCTTTGGCAAAGCTTCAACTGAAGAGCGAGGGAAAAAGGAGACAGTTCTCATGAGAAGCAAACTTCTGTCTTTCAGGATGGATGCTTTCACAAATGATGTGTTTATAACCAGAGGCAAATGCTCAGCTTCATGTAAACAAGCATCAGGGTCTCATGATCTGGGCAACAATAAGAATCTAAAAACCTGCTTTTTCTTCTTCTGTGTATGAGTCACAACAAGCAACCATTTATAAAGTCTGTCCTCAAACCTCATGAGTCTGAAGTGTATGTTCTTTCTGTATGCAGATTTACTGTTTAAGAGCTTAAAAAAGCTCAACAAGCCCTGAAAATAAATAAATCCCAGCTACTGAATTCCCTTGTAAGTCATGTCCTCTGAAAAGCTTTGTCTGACTCCTCCAGAGGTGAGTCATTTGGCCTGAAATCTTTTTGTCAGTGAGCCAGATACTGGTTACTGACTTCGTTTATATTCCTTCTGCAGAGTAAAAAAGCCTGTAATGATCTCTGGCAATTCCTCAGGTGCAAAAAGAACAAATCAGCCCCATGGCTGTACCCGTACTGCAGGCCAGGTGCCCTCAAGGGCCTTGCTGGAGAACATCATAGGTCCCTTGCTTCTGTGCAGTCCAGACCTTGGTTGAATGCTAAGCCATCTCAGGACCTGGGAAGCGCTCTCTGGTGCTGCAGTCTCAACATTTCCTGCATTTATTCTGCTCTTACGCCTGTGCCGTATAGCCTCAGAAGAACAAATGTAGCCAAGAGAGGGAGGTGGTGGCTCATGGGTGGGAGAAAATGTATTTGATGTGCAAATTGTGCATAGAAGCACAGACTATAACCAGTGTGCAAGGTTGTCAAAGCAGAACGGCTACAGACGGTGGGGTGCAGAGGAGCCCCTGTGGCCCATAGATCAACCAGAATTAAGAAGGTGACAAAATCAGAATATTGTTTATTTTCTTTCCAGTCCAGCACCCAGTACTTTCTCATCAGCTTTTAGAGCTTTTAACCTGACTCTGGAGCCAGAACAGTACTGGAAAGTAAAAGGGGACCTATGTAAAGAACTTAACATGGATATACTATGCCTGATCCTTATCAGTAGAAAACCTGATCTATAACAACTGAAAATGCAGTCTATGAAGCCTGCAGAGATCTTGGCCTTGGAAAGGTAAGTGCCTCCAGGGAGCCCTCCCTATCAAGTCCCAAAAGTCATGGGTGCTGCCTTACCAAAGTTCCAGCTGCTGTGCAGCTGCAGTAGCTGCTGTGCAGTGGTGAGAGCAATGCTCTGCCTTTCCGGAGCACAGCGCTGCGAGTGCAGGTGGAGTTCCTTCTCCTTCCCCCACCTCTGCCCCCCTCCAGGAGAGCAGCAGCTTTCCCTTGAAACTTTCCCCTCCCACTGAGCACCTACGCTGCAAGCTCCATAAGTTTGATTTCATTTTGCAGGAGACAGTAAGGAGTTAAACTCCCACTCTACTAAAGGAAACTGTACAAACATGATGTGACTCCCACATATCCCAAACTTTCAGATGCCGAGCATATTTTCTTGAATGAAAGCCCTTTTGGTGTTTTTCATTGGAGGGAAAAATGCATTTCAGAAGAATCAAAATCAACAAAGAGATTACAGATAGCAAATATAACACTGCACATATTATGAGGGACAAGTACAGTAAACATGGATGGCTTATTAAGGAAATCACTGAGAATGTCTTGAAACAGGATTGCTATATGCATTTTCGATGAGCCATCCTTTACAGGCATCACATTCAGGAAGAGTAATGGAAAATCTTGTTCTTTCCTACCAGAACTGCTTTATCAAAAAGCGAACTTCATTTTTATTATTTACTAAGCTTACAATAGTGCTTAGAGTTTCCAGTTGTTAATCTAACTGCTTAAGAAGTATTGTTAAAGACAGCTGCTGACTCATATTTCACAGAGAGGAAAGCAGAAGGAGATACTCCTTTCAGCTCTCTCCAGATCGTCCAAATGACACCTGGGTCTCTTCTGGGCTGAGTGGTGCCTCTGTAGCTTTTAAATGTAATCATGACTCCTTCCATGTATTTCTTCAATTTGAACTGCCGGAATAATATGAACCCTGTGCTGCAACCCACCAGAGCAGGTTTTTACAAAACTGGGGGCTTAGCATTGCATGTCCTGGAGGGTGATGTGAGGGTGCAAAGTGGGTAAGATAGTGCTGGAAAACTGTGCCAGGCAGGAGGAAACGAATCTAATGTGATCTCCTCCATACTGCCTTTCAGGAACGGACCTGGGAGTGAATTCAATAGGGAAGGTACCTGTGCCTTATCAGTGAATGAGTTGTCCACGGTCATCCAAATGAAAGCCAGGAGTGGGAAAGCAATTAGCAGGGTGCATAACTGGGGCCCAGAGCGAAATCGTCTTCTTTGGTCCTCATTCACTTAGTAGTATGGACAGACTCCTATAGACCTGCGAGAAGTTGCTGGGATAGGGCGGAAAGTGAAGCTGCATGCCCTGAATCTCAGCCACTGGATAATCTCTTCCTCACTTAATGTACTGTGAAAAACCACCATTAAAAAAACCCCCAAAACTGTTCTAGTTTCTTTTGTAGCGTTGAATGCTCTCAAAGGAGTAAAACTCTTTCCCCCTTGCTGCCTTCACCACTTTCAACTCCCCCCATTTCTGTCTTGAAGAGTTACAGCAGAACTCCATCTGCAGAATGGATCCCCGTTTCTCAAATGCTTAGTATGATTTTGTGACAAAACCCAAAACGCTAGTCCTTCCCAGATCTAAGAGGCAGGGACAAGGGGCACTGTGAGGATATTCTGAGTAGGATATTTTGAATAGGGTTTGTCTGATTACTCATCGTAAATTCTGAGAACGAAACACAAACATGTACCTCTGAGGAAAAGACCCAGGGCCATCTAGAAAAGAGCAAAATGTCATTATCAGAATCTGATGCACTCTGAGTATCAGCAAACATTTCTACTTGTAGGACAACTTTGAGAATTTAAACTGGTGCAGGTTTACATCTGCTCCTGGCCTGCGACTCTTACCAATATAAGGTCCACCTAGCCCAAGACCCTGTTTTAAGCGGCGTCCAAGGGCAGGTGGCTACAGAAAAGTATGAGAATAGAGAAAGCACATAGTGATATTTCCCCAAAATACTCTCCTAGCAACCACAAATTTGCATCTCAGGGGCCTTCTGAGCCAGAGAGAGTGTTTTGTTTTTAACAGCGCTTGGTGGATTTCTCTTCCATGGATGGCTTCAAAACAGAAACAAGAAAGAGTCAGAGACACTACATTTACCTGTCTGAATGCAGGATGGAGTCAATGGAGTGAAAATGTCAAGAAAAAATTTAAGCTCCTTTTTCCTTGTGTAGAATACACTTTTTTCATGCTGATGGTATCACAGTACATACTCAGCTGAAATTTTAAGTATGTTTTGTTAATCTCCATAATGTGGATACACCAGAAAAGTCGGACTCTAGTACTATAAATTGCCAGAGCCTTCATGCAGTCAGTGAGCTTCCCCACTTACACCACCAGAAAATTTGGCTTACCATAGGTTCCTCTACTTCAGATTCTCTTGGTAAGCGAGGCTGTAAAGAAATATTGCATGTAGCCCTGGGTTACAGATATAAATGATGGACGTTTTTGAAGAGAACTTGCTCAAAAAATGTCAAAGAAAAAGAACTGCATGCTCAATGTTGTATTTAAAGAAGTTAAAGAATATCTTGGATAGCCTTGTATGATGTTAGACAGTACAATTTCATTCTGTTTAAGAAAGTTTGCTATCCAACTTTATCAGGCTCCATAAAATTTCAGTATGATATTTTGAATCTATCTAAACCAGCAAGAACACAGATATGTGCAACATCATGAATATAAATGCAAACCATTTAAAATATATCTAAGCGAGCAATCCAGGAACAGCCCGATCGTGGGGGAGAAAAACAGATAATCTGAATTTGTCTATATCCATGTCTCTCTGTGTAAATATCTATCTGTGCATACTCATAAATATTTCATCTGGATCTAGTTTGAATTTGGATTCAGCGCCTAACCTAGATAGGCAGAGTTCACAAATTGCCTGTTCAGTGATCCTGCTTTGTTTTGTAAGCGTATAAGAATGTGACTCTCACAACCAATCTAGAAGCAAAAAACCTCAAAGAAAAAAACAAACCTGAAGGACAATACCTTCAGTTCTGAATAGGCAAACACCCTAGATTCTTGCTGCAAGGTGCATTATGAAGGGTAGTCAATTCACTGCTCAATTTCATATTAGAGGGATTGAAGTGAGGGCCTGGTTTCTAAATAGCTTTTTCTATTAACCTTTGCAGAAGACCATCCAGGGCACTCAGTTATAATGCTGCTGAACACCTCCCACGGCGTGTTTGTTCTGTGCTTGGGAAGACTTTACTTAAATCAGGAGCAATATCCATAAGATATTTTTATCCCCAGAGAGTTTTTTTTTAAATACCTAAAAATTAAGAACACCAGTGACTTTTTTCTATTTGCTTATATCAAATTAGTTTACATCAGTATGAAATAAGAGAGAAGGAACTCTGGCTACATATCCTTAGCTCATCTTTTCTATAAGCTTTTTCTTAAAAAATGTATCTGGTGCAACATATATGTTCAAACATCTGGATCCAGGAAATACAATGGTTTTGCCTATGAAAAGAATTTTATGGTGAAAATCACTGGTTATTTTATATTCTGTTAATTCCAAACTGGTTTAGGCTAAGAAGAGATATTTGAATTTGAATACTGAAGTAGAGATGAGAATGTGGCTTTCCATTGCTTCAAAGGAAATAGGGGCTTCAAGGCTCAACATGGGGCCATCATGTTGCTTTAGGCAATTGCTTCTCTTTGCCTCGCTGTTCTTTGGCTGTAGGAATAAGAGCGTCTAAACATTAGCATAAGGCAAATAATGATCATGCTCACATGCTTTTCTGTTTTCTCAATGATATGATCCACCTGAGAAGTTGGAGCCACTCAGGCTGTGGAATTTGTTTGGTTTCTATGGAAAGAGAGCGTGATGCACAAAGGCTGCCTGGAAAAAGGAATATCAATTCCTTCTTGTTGACTTAAAGGGAAGTCCTGTTAATCTTGATCCTCATTAAACAATTTTTTCTGAAGACTTCCAGCAGATCTATCATTTATACTCACATAGATGTGTAACAGTAAGCAAAACTATCAATATCTGGAAAAAATCTTGATTTTTGTCCTCACAGAGCTTCACAGAGAAAAGCATTTTCAAACAATTGCCCGGTTGTCTTTTTATAGACCAATTTTTAATGAACTTTTTTCTCCTCTTACACATTAAAACAGTCAAAAGCAGACCATGTGAAATGTACCTCCTGTTACATAGTACCACCAAGCTCTTGAGTAGCTGAAACGACAGCATGCATGGGTAGCCACAGCACAGAGAAATCCAGGCAAATGTGCGCACAACACAAATTCCACAAATTTAGGTCCCGATTCAGCCAAGTCCCTAAAACATGAGCGTAATATTAAGGGTACAAATAGTCCCAGTGAAGCTAGTGGAATTACGTTCCTTCTAGTATTCCGAGACACACGTGCACAGAGCAAGCTGCAGAAACCCCCATCTATCTTTCGAACAGCTCCTGTTGACAGCTGCTGAATGCGGACGAGTGTGCCCAATGCCGCTCTGGCTTCTGCCGGTATTATTGCTCGTGTCACCCCGGCGTTAGGCCAAGGGAGCACTGGCAGCTGCTCCGGGGGGCAAAGGAGGCTGTAATGAACGGGAGGGAAGCAGGCAGAGGGGCCACGTGGAGCTGTAAGGAGCAAGGGAGAGCGATGTGTTGGCTGCAATAAATCCCCTCGCTGGAGCCATAAAACTTGGATTTTCCTCTTAATAGGGCTCTCAGTTCCTCTGTAATGCAATCTGAAAAAAAATTACAACATTAGAGATGAAGGAAAGGAAGCTTCTTGAAGATCTAGGCTGATTCAAACTAATTTGACCTGACTCTTTCTTCATTAAGACAATATTCTCTCAAATCCACGAGAGAATATCGATTCCAGTATTCTGTTCTTTTTAAAAGCATACGGTCTCTTCCTGAGCTCATCTATGTTCACTAAGAGAGGAGGACTGGAACAAAGATCTATCACAGTAATCTGTGAAGGGTTACTTGCTGTAGGGTTGTAATTCACCCCGACATGGAGCAGTTACGCAGGTGCCTCCAGCATCCCTGTCCCCTTAGGGAAGAATTAGATAAGGCTGCCAGGGCCTCTACACTCAGTTTAATCTTAAGCTTGTAGATTTTTGTCTTGAATATAGAGTGTGAAGAAACTCTACCCTTGCTGTATTACACTTGTTTTTCAAAGGAAATTAAGTCTATGTTGTCAAACTCTGTATTCGCATGCACATCCACACCCTTTCTCCACCCCCCAGCACCATCTTAAACCTTTGGCCAGTTTTGACCAAATTTGACAGAGGGGTAACAGACCCAAAGACACAAGCTCCTGCAGTCCTGTGGAAGCAGGCAGCTGCCCAGAGATGAGAGATCCACCTGAAAGAAAGGCAGGCGTGTGCGTTCAGCCCTTCTTCGACACTGGGGAGTCCAGGTGGCAGAGGGAGGCTGTCAGAGGCTGGCTCGGAGCGAGCCCCTTAGTAGACACTTGAGAATCCAACCAGAAGACACCCACCAGTCCGTAGGAAACCAGGCTCCCTTCGTCCCACCGGCCAGCAAGCTGCCGTGCTTCAAAAAATGAGAGCAAAGCACCAATTGGAAGATAATAATAATAGTTAATTGTTTTAGTTTATTTCTTCCTGGTAAAATCTTAGTGCTCGTTACAGTTGTGACTTTCTAAGGTGGGTCCTGGGATGCACCTGGCAGTGCTGTTCAGCCTGCCCACTGTACAGCCGGGGGGAAGAGAAAAGCAAGCACATTCTGCACATCAAGCTGGTTCAGTTCCAGCGCCAAGCGTGGACCTGCCTGAGTGCAAGTGGAGCTGTCAGCTCGTACAGGCTTCACTGTCAAGGGCTGTGTCATCTGTCAGCGTCGGTTCCAGCTCACTGTACCACATAGAGGCGATGCACTGGTGCCTCCCAATTGATAACACGCTGCCAGAAGCATGTTACTTTCTCATCTGTCTTCTTGTAGCTGTCAAAACTGGAATCCATTAATTAGTTTGTTCTTGTGAATTTTAGTTGTTCTGAAGACATGTAAATTTCAAAGTAAGACACACCAAAAAAAAAAAAAACCAACCAACCACCCAACAAACCACCAGGAAGGTGCCAATAGGGGGTTCACAAATCCTAAGTTATTATAAACAGTAAGTATAAACAGTGGCAGTTATTATAAACAGTAAGTGCTGGCTACAAGAACTCCGTCTAAGTGAGTATAATGATGTGGCTAGTTTCACCACATTGCTTTTAATGAGACTGAGCTGCTTACGGGGGCGAGATGCGATGACAGCTAAGGAGAGGGAAGCAAACAAGGCACCAGCTAGTGAAGTCAGCTGGGTCAAGAAGGCTCTGCTTGTTGTTTGCCTGGGGTTTTTTTTCTGTTTTACATGTTACTTACCGAGAGTGGAGGAAAAGTTCGACTGAGCTTTATTTCCCCATATTTTGCATCTCATGAAAAAAAATATTGCAGTTTCAGAAGGAGATTTTGCCAGCTTTGTGGGTATAGGATGGGATGCTTCTCACACTAGCACTTGAGTGGACGGTGCTATCTCTAAACAGAACAGCAGTTCCATTGAAATTTCAAATATCAAATATGTATATTTTTATTTTACATCGGTACTTGCATCCGCTCCCTCACTTTCTCAAGGTGTCAGCAAAGAGACTTAAGGTAAAAGTTTCAGAAGCTTCCTAAGTGAGTCTTCAGAAGCAAGTAAAGGATTGGGGAGCCTGCATTGAATTATGTATCAACAGGACCTCGGTGCCACTAAGTATGATGTAGAAATCCCTTAAAGGGCAGCACACGAGCACAGCCTTGAAACCAACCTCACCAGCAGGTATCAGAAGAGCTTGCCGGCTCCATCACAGCCATACAGCCACCACCAAGCAGAGGCAGACCAGGCAGATGCCATCGCACTGCCTAGTATTTCTGTATTGGATCTAGCTGAGACGGAGCCAATTTTCCCCATAGCAGCCCTCATAGTGCTGTGATTTGTATTGGTAGCTAGAAAAATCCTAAGGAATCTCATGTATGAGCTAACTTCAACTTAGCTGTCTCGCTTCCTACAACACCCTGTGAGGTAGTCTGCTGTCATGGTTTAACCCCAGCTGACAACTAAGCCCTGTGCAGCCGCTTGCTCACTCCCCCCTGGTGGGATGGGGGAGAGAATTGGAAGGGTAAAAGTGAGAAAACTCGTGGGTTGAGATGAAGACAGTTTAATAGGTAAAGCAAAAGCCGTGCACGCAAGCAAAGCAAACCAAGGAATTCATTCCCCACTTCCCATGGGCAGGCAGGTGTTCAGCCATCTCCAGGAAAGCAGGGCTCCATCACGGGTAACAGTGACTTGGGAAGACAAATGCCATCACTCTGCATGCCTTTGCCACCCCCCCTTCCTCTTCCCCAAGCCCCTTATATGCTGAGCATGACGTCATATAGTATGGCATATCCGTGTGGTCAGTTGGGGTCAGCTGTCCCAGCTGTGTCCCCTCCCAACTCCTTGTGCACCCCCAGCCTACTCGCTGGTGGGGTGGGGTGAGAAGCAGAAAAGGCCTTGGCTCTGTGTGAGCACTGCTCAGCAGTAACAAAAATATCTCTGTATCATCAACACTGTTTTCAGCACAAATCCAAAACTTAGCCCCAAACTAGCTTCTGTGAAGAAAATTAACTCTATCTCAGCTGAAACCAGGACATCTACCTGTAGGAAACTATATACTAAAAGTTTCAGTACTGTAATTGCTTCTACTAGAAGAGCAATTTGTTAATGTTCTGACTAGACATCATTTGTTTCTACATTTTCTTTAAAGAAATGTCAGAATGCTTCCCTAGAATTAGTCCTCAAAATAGCTGCTTCTTTCTGAAAAATCAAGATATTTCTCCTTTTTTTGTCCCAAATTATGCCAACCAAGGACATAAAAATATATTCACCCAATGTAAAAGGTGGAACTATATATTAACAGATAAGACAAACGTGCTTCCAGGAAATCAGATCCTTTCATTGCTTTTGCACTGGTTACAGAAAAGGAAATGAAGCCAAAATTTGCAATTCAACAAGGTTACTTCTGTGTCAATAAAATACCTTTCATCAACGCTTTACTGCTATTGTACTTGGATATCTTCATTTGCATGCATTTACCTCATGTGGCAATGCACACTTTCCTAGGTATGCGGACATCTTTTTTAATATCAATTGAAAATTTGGCTCAGAATCAGCTGTTTAGTGATTGAAGTTCATTCACTCACTTGGGTAATCCATAAAAGGAGGAGCTCCTCAGAGAAAAAAATAGCAGCCTTATATGTATTTTGGGTATTTCAGGTACTTACATAAAGAAAAAAAAATACTGTTTACGATCACTGGTTATATACTTGTAATAACCCATTTCTGAAGTCCTGAAATCTCAAGTCCTGGTACCGGTATCTCAATGCTATGCGCAGGAATGGAGCTCTATGCTTTTTAACAGTGCTTGAGCTCTCTCAGAGCCCTTGCTGTTTTCTGTGGCTTCGAAGCCACCCAAATCCTGCCAGTACGGCAGTTTGCACGCACAGTCACACCTGGGGCTGTAAGAAGGGTGCTAAAATGCTAATATTTGCAGCAAGCAGTGCCAGGAGGGAAGGGTCAGCCAGCTGCAGCCTCTCCTTGGTCCTGCTCTTCGCTCCTGCGCTTGGGCTGTCGCTGCTCCTCTTCTCCCCGTCAGCAGCCCTGGAAGACAAGGGCAGTGCCCACCTGCCCGTCCCCAGCAGCTCAGCCCCAGGCAGGGTGGCTGGCAGGAGGCTCCTTCCAGAGCTATTCATCTGCTTGACAGAGGGACCCAGAAGAGACAGCAACCAGCATCCCCCTGGTTGGGGGGCTCTAGGTGGGAAGGAAGCGCCAAGCACAGCTGGCAGGCTGACCTACAGGGCTGGCTAGACTTGGTCTGTTGTAAATGTCTACATTTTTATGCACCGCAGTGATGATGTGGGGCCTCCATATTGCAGGTGCTTGTAAAAATAAGCAACAGCTACTGTGGATATTTATTGCCTTATTTTGGGCATCTTATCTCTCAAGTAGCAGCAAACAGCCGTTTGAATACAGTGGCTGGCTGTGATGCACATGAAATCGGAAGTGTTTGGTGGACAGGCTCTCTCCAATGTTAATAGCACAACAGGACGTTCTGGAGAGGGATGGGGCAGCGGTGCTCATGAGGAACAGCTGGCTGGCCCGCGGCGAGCAGCAGCTAGCTGGGTGCTCTGATGGGTGTCCCCAGGCGAGAGCCAGAGCCATGAGGCTGCCTCCGCATCCCTCGTGCATGGGGTAGGCACGAGGGCAGGCCATCTTACCTTGCCCCCACGGGAAGAGTCACATTTGGACATCCTAGAGCGCCCCACAGGTCTTGTGGGGATGCTGAAGTCTGCGACCACCGTCTTTGTCCACAGTCAGTGTCAAATTTTACGTCTCTCTGCAATGGAAGACTGTAGAGAAAAGCATGTTGGAAAAATCTGCCTTGATGGGATTTGTGCCCAGAACAGTCAGCACAATGGAAATTTACGGCTGGATTAGAGAAAATCTCTTTGTGGTCAAGTAGTATTGCATAGGTCAGCTATCAATAACATAACCAGTTGTTTTATTGTAGAAGGTGGAAACTAGATTGCCCGAAAACAGCCCTACCTTTCCCCATACACAGATGTATATGCTCCCAGCTGTGAGTTTATAATAAAGTCCTTCAGGAGAACATTTGCCTATGAATACTTAAAGAAGGCTTCTGCTTTCTACGGTGGATGGAAATTCATACTTTTATTCACACTTTTTTCTTAATGACCTTCTGCCATAAGAGCAATTTGCTTAGTCCACTCCAGGTGATTTTGCATGATTTGCAAATCTAATTTTTATCTCCACGTCTCATATTTGAAAATCTTTTGCCACCATATTAATTTAACATTTTTATCTTTTACCCACCAAGACAGCTCATCGTGACCTTTAAATTCACTTACAAAGGATAACCCATTGGTTAATCTGGACCAATTGGCCTCAGTTACACACTTGGTGACAAACCATTATTTCTACCCCAGTTCTTTAATTGGCCAGAATGCTCTTTTTTATCAGATATATTAGCTGTCAGAAGTGCCTGCTAGCCTTTGCGTACTTCCTGGATAGTGTCCAGGTCATTAAAGCAACATCTTCTGTTCAAGTCTGGAATATTTATCCTGCGCCAAAATCCTAACTTTCCCCCTGCTTTTAATTAATTAAAGCCCGAAGAATGCTGGATGGGTCATTCTACAGGGGAGCCTTTTGAAATGGAAAAACTGATACAAAATCTTTCATTATTCTTTTTCTTTTACTCATTCAGCAGTTTTACTTCACAAATCACAATTTTATACTATTTAAATTTCATCTGGTTGAAGTATTTTACTTTTATTTCCGCTGAATTATTTTGCACTATAATGAGGCAGGCACAGTTTCATGGGCTGGCAGAAATAGCAGGAGCCGCAGGGGCTGTAACCCCCAGCATATGAAGGGGGAGCAGCTTTACCTCTCCGTAATCATCCCCCTCCATCTGTCCAGGGATGCAGCCTCATCAGGACTGCATCCTCTGAGGATCAGAACCCACTTTGGAGAAAAAACAACACCCCACAACTATGGCCAGAGTTCCCACAAAGCTCTACAGCCCTGCCTGCAGGGAACAGCCAGGCAGCTGAATTTCAGCGCGTTTGCTGTGGTGGAACAACTGATACACCTCTTCAGGGTGCACAGGCGCTACTTGTACAACTAACACGCACGACCCACATCCCTTTCTGTATTTAATGTCTAACAGAGATGCTGTTGACATTAACAGTCCTTTATCCCTTGTACTCACGGAGCAGTAACATTGAGATTTTGACTGCCTTGGTGCCATAAATATTCTATTCATCAGCCAAGAAGAGCTGGTTAAAATAATCTTTTGCAACGAAAATTTATTTATTATTTTATACCACTGTGTTCATTGCCATTCATACTCTGTATTCTCCGTCAGTGACTCACAACAGAATCAAAAGGCATTTCTTGAAAGGAGACATGGTAAGTGTGGTGATTTCTTTAAGTAGTAAAATATTGTTCATTAAAGACATACCTTGTAATATCTCTTGATATCTCCTTTATGCCAGTCTTCAACATAAAATTCCAAAGTCATCCTATGATAAAAATGGAGTGACGGTCTTCAAAATATCGTAAGTTTACTCCAGTTTTGTCGGTGTCACGTGAATGTGAAAAGCAGGTCTATCTCAGTGAAAATATGCTTTCCTGCAAATAGTTTTTGCAGCTTCATGTTCTTTCAGCTTTAATATTAACACTCTATGAAGTGTAAGACTAGTGTCTAAAGGTATGCCAAATGGAGATGTTATTTGAATGACAAACAATGAAAAATTAATGTAATTCTATTCTTGCTTCATGGTTTTGGTTTCTGAAGCAAAATCAACATATTTTTAAAGTAACTTTTTTTGCTGGGTCTGTGTTTCCCATGCATGTTCCTTTTCATCGTTGATGTATTTCCCATTTAGATCTGGATGATCTTTGAATAGTTGAAGAACCTTTCTGGGAGAGCAACATTCCTGCTTTGCTGACATCAGGGATCAAACTTCGCTATTGTCTGGATTTTACCCACAAAAACCCTGTTTTTCAGGCAAAACAACAGCCCTTAGGTAAAGTCACGGGAGCCGCATGACCTGAATGAGGCATAAGGGCTCTACTAGACGTGCTCCCTATAGAAACCTGCAGTGTCACCTATCAGCAAGCCCTTCAGTCTCCAGTACAGAGTGTGTTTAAATGCTGTGTAAATACAGCTTTTGCACTTCCATTTATCTTTGTCTCGCTTCTGCTGCGCTGCTGCCAAACAATGCTGGAAGCCGCGGCGAGGCTGAGCGTGCAGGCTTGTACGGGAGCACATCTGCCAGCAGGCTGATTGAAACGTTCAGGAGGTGAACGGCCTCGACGATGAAAAGCAAGTCCTGCGGTTCACGGAGTCTGTCTCAGCCAGACTGTGATAGGCTGCTCAGATTTTTTAAGCCTACTGTATTTTTTGCAAGCTGAGGTCTCATGTTTGCAAAGGGTCAGAAGATGCGGTTGCATAGATCCCATTCAGGATGAGGCCCTTTACGTGCATTTATTCTTAAGGAACAATTTTGCAGTAGCTCAAAAGAAACTGTAACCTGGTCATGGGTTTGTTTTTTTTTTCCCTCTCCCATATGTTATTGTAAATGTAAGTCTCTCAGAATTGCCTTTCATTTTGACATCTAAAGCTGGTGCAGACATTTTTTCTGAGGACATGGATTTTAGGTCTGTTATGTTTTATTCTTTTGTTAATGGATAAACAGCCTACTTGTTGCACAACCATTGAACGAGACTATTTCAAAGGTGGGAAAATCAAACTCTAAAAAATAGGTTATGCAACAGCTGAGATGATTGCTTGAAAAACCCTGAATTTGAACTCCTCACAGTTATCTGCAGTAAACGTTACTTACATGGCTGCATTTTCTGCCACTAGACTGATGCTACAATAAGCCAGAAGATTTTGAAACAAGCTTGTGTAAAAAAAAAAAAAAAAAAAAAAAAAAAAAGGCAAGTCTCTGGATGACTTCTGCCTCTTCTGCTGTGGAAGTGGTGGGTAGTGATAAAGCAGTGGATCTCAAGAAGAGATGGTTTCCAGGCTGAGGCAGTCCTCTTTTCCATCCTCTTTGATGCAAATAGTGTTTCAAAAATTGTTTGTGTTTGGAACGTGAAGATACACTTGTCTTGCAAGCCATGAAAAAAATCAGAAAATTTGCCTTTGGACCAGAATGTGAACAACATTTAGGAAATACAACAACATATAGAAAATAAAGCATGCCAAACAAGGGAGAGGAAATTAAACCGCACATAGTTGCTGAGATCGTTGGTCTTCTTCACGCAATTTTTTATGTACAGTGGGTAGGCAAGGGAAAATTAGGCCTGTCTGGGTGTTGTCTAAGCTTCGAATTCATAACTTAATGTTCCTTCATATATTCTCTTTGGAAGTAAAATACATACAACATGAATACTCTAGCTCAGTGGTACCCAAAATCCAAATAGAGAATGAATAAAAAAGAAAATTAAGAAGTCACAAAAAAAAGTCCCCATGTCAAGATGCTTAACAATTCATTTTTTAAAAAAACAACACCAAACTCCTATATTAAAGGGCATGTGTTAATTGCAGCTTTTAAAAGCTTGAGAATACTCAGAATAACTGCAAAAAACAAATCTTGTATAGAAAAGTCATGCATCCTGCCAAATTTGAAGGCACTAATACAGAACATTTGCATGAAAGCATTCCTTAAATAAATGAATTTTTTAACATAGGAAAACAGTCATTCTAGTAACTTGTCCTCAGAATTAGCTGAGTCATTTTTAATTAAATTCTTTCAGCTCAGCCATCCTGAAATAAGCCACTGAATGAAAAATTCCCACTCACACGGTTACAGCTTGTCAGCTGAAAACAGAATCTGTCGATCGAGAGGATCAACGTACCCTAAGCGTAGCTGGGGCTTACGCTGTTATGTTTCTGCAAGTGGTGAGTACTCGGATCACATCCACCCGGCTGTTGGGATACAGCCCCATCCAGCCATCATCTTCCATAGGGCTTTCTTCCAGAAGCTGAGGAACGGTACTTTAGATGGCAGCACCTTTGCTTTCCATGGAGCTGAATGCAGTACTGCATCTCTGGAACAAGAGAGGTAGGGGACTACGACTCAAAATGTCCATTTTTAGCACCAAGAATGGAACTCAAGTTTTGGCTCAAACCTTGTTATTCATTATTTCCACTACACAAGCTGATCAGAAATTGAACTGAGGAGACTCGTAGGCAATTATAAACTATCTTCCAAATTATCTTCTTGCAAAGAAGGAGAATAAATCTCCTTCAGTGAAAGCAAGATAAAACCAAGGTTAATTTTATGCCAGCTGGGTCCACAATAGTTTACTCTTCCGCTTGTCAGCTGAACTGCTGAGTTATTTGTGATGGAGTAGTACTGCAGCCTCTCAGGGTATGGATGTGCAATGTGCTGGTATTCCAGCACCGCCTTTGATATAAAACCAACTCTGGATAAAACCGGAACTAAAGGTAGGAATGACAGTAGCGTTTGTCAGTGCCAAGCTCGGTGTCTACAGCCTCCTCAACATTGTTAGCTGTTGAGCTCTTGGCTTGTTTGGCTGCTTTTTAAACATTTTCAGCCTATGAACTCTTCCGGATGTCAAATTGCAGCTGATGATCTGATCTGCCGCTTGGAGCTGTGAACATTTGGTGGGATTTTATGGAGACCTGACATAAGTAAAGTACCACGGAAATCAGGTGCAAACCACTGACTTTGCCAAGAAAGCAGCTTTAAAAACTAGTGTTAGGTTGGAGGGGGGATGTAATCTGGGGACAATCTTTGTCCATCTCTCTGTTTGTCATTTCTGATCTGTATTAATATTCATCCTAACCCGGCCCCGGTGGGAAATTACTATGCGTTTGCTCTAAATCGGTCAAAACTCCTGAACCAGCCATATGGTGTGAATCCCTGTTTGTCTGGTAGCGCAGAGTCTATCTTTCACAGCCCTGATGCACATACAAAACTGTCTGCTTTCACTGCTTCGTAGCAGTGTTGTAAATATAACTGAACTTGTGAAAGAAACAAGGTGTTAATTGATGGTGTACATATTCACCCTCATAAACGTCTGCTCCTAAACTACTTTTCCTGGTTTCTAAGGAAACCCTTATTCCTTAAACGGCCAAGATTCTCGCTTACAATACAGTTTAAATTCTTAATCATCTAAAGCACTTTTTGCTGCAAGGGGAAAGGTGTAGATACAGCCCATCTGTATATTCAACAGTTACTTTGAACTCGGAGGAAGGGAGGATTTTTGTCGGCGCTGACTGTAGGAAACCATCTATTCACACATTATGGGAAATGTGATACCGTATTTTCAACTCCAGCTCCTGACTTTCTTAATTAAGACTGTGCTAGACATGCCAGAAGAAGGGGTCTGTGTGCCTGATCATGTGCAGTCAGTTAAAAACAGTTGCCTGCGGTTGTTTCACTTGTCATACCGGTTCATTTTTTAAGGCTATACCAAGATGGGTCGGCATCGCACAAAGGAAAGGCCGCCACTGATAACCGCAGTGCCTTCCCTTCAGTCAAGGCTCATGTCACTTTGCTTCCCCACCGCATCCCACAGGCCAGGTTGAAGCAGAGTTGTCCAACCCAAGGGACCAAAGCTGGGGGCCAGCTGCCTGTTCATACATCTGTGGACAGTGGATCCTCCAGGGTTTTTTCCCTGGCCCAGATCACAGTAATTTAAATTAACTCCCTAGGCTAATGTTCTTTTTCTACAAGAGCAATTGCTGTGTTAGTCAAAACAAGATTAAGGTTTATAAATAAGAGCATGTGTCTATTATGCTATGCTTGATTTGCATTTAAAAAGTGTATGCAAACCGCTGTAACTCAGAGAATGCAACGACTCTAGCAAAAGCCACATCAAAAAGAAGCGGCCCACATCTGAACAGACCTGGTAGGATACCTCAGCTAATGGGTATGTGAGTCACGTCAGGCATATCGTGCCTGACAAATTTAGTGGCCTTGTACAACAGGGTTACAGTGTTGGTGGGTAAAGGAAGAGCAAGTGACATCATCTACGTGGAGTTGTGCAAACTGTTTGACATGTCCCACATGACATCCTTGTGTCTAAATTGGAGAGACATGGATTGGACAGATGGAGCACTCAGTGGATAAGGAATTGGCTGGATGGTCACACTCAAAGAGTTGCAGTCAACAGCTCGATGTCCAAGTGGAAACCAGTGACGAGTGGTGTTCCTCAGGGGTTGGTACTGGGATTGGCACTGTTTAACATCTTTGCCAGCGACATGGACAGTGGGATCGAGTGCACCCCCAGCAAGTTTTCCGACGACACCAAGCTGTGTGGTGTGGTCGACACGCTGGAGGGAAGGGATGCCATTCAGAGGGACCTTGACAGGCTTGAGAGGTGGGCCTGTGCAAACCACATGAAGTTCAACAAGGCCAAGTGCAAGGTCCTGCACGTGGGTCGGGGAAATCCCAAGCACAACTACAGTCTGGGTGGAGAACAGACTGAGAGCAGCCCTGAGGAAAAGGACTTGAGGGTGTTGGTTGATGAGAAGCTCAACATGAGCCAGCAGTGTGCACTTGCAGCCCAGAAAGCCAACCATGTCCTGGGCTGCATCAAAAGAGGTGTGACCAGCAGGATGAGGGAGGTGATTCTGCCCCTCTACTCCGCTCTCATGAGACCCCAGCTAGAGTACTGCATCCAGTTCTGGGGTCCCCAACACAGAAGGAGATGGAGCTGTTGAAGTGAGTCCAGAAGAGGGCCACAAAGATCATCCGAGGGCTGGAGCACCTCTCCTATGAGGACAGGCTCAGAGAGTTGGGATTGTTCAGCTCAGAGAAGAGAAGGCTCCGGGGAGATCTAATTGCGGCTTACCAGTACCTGAAGGGGCCTCCAGGAAAGCTGGTGAGGGACTGTTTATCAGGGAGTGTAGTGATTGGACAAGGGGTAATGGGTTTAAGCTGAAGGAGGGTAGATTTAGATTAGATGTTAGAAAGAAATTCTTCCCTGTGAGGGCAGTGAGGCACTGGCACAGGTTGCCCAGAGAAGTTGTGGATGCCCCATCCCTGGAAATGTTCAAGGCCAGGTTGGATGGGGCTTTCAGCAACCTGATCTAGTGGAGGGTGTCCCTGCCCATGGCACTGGGGTTGAAACTAGATGGTCTTTGAGGTCCCTGCCAACCCAAACCATTCTATGATGATTTTATAATTCATGTGCCTGCTGACTTACACTCTGCAGTGCAGCTGTCTGCCCCTCTCGAAACACTGCATGTCCTTCCAGCTACTTGGGCATGTGCTGATCCCTTCCCTTAGCAGGGGCACAGGGAGCGGTGCTTGGGAAAGCTACTGAGGGCTTTTGCTGCCCAAAAGTGACCATTCCTGTCATATCAATCCTTCTCCTAACAAAACTGCATGACATAGTCTAAGAATCACCTCTTTAAGATTGCAAGCAAAGCTTCAGAAAAAGACTACGGAGAACTGTGATTTTTTTATTTCCAAATCATTACTGAAAAAGCAGATGTGTGGGTCTGCCAAATCCTTGGCTCTGGTAATGCCCTTAAAGTTTCCCAGGGCCATACAAGGGTGAGCAATGCCCGCTGGCCCTCAGAGTCCTCACAGTTTCAAGGCATAAAATGAGGTGCCCTGTATTTCTGGGGCACAGAATCCAACTGGCGTTGCTTTATTATTCCCATGCACTACTACTCCTTCCCAATTAATTTTTAAATTAAAAAGGAAATAGGTAGCATGTTATTTTTTGCTGGGATTATGTAGTTCCCCAGAGAAAAAGGGGAATTGTCTGGACTGTATCATAATGTCTGAGTCGCTGCCAGGAAGGTTACAAAACCATGTGGATAAACCTGCCCAATTGCAGGTGGACAACTTTTTGTTGTTGTTATCAAATAACTCTCCATCAGTACTGTCTTTCAGCCTCCCCACTCAACAACTGCCTTGGTAGAAATTACTGAACACATTTTCACTGCCATAAAAATTGGCCAGAGCTATATTTCTGGATTCCAAGAAAGCTTTTGACAGCCAACCATGATACTTTATGTAATAAGTTGTCAGCATACTGTGTATCACCTAACACTGTCACTTGGCTTAGGTCAAAGCTGTCAAATTGCCAACAAAATATTGTTACTAGAAGCACTAAATCTTCTTTTCAGCCTAGTCCTGTTGGGGTCCATCAGACATAGTCCTTGGTCTGTTATTGTTTATGCTGTGTATAAATGACCTACCACATGAATATGCATGAAAAACAAAGCTTACATATACGTAGACAACATTGCCAGCAGATGCTGCAGTCAGATTTCAAAAAGATCTGTGAACCGGTAAGGGAGGACCGCTTATGGTCTGCTTATGGTTTTAAAAGCACACACATAAAATGTTTCAGATCAGGATCCAGACTTTGAGCTTCTCTCTTATACTTGCAGGTTATGTTTATGTTGAACATTAAATTAACATCTGAATTGCAGAGTTGACCCTTTGGCTGAAAAAACCCCAGCTCAATTGCGAAAAACTGCTGCAGCCCTGGGGTGAGAGGCCAAGAGATGAGTGGTGAGAGATATACCTGAGAGGGGGATTTGGGAGCTGCCCTGCCAGGGATGCAGCTACGAACGGCCCTGATGCAGCTGATCTCTGGGGACTTCTCCTCTTTTCCTTCCTTGCTTAGCTGGCCCTTAGTGGTGGGAAAGGAAGGAGAGCCCATAATCAGGACAAGATCCCAGTTGAGGGAGTGAGACCACAAAGTCTGAACTGTGAGTGCGATGCCCACAGTGCAAGGCTGGCTTTGGTAAGCAGAAACAATGTTGTCTCTGTTATATAAAAAGTAGACTTAGAGGGACCAAAGCAGCACATCGTCTTCTCAAATATCTCTACTCAGCCTTTTAAAAACCCAGCCTTCCTAAAGCACTCCACACAAACAAGTAGTCTCAGAAGCACGGAGGTGTTTTAAAGATGTGCACAGGTCCGTCATAGCCAATACACCCCACAAAGAGTGCGAAACAACATTGCACTGTCTTGCCGTCACTTTAACAGAGAGTACAGTGGGGTGAGTAGTAGCACCAGTGTGATTTCTTCTCAACCCTTGAAACTCTGGCCACCTGCTTCAAATTTCATGTGCATTGGTACTCAAGTTTTACGTCAGTGAAACTCCTATACCATTAGTGGGAGTAATTCTCCTGTAAACTGGAATGAGCAAGAACTGAGTCAGGCGCTTGGAAAAAGTACAGCAGTGAGAAATTCTTACATATTATAATGATGTATCATATAGGAACAGAAGAGAGCAAGCTAGCCAGAAATTCAGGCCAGGAGTTTCAAAAGTAACCAATGAGTTGAGGCTCCTCAGTTTCCAGATGCCTGCCTAAAGCTCTAGAAAAGGTCTTAGTTTCCATAATAACTTAGTTTCAGTGTCTGAAAACTAAGTTCATTCAAGAGATTGAAATTCAATTCTGAAAGGCTGATTTATCTTAAAAAAAAAAAAAAAAAGCTCAGACACCTTTGCAAATGGGACAAGAGGGCTCATTCCATCACCCTGCACCAGTTCATGCACCCTTGTAGGAGTATGCTCCATCTAAGATGTCTCACTCCTGGCGTCAGCAGCTGTATCTGTACTGCTGAATTGAACACGTCCAGGAGCTGCTCTCTGGCTCTGTGGCTTACCAGCTGCATGGCACTTGGCTCTGGCTCTCCCCCGGGGCCCTGCGGGATGCTCCTACAGGCCTGGGATGTAAATGTGGCATTCCGGCTTTGTCGCTGTTGTATTGGCACCGAATCATGAGGATCTGCAGCCCCTGACAGTGATGTTTTCCTAGCAGGAACCCCAGGCTCTGTGCTGCGACTGCATGGGGAGAGGCGTTGGAGAGAGCAGCCTGGACACCCGCAGACCAGAGGCAGCCAAACCTGGTGCACCCTCGCTGATAGCGCCAGCCGAGCGCAGGGGCCAGCCATGTCCCAGCACTCCCCGAGGGAGAGAAGCCGGCACGTATCGGGACCGCGCCAAGGTGTGAGCTAACAGCTAATAGCTAAGTAGCCTGGATGGCCAGGAGTCAAGCTTGCTCCCTAGCCCTGCTTTATTTAGCAGCACAGACGCAGCCTTTGACAACTTGATTTCTGCTTTGAGAGCGAGCGCAAGGCTCCTGGAAACATTTGCGGGGTGCAACGTGTGACTGCGGCTCCCGGACCGCTCTGCCAGTGCAATCCAGGCGTGACACGGCCCGCAGTCCCCCTCCGCTCCTGCCCGCGGCTTCCCAGGAGCCCCGCCTGATACTTGCAGTAATTTGTGCCTAATCCTGGGGTTGCTTGAGAGATGAACAAAAGGATGAACTCATCTTATTTGGCAGCTTTATATATGACTGGGAGGGAAAAAAACCAAATTCAAATCCCTTTTTCCCTTTAATATAAAGCAACTGTTAGGACCATTTACAGATCTATACACTTACGTTTTTATTGCTTTGGTTAATGATTTGATTTAAATGGCAGCAAAGGTTCTACCAACTCCACACTATTGATTATGTGGTCAATAACTGGATACAATTATTATGCCAAAATACATTCTTATATTAATGCAGATGTAAAGGCATTTCAAAATATAAAGCAGCAATGGATATGTTGTGACTCAGAGCAGAGAATCAAAGTCACAGCATGGGATGGCAGTAAAGAAAAGAACACAGTAATGAGGAGAACAGTCTAAGAGAGAAAAAACAGCAGCACTTGACAGACTCTTTGCAAGTTAGAAAACAAGCAGTTCTGAGAGCTGCATCATTAACGAAGCCTAGTTTACTATGAAACTGTGTCCTATATTCCTATTCCCCTCCTCCACACAAACCATCCCAAATCCTCACCGTGTTCCCTATGGCCTTGATAATCTCCCACAGCATCCTCCCCTCGTCCCCTCATCCTCCACCTCCCCCAACACTGTCATCTCTCCGACGCCCCCCACGTCCCCCATGCCGCCCGAGCAGCAGCTCGCGCCCCGGCCGGTCCCGAGGGATGAGGGTGCCAATGAGCTGGCCAGTGAGCACCTCCTGCTTGGCCAGCTGGCAACCGAGACCCACAGATAACTGCTGGGCTCTGGCTCCTGCCGCTGAGCTCCTCCCTGAGGAAATCTCCAGCACAGCATTTCCTTGGATCCCTCTTCCCTTTGCAGATGCTGCTTTTCACAGTTTCTAATAAACTCATGTATCTGAGAGCTGTAGTCGGTTAAACTTGTTTACATCAATCATCAGTGGATTAAAGGGATGGGATGGGTGGAATCTGAGGCAGTACAGGTTTAAGACTTTTTTTCCCTTGCAAAACTGGAAAACTGGATCAGAATCCCTGTCCTGTATCTACTTTTCTAAAGACGAGCTGCAACAAACAGCTCTGACCAAAGGTGTTGGCTACAGCCTCTTTCAAATGCTCATTTTCCCTTTAAAGAACTATTCAGGTTAGCTACTTTCTGGCATAATATAAATACCACATAAATAAATACCAACAACTAAAACTCAGCCTCAGTTTCCCTCAGCCATTGGTATGCCATGGAAAAAGTAATGCTGCCCTCTATAAAAACTGCAGCCCCGTGTACAGCTCGGTCTGAGCCTTGGCTCGGAGCTCTACTCCTCATTTTAACTTGACTTGTGGAGTCAGGGGGAGGCTCCCACTCTTTCATCCCACAGTGTTCAGGGATAACTGAGGCAGATACAGGGAAAGAAATAAATCAGCAGGTTTCAGCATTCACAGCAATCTGGGATTCTGCGCGGGACTGCTTGATGGTGTAATTAAAAGCTTAATTCAGAGACCAGAATTAAAGTTCAGCTGCCACTTTTACCCTTTTCCGTGCCTTTGAACCTTTAATTTTGCTATGTTAATAATCTTCTAAGAGAATTCCTATGGATTTTTTTGTATTTCTTTAAAATGACAGGAATAGACTTCTTCTGCCACGTACCTAGACCTGTTAGCACCAGAGCACCTGGGGACGTTCAGGGGGTATAACTTTCTGCTTCATTTATTGTAAAATATACTGAGTTATATGGATAAATTTCCTGAGTTATATGGATAAAACTTGGACACTGGCAGTGACAAGCATCTCTGGCAGCTTAGCGGAAAGCTTTCCATACAACTCCAATAACTATTGAGAAAAGCAGGGTGTGATTTACATACTCCTACTCTAGGCATTCCCACAGAGCCGCTAGGCTGTGATCACAGCACATTATTAAATGCAGAGAGCATGCGAAAAAAAGGACATTTAAAAAAAAAAAAATCCTTACCATTTTTTCAGATCACAGCTAATTTCCACCAGCTGACAGGAAGCACATTTTGCTCTCTTACACGTCCTCTTTCTCAAAAATGTCCAGTTTCTGTTTATTTTGACAAGTTTGGTCTCATTTTAGAAAGTGTTGGGTTTTTTAAAGTTTAAACCATGCCTAAGCCAACTAATTTTCCAAACAAATGGATAAATAAATAATTACAGAATTGAGAAAACACTGACAGTTACAACGGAGGAGGTAAAGAGTAACAAAAGCAGGTGAAAAGGTGGAAATGGCTATATAGTCCTAACTGCAGGCATTGCGTATAGTTTTGTTTATGAACATGTTCAACATATATACATATCGCACGTTTAGGGTAACGATGGCCCTATTTCAGGGCGTGGAACTGCGAGGGAAGTCCTGGAGCAATGACAATAAGACTAAATCATATGTGTATTTGACTACCTCATTGACTCCCTGACCATCCATCCATCTCTGCTGAAGCTCTTGAGATGTTCCAAACCTCTAGACAGATTAAGGCTTTTCTTCTAATCTACTAGAACATTTCTTTTGTATTTCCTGCTCCAGAATCAGGACAGATGCTTTCTGTCATTGGGAAGGAAATCTCTCCTTCCCGAAGGTGTAGAGGTTACCAGAGTAACAGAAGACTTTGAGGCTCCCTCTGAGCCTGGGAGAAATGTGAGAGAATGGAGTTTCAAGGCAGGACAATTTTATGTGCTGAAAATCTATTGTAGGCCATTTTAAAGCAGCTTTTATGGCTTCCTCTGAGTTGTGCATCCATATTATTTGCTTCCTGGCTAAAATGTGGTTCAAGGTTATGGATCCACATTGAAGTTTAATAGTTACTTCAACATCAGAAATATTTGTTTGACTTGTATCTCCCAATGTCATAGAAGTTCAAATACTGCTGCAGCAATATATTAAGGCAGAAAACTGAGTTAAAAATTTGAGGCCAACAGGTCAAACATTCTATCATTAAAAAAAAAAAAAAGTTGAGCATCTATTTCTTAAAAGATATTCAGAAGACCACCAGATCTCATGTAGAACTTGCTCTTTAGAAGATGTGTGTTTTAAAAATGCAAAAGAAGAATCTTAATCAAAGAAAGCTCAATTCATTCCCTTTCCCCCCCTTTTTAAAGAAAATAAAATATGGAAATTCAAATTGAAGAGTGTGTCTGTGAGACACTGGAAGATGCTACCCAAGGGTGTTCACTGTAGAGAGGAGGATAGCTGTATTAAAATGAATAATTTTGTGGGGAAAGGATGGAGAGTTGTTGCTGTAAGAAAAAAATCTTTTTGATTGACATGAGAAATTGCTGCCACATGAAACAGTTCATCTTCTTTGAAGGGTTCTTTTGTCAGTGAGGTCAGGTCAAAGAGGTTTGAAAGGTCCTCATCAAAGGAAGTTGCCTTTCTAGGCCCAGTGCATTCCCTTGCTGGAGTAGTCTTGGCTTCAGGAACTGTATGGAGATGTGGGAAGCCGGGGGATGGCAGCTGCATAGCTAAGCAACCGCGGCCGGCTGAGCCATGAATCAACACTGTCACCTGCTGTGGGCAAGATAATCTCCTCCTCACCCATGCTGGTGGAAACTGCTGCACACAGGCGAGTGCTCAGTAGTAGTTGTCTGACCGCAGCACGGTGCTGCTCAGTTTGTGCATCTAAGTACGAAGCAGAAGGGAGTCCCTGTGCTCACCGCCCCATTCCCCAGAGTTGGAATTTGGATTTGCAGCTGAAATAGCAATGTAAGCCATGCAGAGTGTCTGAAAAAACAGAAATCCCTCTTCCCCCCTTTCCTGTCTCAGTGCTATTGCTCATCCCTTGGGCACGTCCACTCATCTGGGAGTGGGAGAGCCCAGGTTTTCCCCTCGACAAAGGGGCACTGTCCCCAGGGAGGGCATGGCACCTCTTTGCAACATGAAGGAGCAAGGCATGTTAAACTCTAGCCCTAACCCACTACTCCAACAGGTCTGTGCCACCCCTCTGCCTCAGTGTCACTTGCCACTAGTCACTAGTTTTGTAGGTGTCCTCCACCACCCCACTCGATGATGGAGATGCTGAACAAACCAAACTAAGGACCTGGGTGGGCATGGGGTCTTGGTGCTACACCCAACCGGTTAGCCAGGCACCGTGCTGCAGCGGGCTCAGCCGAACCAAGTCCCTGCTGCTGCAGCCTCCAACGGTGCGGCTGAGGCCACCGCAGCGGAGCTCCGACTCCAGAGCTGCCGATGCGCTCTGGCCCAAACACAGCTCCTGTTCAACGTGGGCTGAGCAGTACAGGCGGCTGTGCTTGTCTTTCTGGTAGCCAGCACCACTTTTTATATTCTGCATTTTCTTCTGAAATCTTGTTCCAAACATCTGCTCTTGCTTAGTTTTCAAGAGACTGCAGACCAGGATGGCAGTCACAATTCGATGAGACCCGAGCTCTTTCCCTTCTTCCCTGCAACTCATCAAAATTCAGAGGAAAATTCACCTCCTCCTTTTTCCCAGTCACTTGGGGATGCCCTGCATGCCACAGGAGAGTCCCGCTCCCCACTTCTACCCCACTCCCACAGCCTCCCATTCCAGTGGGACCTGGTGTCTCCCTGCAGAGAGAGAGTATGGGAATTAGCATCTCATTGACATGAGAGAAGCAGCTCACACCTCTCCCAGTGATGTGCAAAGCCCAGCCCTGGTAAAGGTCAGTTCTTTTTTCAGGGTAATTTTCTAGGAAGGCTCAAAAATTTGGGGGCTTCTGTTTGTTCTCTAAAAGAGAGCTGACCTTCTGATATAGTCGTGCGACTCCAGGCTCCGCTTCTTTGGGCAGGAATTTCGGATGCTCGGTGCCTTAAAGCCTCATTCAGCTGATTGCAGGCAGGTTTCACCACTGCTCGCTCAGCCACATCTCCAGTTATGTGAAAAATCACCTTTGCTGATTAGGGCAGGGCTTTCCTTCCTGATTGCATTGCCCTGTTTACTGTCATTGAATTTTTGAATCAGGAGGACGTTTAGTTTGTTTCTCTAATTTTAATTGCTGTATGACTTTCCTCTTCTTCACTAACCTGCTTCTAAATTTTAGCAAACAGTTCCAGAGGTAATTGCTGAATTTATGTATTCATGGAAACCCAGCAGATACGTACGATAATAGCGCAATTTGATATTTATGAAGTGCCACTTTTCTATAAAGGTAGAATTTCAGTTAATTATCACTGGGCTGTTTATTAACACTTGGAAATGGAAAAATAATGAATGGGCACATCGTTTATTCATTAAAATGCTGCTGATGAGTTGCCCCATTCATAAATTAGCCTTGCATTTCACTTCAGCAGAGCACTGCCTGTGCTGGTGGGTTTTGAAGGTCAATTGTTCTTTAACCCACGGCTTCCTGTGAATGCCAAACATGTCGCCTTGGACTGTGATCACAGTGACTCTTGTCAACCAAACAGAGTTATTCTGCAAGGAGTTTGGCTGGCAGGCTGCGTAGGCAAAGGAAGAGAGCTGCAGCGAGCGCCGTTGTTCAGGAGATAATTCTCTTTCGCTTGGAAGCAGTGCATCCGTCTCTATCAGACGGTGAGGATTGATGCACCGGCCTGGGAAGGTGTTCCTGTGGACATCCCTATACGTCTTCTGAAATCAATGCCCTTCCCTCCCACAGCCAAAAGCCAAGCTGTTCTTCGGGAAAGTGCTGCCTTGCTGCTGTCCTTCTGATGAGAAATCACACACCCCTGACTGGCAGAGCTACCTGGGCACGGCATTTTAATATAGATGCAGGTGACAGAGAGAAATTCAGAGCAAGTGTCTGAATATTTGAGCTACCTACTACCCTTTTTCCATGGTGTGCTGGGTTTGCGTGGCAAGGTTTTGGTAGCGGGGGGGCTACAGGGGTGGCTTCTGTGAGAAGCTGCTAGAAGCTCCCCCTGTGTCTGATAGAGCCAATGCCAGCCGGCTCCAAGACGGGCCCACCGCTGGCCAAGGCCAAGCCAATCAGCGCCTCTGTGATAACATATTTAAGAAGAAGAAAAACACTTAGAGAGAGAGCGAGAGCTTTTGCAGCTGGAGAGAGGAGTGAGAAGATGTGAGAAACTCTGCAGACACCAAGGTCAGTGCAGATGGAAGGGGAGGAGGAGCTCCAGGCACCGGAGCAGAGATCCCCCTGCAGCCCGTGGTGAAGACCATGGTGAAGCAGGCTGTCCCCCTGCAGCCCATGGAGGCAGGATGAGGGGGTGTAGAGATTCCACCTGCAGCCCGTGGAGGACCCCACGCCGGAGCAGGTGGAGGCACCTGAAGGAGGCTGCGGCCCGTGGGAAGCCCACGCTGGAGCAAGTTCCTGGCCGGACCGGTGGACCCGTGAAGAGGGGAGCCCACGCCAGGGCAGGTTTGCTGGCAGGACTTGTGACCTCGTGGGGGACCCATGCTGGAGCAGTTTGCTCCTGAAGGTCTGCACCCCGTGAGAGGGACTCCATGCTGGAGCAGGGGAACGATGAGAGGAGTCCTCCCCCTGAGGATGAAGAAGCGGCAGAAACACCGTGAGATGAACTGACTGTAACCCCCATTCCCTGTCCCCCTGTGCCGCTGAGGGGGGGGAAGGTTGAAGCCGGGAATGAAGTTGAGCCCGGGAAGATGGGAGGGGTGGGGGGAGGTGTTTTAAGAGTTGATTTTATTTTCTCATTCCTCTACTCTGTTTTGCCTAGTAATAAATCAGATGAATTCCCCCTCTCAGTTCAGTCTGTTTTGCTCGTGACGATAATTAGTGAGTGATCTCTCCCTGTCCTTATCTCGACCTACAAGCATTTCGTTATGCCTTTTCTCCCCTGTTTGGTGAATGAGGGGAGTGAGAGAGCGGCTCTGGTGGGCACCTGGCCTCCAGCCAGGGTCAACCCACCACACATGGGTGACCCCTTTCCCATCCCTGCTGGGGCACGCAGAGCCCTGTGGGAGGAGAGGGGCAGCAGGAGCAGAGCTGGGATGGAGAGGCTGGGCAGAGGACACCTCCTCACAGCCGTTTGCTATTCGATGCAGCATTGAGAAGATGCTACACTGGAATAAGATCTAATAAAGAGGCTTTTTCCTGAATTTCTGTGGTCATTAAAATTATCAAGGACTTCCTCCCAGGATAATGTTATCCCTGGGGTCAATTTAAAATTACATATTTCATTCTGCCCATCCACAGCCTTCCTGCAGCAGAGGCTGGACGCTGCCTGGTGCCGTTGAGGAATCGCTGATAACTGCTGCCCCAGGGGCAGCGGGATGCTCTCTGCAGAGTTTGCTGGATGCCTTGAATACTTTGGCACAGAGGTGCCACTGAAATGTCAGCTGTTATGAGGACAATGACTCTGCCAGATGTGCTAAACATGACAAAAATTAGAAAGTAGGTGCCAAAATATTCTGTGGTGGTTAAGTGGAGAGAATGTCTTTGAAGCCGTCTTGAGCTGATGAGTGTTTCCAATGAGTTTGAAGTAATCCACAACCGCAGCTGGAGCTTGAGGGAGCCCCAAGGTGTGAAATGATGCAATGAATAGCTAATAGCGGCCATTTCCAGGACAAAATACTCACCAAGGCCAGGAGCTAAGCAAGCACTCCTGACTGTGGGTTCTGCTACTGGCCGCAAGCAGCTGTAGGCTCTCCTGAGAAAAAGCCCTGTATCACTAAGAGAAAGAAAGCTAATGCAGTTTAGCGCCATAGCTCCAGGTCTGAAGATAAGCCACCCTCTGACAAGTCTGGTAATGTTAATTAGGTGCTCCTGTGAGTATCTCGGCCACTAAACCATTTTCAGTAGATGCTATTCCCTTCTAATAGCATAATCACCACTTGGTCAGGTAAGGAGGAGTACAAAACTTATTTTAGGAATGACTGCAAAGTGAAAGAATAATCCTAAAGGGCCACAGAAGGACGGATGTGGTTATCTAAATGTGAAGCCACCTATAAGCAAGGTGGGTTTTCTGAAAAACAGATCTACAGTGACCTTGGATGGGACTAATATGTCTCAAGTGTTAGTGCTGCACAGAGTTGTTCAGAGATAAGTCCAGGCTGCTAACGTTAGTTTCTAAGACTACATATATAGGCTTATTTTTCCAGTGGTGTGTCTGAAAACAGGAATGCAAGAATCAAATTCAGGGTTTGGGGTTTTTTTTTTGCTGTCTTTAAAAATGCATAAAGTTTTGCTTCAAGTGTCACTGTTGGAGTTTTACTATTATGCTAACAATCCAGGCTACCCGCTGAATGCAACGGGCTACAGGCTCCATTTGGGGATTTTGCCTACTGTGAGCATTTTTTCGTTTCTTTTAAAATAAAATACTGTTCTCAAGTGCCCACCTTGCAAAGTTCCTTTCATATATTTTTAAATAAAAAGAATGTTTAGAGAAATTATCTCTGATTTCATACATGTTGCTTATAAAGTCAAAGTATTTCTGCAATTTTTTTCCCTTATCAGCTATGACTAAAATGCAAAACCCACCAAACTTTTACCCAGTTTAAGGTGCACTACATTCTAAGCACTCTGATCCTTCATGAGGTAACCAACTGATTTTTAAGATACATATCAGATAATATGACTAGCAAGGACAAATTAAGGTTAGCATTTGACTTTTTCCTTTGAAGTACAACTTATTTTCTTGCAAAAGTACAGCATCAGTTCCTGCAAAGCACTTCTTTTGTTATTGATTGGAGAGATATAATATATAAAGCTGCTGCCTGTACCACTCTACAATAATTAAAAGTACTTCATCATGCAGCTGTGAGATTTATTTTAAAAGCACAAAATATGTTCCTTATTGTGATTCACAGGAATTTACTGGTCTAATTTCTTTAGAGACCAGCAGGAAAATATATTGACTCTGGTTTATTTATAAACCAGCTATTTAAATTACCAAGTTATTTACATTGTTATTGTCTCCATCATTTAGTCACCATTTGCAATGATTTCACATTGCTCTTAATTTGGCACTCCATAGCACTAATAGTACTTATGGGAGAAGGTTATTTAGAAGAGAGTCAAGCAAGCCATCTTGGCACGGGTGATCTCCTTCTTGCCCCAGACAGGCTTGTTCTCTTTGGCGACCTCCTTTGCAAAGGGACAACATGCAGCACTGAGCCCTGGAGAATGTCGCAGCTACTCATCACCACGATACAAGAAAGAAATAAGACACGTTGCGAGGAACTGTAGATCCAGGGGGTTCAGTTGCCCTCAAGGTCTGGATTAAAGAACCTCTTGGGCAGGTGTTTATAATGTTGTGCAGCCATAAATTGGTCCGTGGGGAGCGCCAAGAGAGACATGGTGGCCCAGAAGTCCTCCAAGATCCTGACCTGGTTCGGGGGTTACATGAAGGAAGGAACAGGCTTTGGGTGGACTCAGCTGGCCCCATTTCACCTTTGTCCACCAGCAATATATGAAAAACAGCAAGACCACAAGGCTCTGAAACTGCTGTAAGAGTAGCTGAGGAAAACAGTTATTAGAGGAATATTTCATTCCTGAGGGTGAGGACATTACCTACTCCTTATTTTCATTTCTAGCAGCATTTTTTTTTTTAAGTCTTAAGCGCACAGTACGCTACTTATTTTCACAGCATTCGGTCTCCCTTTCTTCTTTTCTTTTCTTCCTTAAACTCTGTGTGTAGAGGATTGAGAATAACAGCTATTATTTACTGTGTGGCTTTTATCCCGTGGCCGGGTCTCGCGCTGAAGGGCCTCCCTGAGTATCTCCAGTCGAGAGACAACTGTCGAGCAGACCGTGATGAAGAGCAACCCCGGTGGCCCCTGCGGGGAGGTGGGAGGCGGGTGCCCCAGCCACAGGGACACCGCACTTTCGGAGAATGGAGGGGAGAGGGATGAAGTGCCCCAGTGAGCTGGCTAGCCCCGGCACGACGGCAGACCCGCCTGGCGCTGGCGAGACCGGGAGGCACCAGCTGACACTGTGCCGAAAGCCTTTCAGCGCGGATGAAAGGGATTGCAGCTCAAGTGTTTGCGCAGGGCTCCGTTTTCAGTTGGCTTCGGGATGATTGTTGGCTGGGTGAGCCTGGAGAGGTGACTCGTGTTTTAGTTCAGGGTAACCTCAGCACCACAGCGACTGGGAGCTGCAAGCAATTATAGAACTCGGCTTTCATTTCCAACAGCAAAAACGAACGGATTCAAACCACCCAAGGGGAAAAAAAAAACAACCAACCAACCCGCAGGAGTTTACTGGCACTGAGGCTTATTTCCTTCTAGATCCTTCGAGAAGGAGTCTCAGACGGCGGTACGAGCACCACGAGCGCCATGGGAGCCACGTGTGAGGGCAGCGTGGGAGCTGCCCGTGGCTTCGGGAGGCGAGCAAGGCAGCGGTTGTCCATGCCTCACCTTAAAGACGGGGCTCGGCGTGATGCCGAACCAAATTGCCTACCGGTCGTGGTGCCTGCCACCCTGTCTCTTGTTGCCACTGCTGCTGCGATGAAAAACCCAAAAAACAACAATAAAAAAAAAAAGACGCCGAAAGAGTGTGGTCTCTTCCGCAAGGAGATGATTGCTTCTTTCTGAAAGAGGAAATTACTGAAATGGATGCTGCTTTGTTGCTTTATATTTCTAAATAGCCACTTCCACATAAAGAATGAATCCCTTCTCTTACACAGAGCGGGCAGATTCAGAGCACGTTTTGGAAGAAGGGGAATTTTTTTTTATTCCAATGGGCTTTGGATTGTAGCGTTGGAGTTTTTGCATTCAGAACAGTTTTAAGGGAACTGAAAAGTTTCAGAGGTATGGGTCCATTCCCAAGCCAAGAGATGCTGATCCAGAAATTTTATAACACTGTACTTTCAAGATATCCAAAATGCCATGAATTATGTATCCAACCTTGAAATGTTGTTAAAAATATAATAGAAAGTCACATATTGTGCATATTTCAGGGTTTTTTTTCAATACTCATACTTCATAGTTTTGAGCCAGATTTCTTCTCCTCCGTGACATTTGTCCACACTGAGAACTGAGTCCAAAATATGCTTAAAGGCAATTGAAAGTTGTTTGGAATTTTTCTGATTTAAAGCATTGACTCACTGTGCAAGTTGCCAAAAATCTGAACAGTTTAAAAACACTGGGCACCTCATTTTCAGTTTCTCTCAGCAGTCATTCCATTTATTTCTTTGGAGCTTTAATATCCTTACAGGTTTTATTTCATTTTCACATCATGCATTTCAAGATCATTTTCGTGGAGCGCCTTTAATAGATATTGTTTTAATTCCCAGCATACAGATCTTTGTAGTTATTTATTGTTAATGTTTCCTCTTGGACTAAACCCAAGAAACTGAAGAACTTGGCTCCAGAACATGGCAGACACATAGAGGGAATGCTCTGACAAGTGAATTTGGGATTTAATTGGCTTGTACCGCTAGATGCTGGGTTTGAAATGTATTGACAGCAAAGGACTGACAGAGAAGCCTTGAACAGTACAAGCATTATTATGCTGATAAAATGGAGAGCAAAATGAGTGACAACCATTTCTTTTTCTGGTTGTTATCAACCACCCAGCCTCCCCCAAACCAGTGTAGAAGCCATTCGCCACTAAATCTTCAGCTGGTCTAAAGCAACTTCTTTTCAAGTCAGGGCAGGTATGCCATTTTATACCATCTATGCATGTTCACTACCACCTTTGCAGAGGAAAAACAACTAGTAAAATAGATATTAGGACTGCATCTGGCAACGAAAGAGAGTCTCCAAACCATAATGTCTGCTCTGAAAAAGAAGTGTGAAGCAGCTTCACTTCAACCCACATGGCGAGCAGATACAGGCATTCACTTACAGGTAGGTCAGAGGATAATGTCTCCCCATTCCCTGACCTCCATCATTCTTGGAAAGATAAAAGCAAACAAAAAGAAAAAAAGCTCTGACATGTTAAGGGAAATTCCAGAAAATCTGTACTTAGAGCAGTGGTAGCAGTCAAGGATCTCCACATTCTTCCATCTTCCCTTTAAAAAGCTTTTGTTATCAATAATAAAGATAATTCAAACATGGTTAGATCACATTTTAGACCAAGAAGAGCTAACTATGGTGAAGGAGGAGACATGGAAAAATCTATTCTGATTTTTGAAATCATGAAAAAAGGAGACCTTGTATCATGCTAAAAAAAGACCTCGTTCACACAGGTATTGAAATCCTCACCTTTCCTGCTCTGAACAATATTTCTCAGATGGGAGGATGGAGGGAGCAAGAGAGGGGCAGAAGATTAGGGGAGCAGATTGCCTTATGTAATCAATTTATGCATGGTAGATGAAATTAAAATACATATTTTTATGACACTAAGTGCTAATTCTTCAGGTCTTAATGATGCAGGAATGGATTTGCTTGATTAAAGACAATAAAATCCAAACCATTGGAGACTTTTGCTTAAAAGGAGCATACATGTTATGGTCTGGAAAGGAACCTGAGAACTGGGAAATTAAATATAATACTATATTTCTTAGAAGAGATAAGCTTATTCCTACTTGGAATGTATTTAATTATCATCAAATCCATTTTCTCTGGAACTCTAAGTTTCACTAACCTTTCAGAGTGAAAAAATACCTACTTGAAAGAGTCCTAATGCAATGTGTGTTCTTCTGAAACGGAACGAAATGCTACAAACCTCTCTCGGATTTAGCAAATGAGCTATTTGTTCTCCCCTTTCTAAATAAAATTGATGTGCAACATTTCTGAGAAAGACATTTCATGTCACCTGGATTGGTACAGGTGTATACAGCAGATTTCCTTTGTCAAAATTGAGGTAGCTTAAAAAGCAGCTTTTATTTCTGCTGCGGGGATTGTTTACTCGTCTGCTGTGAAAGAGCATGTTAATTCACTTACAAATGTTGCTGGAAGCATCCAGACTACCCGCTAGGGCTGTTTATTCTTGGTTTATTGTTTTCTTAGCCTTTCTTCTGGACATCCATATAACATCCTGGCTATACATGCGATTCAGTTGTGGTTACACGACAAAACAGGTTAGAGCTTAGTAGATTTGGAGACTTTTTGTTTTGTGGCTAGCGAGGAGGGTACCAGCTTGTGGTGCTGCTTTGTAACGCTGGTGTTGGCTGGTGCAGCAGATGCATCAGTCCTTAAGCAGAGACACTTTTGATAAATCCTAGTGCTGGTCTGGGTGTCAGTGGGGAATGCAGAACTCCCGTTATGCTTAGACTTTAGGATTATATTAGAGAGGAACATAATACATTTTTTCATCTGTCTGAAATTTCATATCCATAACTCTATATGTCAGTGCAATAAATGAAAATCTGTTCCTGCAAAACCTTTCCCATTGGCTTTAATATGTGCGCAGTTTTTGCAGAAATCTGGGTCCATAAAATCATGTTCTGTTTCACTAATTACCTGCTCAATGTATCACAAATAAGACCCTGACACTCCCATGGGACAAAGTTCTTTGCAGCCAGTAAAGGTGCAAGTGCACAGGGATGGTGCAAGGCTCCTTCTGCTTCCCACACCAATAAACCCCACTTCCACGGCTCTGGGAAGGAGCTGGGTGCGCCATTTACTGCTCTGTGGAGGCAACAAGCAGCAGCGCTGGTCCAGGCTTCAGTCTTTGTAGTGAAGACACTTTCTCCTGAAACAGGAGTAAATTTATTTCAAGCAGAATCCTAAATTGTCTTTAGACTACAGAATCATGTCATGCCAGGGGCAGATTTGAACCGGTAACCTACCTAGAAAAAAGCTTTATATCATGTGATTTTTCCCTTAGCAAGTAAGTCACCTACAGCCCAAACGTTGGTCCTTGGATTTAAAAATACTTCACTGCATATTCATAATCTGCTTTTTGTATATTTATGCCTCTAATATTTGTAAATTCTTATTATGCATCCCTCTCCCACTCTTAATCATCACCTACCAAAGATAACTAGTTATCTTTCCCCTTGTAAATGAATTCACTCCATGCCCCTAATTATTTTTGTAGGTCTCGTTTCTCCTGTAAGACAGAATCTTATGATTAAGGAAGTGCCTTAAATGAATTCATTCTTTCCTGAATTATGTCTGTACCAAAATCCTTCTGAGAGGGTCTAAGACTTTCTTTTTACTTCATAAGGTGCTGCTCTACTGTATATTCAGTTTCAGATTCTATAGGCATTTTTATTCTCAATTTCATAGCTAATTTGCCTTTTGCCATTCCTGAAGGTTCTGTTTAGTTACCGCTTCTGCCTACTTTTTCTGCTCTTCAGAATATCTCTATTATGGATCATTTTTCATTAGCAACAATTTTTTTTGCAAGTTAAATATGTGTCACAGTTAGGGAAATCTGTGCAATTTACAGGTTTTTCATTGGGATTCTTTGTATATCTGTGTCAGAGAGAGAAAACCCTCCATCTAGAAGAAGGGTTTGCCTTCTCTGCTGTCTTTGGTATCTCATAGAATCATAGAATTGTTTTGGTTGGAAAAGACCTTTAACATCATCCAGTCCAACCGTTAACCTAGCACTGCCAAGTCCAACCACTAAACCATGTCCCTAAGCACCACATCTACGGGTCTTTTGAATACCTCCAGCCATGGTGACTCCACCACTTCCCTGGGCAGCCTGTTCCAATGATTTGATAACCCTTTCAGTGAAGAAATTTTTCCTAATATCCAATCTAATCTATCCAATCTCAATGAGTTAAAACTTACACAGGTGACAAGAATCACTCTTGTACCTGACTCAACTTCAGGCCCCTCTTACAGCTGAAGTTTTGGGTTTACCCATGCTTCTAGGGAGTCAGGAAAAGCCCCAGGTCTCCCGTAAGAGAGCACAGTCCCTGGAAATGTGACATTTGACTCACCAGAAATATGACATTCCCATGGCAAAACAGCCTGTGTAACTTAGGACTTTTCAGAAAGCTAGCTGTTGCTTTATGCCCTTTCTGATAGTGTTTAGGAGACTACATATACTGGAATATAGGAAACAAGTGGTTATAGAATCCTATCACTAACCAAAACACTTAAGTACTTAATCTACCTCCAAAGCAGTTTTTCTGGGCATACTCCAAATCACTGACGTATTCTGATTATTTGAAAGACTTAAGTGAAAAAGAAAAATCCCACGTTTCTTTGTGGAAATGAGAAAGTAGCGTGTTGTGGTTAGTTCTGCTGACCTACAAAGCAAATGCACAAAGGCATGGGATACTTCCATAAGGAAGTAAGCCTAAAAATGAAAGGGTCTACTGGGCAACTGACACGACTTCTGGCGTATGCTTACTGTCCTCTGAAGGTTCTCACCATGATCATTCCTGGCCTAGTACAGTCACAGCCCTTCACGTGCGTAGGTTCTCGTGCACAGCCCACACGTGTGGGTGCTGAACAAGGAACCTGAGACAGGTTTGAAGGAAACCTCAGCTGCGCCTAAAGATTTTGCTGTCCCAGGCAGGCAAAATATGATCTTCCCCAGAACAAAGGCCTCGCTTTGCCACTCGTTGCTATTCATCGCAGTCTTCTTCCAAGAAGCAACATGATGTGTTTTGCAATTAGTTTATAGATCCAGTAGCTACAGTCCCATTTCCATGCGTTGCACTCCATTTGTCGCTTAAATAGAAGGCCCTACAGAGACCACAAACCTGAGGAACGATTGGCATTCAAAAACAAAAGTGTTTTGATAAAGATTGAAGGAAAACTGATGAAGGAAACACAGACAGTGTTAGGAAAGAATAAAAGTTAAAAGATTAGGATGACTGAGGAATATAGGGAAGGCACTTGATTTCATTATTTACATTATTTTAAAGCTACTCGTTTGTGGTTTACACAGATAATTACTGGCAACTGCACGAGAAATATTTACAGGAATTTTGGTGCTCAACTGTTACAGTAATATGAAAGACCATTGATCTAAACCTGCTATCCTTCTTCAATAGATTCGATCCCAACCTTCTACATCACATCAGCCAGGAAATTTAAATTGTGATAGGGTCAATTATATTCATCAGCTCTTGCTTTGGCTTCTGAGAGGGACTTGGGGTTTCTGAGATACTGGGAGCCTACATGAAAGGCAACGGCAGTCCTATGGTACCTCCTCCTTTATTTATTTGATCAAAATTCTCTTTATTCTACTGTATATTGTACCCTCACATTCAAGTCTGTAATGCTTTTTTCTTGTAAGAGCGTAAGGAAAGGTTATGACTCCGTCAAAATATTTGCCTTTCCAAACCTTTTTGTGATTGGTTTCCTCCTTGGTAGAACATTTTCTGGAAAAGGCAACAGAATCCCATCAACATTTTTAAATAAGTAAAAAGAAATACATTTAAAGCTTTTGGAAAGTTTACAACAACACTGCCTATTCTTTGGTGCCACGGTAACAGCAAAAAATACTGATATCTGAACTGCAAATGGTGTGCTCCCTAATGCTTACAAAGGAGTGTGTTCTTTCATACACTTAAAAATATACTATTCAATGAATTTAAGCCATTTGAGTACATGCCATGTTGGTTCTTCCAAAAGCAAAATGTTATCCTTGTGTATGTATGTCTGAAACTAGTTAAAAATTTAACTGAAAGCCAAACTTTTTATTTAAAGCTGTTAATTGCTATTGACCAAAAAAGAAAAATAACAGGTGAACCACTAACACCTGTGCAACCTTCAAATAAAAGAAGACAATAATTAATTACAAGTGTTTACAAATTAACATTTTTACACGTTTTCACCCTGCATGTGAGCAGGGTGCATGTGTGGCTATGGGGTGCATACAGTGTAAGCAGGTAAAGGAACAATTACCAGGAAGTCCTTATCAAGGGGTATTATATACAGGAAAGGTTTTAACTAGCCAGAGGTGGAGAAGAGAAGGAATTAGCCAAGATGGAGAAGAGAATGAAAAACAGGTAACGAAGGACGTATTAAACCATATTAGTGACAAACCCTTGATCTCCAGGGTAAGAAAACACAAGAAGAAGAGACATCAGGCTGAGTGGTGAATGGAAAGAAACAATGAGGAAAATGAGGTGATGATGATTATTGAATTTACTCAAAAAAGTTGCAAATACTTGCTATGGTTACATAAGCTGTGTATTTTATCTTGGATAGCTACCTGCCACACACCAGAAGTAAAACAAACATTTTCCAGAAAGCCTGATATTCCCCACACTCAATTTAGGTGGATTAGATGAAATTTCCTCTTTCTTTTCAGCAATTTTGGTAGACCGCTGTACATTACCAAGGGTTGCCATTATCTTCCTCTGAACACCGCCGAAATGGTTTGTAATTTCATCCCAGTATTACCAAAGAAACCTGTAATCTCCAACTACCTTATTTTAAATAATACAGCCCAGCAATCACATCAACAAGCAGAATCCTCACAAATGAGGAAGTTTATATCTGGAAGAAAACAACAATATTTATTTTCTATCACTTACCTTCAACATAAAATCACCCGGGCATCTTAAGAGTGTAAACAACAAGTGTAATCACAATTCTCTTTTTGTCTACGGAGGAAACGCATTGGAAAGGTGCAAAAAAACCCATATTAACAGTAAGGCTTTTTGGTAGAACTGGTATAACTGGGAGTGCGTTTAGCACAGGCAATATGCTGTAATCTGTCATTACGTGCTGGACTGCTGTCAAAATGCCTTCCGATACTGAACATCTAGATAGATATTTACTAGATTTAATCTCCTTCACTAGCAGAGGTTGGGAATGCAACCAATTTGATTGACATTTCAAAACAATGCTGTGGATTGATACTAGTTTCAGCAGAAAACCACACAACCTAGTTATTTTTTTCATTTTTCTATAAATATATACTTTTTAACAAACAGATTTCTGGTTTCCATTGTAAAACAGTATGGTACTTTGAATCAACCTGTTCATTAGCAGTGTCTGATCACCTCCTGAGAGATTTTTCCAGGGATCCTAAACAGTCAAAGGATAAAATGCCAAGCAGAGTAGGAATTTATGGAAAGATCAGTGTTTTAGATAGCAGTCCATTGGTATAAGATACTCAAATTAATATTTTTTTAAAAAACAAGTTAAAAAAGTTATTATAGAAGGTGTTTATCAGATGAGAACATTTTAGCCTCAACTGAAAAAACAACACTTTAGTGGGTTATGGCAGGAAATAAATAGGAATGAACTTTTATCTTATAATATGACATAATGAGCTCTGTGAACTAATGAATCCCAAATCAATTCAGGGACTGTCTTATTTTCACCAACACAGAGAATTCCTACCTTTGTATGTGTATGTGTAAGTGTGCCTATCTCATTATAAATTGCACTCGTTATTTCTGCTCACCACCTTAATGATGGAGTCACTTCAGCATTTCGATACAGTCACCATGAACACTCATTCAGGAAAGTGAAGGGAGGTTTCTTTATAGACATTCATATTCCTCTTGCTACAATTATACCTGTACAAATATATATTTCACTGGCCTTTCCCTTACTTAACATTAGTGTGATGTTTAGGTTTTTTTCCACAGATGACCTGCAGGGGCTGGGGATAATTTTTCCTTTCCTCAAGATACAGTTTGGCTTTTGGCAGTTTTTTTTCTACTTTGCTCTGAATCACCTTGGACTGGCTATAGCTATGGATGAAATGGTGTGCTGGATGCATCCATAATCTTAGTGCTTTGGTGCACCACATCCGATGGGCAGGGACTCTAGAAAAACAGGGAGTCGACTTGTCTATGGCGTACAAGAGTGATCCACATCTTGGAGGTGCTGAGATGCTTCCATGTGATTCTCTCACTGTTGTGGGAGTTCAGATACAGGCTGTGCCTTTCACCATCGCTCCTCTCTTCTTGTGGCACCCTGCAGCTTTCTTCAATCTGGCATTAAATTGTCTGAAAAGGTTTTGTGGCTGGCAGCTCTTGGGGCACATGAATTAGGTGCTCTCTTCACCCATCCTCTTGGAAGCAAGTCCATCACATGGCTGCTTATCACTGGGCACAAGACTTGTTAACCTGTGCAGCCTTCTCCAGCCTGTGTTTGTAAGCACCAAGTGGGAGCACAAGAGAATTGTTTGCAAATTCAGGATACTGTTATTGAAAGAATCCCAAGTCTAGGCATTTGCAAAATCTCGAGTATTTTCTTCATAAGGTGCTTTGGGATTTGCAGGGATGGAAAACCCTATAAAACTACGAGGTATTATTAGTAAACTTTCCTTAATGTTCTTCTCTGGGTATGAGCAAAGATAACGCTGGTCGGCTAATGATTTCCAAGGAATGCAGTTGTACTAATAACGAGATATACACACTCGGGCTGGGATCCTTCTCGGTCGCTGTGATTGCTCCCCTCTACCCGAGGCATTTTATAAAATATGGTAATTAACGCAGCGCCTTCAGACAGTCTAAATTTATTGCGATTTATATGTTCAGGAGTGCTGGTAAAAGGCCAGTGCTGGCATTTCTTTAACTAATAATTATTGTGTTTTATTGTTGTGGTTCTCTAACACATTAACGAGCGAGGACCCAGCTTTATTAGAATTCACTTGGCCCCACTGTTCCATGCATATTTATTATGCGAGAGAATAGGATTCTCTTCCTCTAGCCTTCACTAATTTAAAAGAAGATATCCTCAATGAAATGTATTCAAATATTTTGACATTTTGCTTCACCTCACTTACAGAGCAGAAATTGTTTCTGACAGTTATTATACAGTACGGGAATCCTGCTGTTTCACTCTGCTGAAGCGCAGGTTGAAAAGACACAGCGATTGCATTTTGTTCAAAGAGTGATTCTCTGGCCTAGAAATAGCAACACTGTCAGCTGTGATTCACTGGAAGTTTAGATAATATCCACTCTGTACCTCTCCACCAAGAACATGGAATTTTTTTTCTTCTTCTTCTTCTTAAAACAGAAGAAAATGAATCAAAGTGTGGAAAATGTAGCACCTCCAACTTTGGAAACCTGAAGTAGAGGAAGGTTTTGATTTTGAAATGTATGTGGAAATTGGGAGAAGTGGGAGTGAGGGAAGCTGAGTGGGAATTTTTTCCTTCAGACACTTTCAGTCCTGTCTTTTACTGTGTTTTAGACAGGCCTTTTACAAGACAAACAGCAGAGGTAAAAAATGTAAATACCTGGGAATTTCCAAAGATTTAGAATGACTAAAACAATTATAGGCAGTACCTGCCTGTCTTTTCTTTCGTGTCATGCTTCCAGGCATGCTACGTGTATGGCAACCTCTTTTTTAATACAATAGCATCTATATGTGGAGCACAACAGTAAATTTCTCAGCTAATGCCCCCCAAGATTGCTTGTAACATGAAATTCTCAGCTTTTCTTTCCCCATTTTAGCATTTTGATGCTGTCTCAAAAATATATAGGTTGAAAAAGAGATTTTGTCTTCAGTTCTATACAATCAACTCTGAGTGAAGTTAAGAAGGGCTGTGGTAGCATATTTAACACTATAATTTAGTCCAAAAGCCCTTGCTTTTAGAGCAAATTTTAAGTTTCACGATGGTTTTTTTATTCAATGGCAAGTGGTAGAGCACCTGGAGAATCTCAAGCAGGAGGAGGAGGGAAGAATACACGGAAAAATCTGTAAAAGGCTCTCCCAGATGCTTTGCTGCTCCCTTTGCTGTTCATGTTATGCAGATCCTATATCAGAATTGAGGTTTCTCTTTTCAGAATAAGAAAGAGGAAGCCAAATGCACAGTGAAAAGAAATCATAACAGTGGTATTTAATACAGTTCCTTAAGATTTCAGAAATGGAGTTTCTGTCAAAACCACAGAATATCGCAGAAGGGGGTAGAAGACAGTGATAAAGGGCTTGTTCTCGTAAAAGGGGATTGTTCAGCTGTAATCTCTGTTAATGCTCCTGTCGTATCACAGGAGAATCTGCCTATTACATTGATGAGAAAA
Source organism: Grus americana (assembly GCF_028858705.1). Classification (NCBI taxonomy): domain Eukaryota; kingdom Metazoa; phylum Chordata; class Aves; order Gruiformes; family Gruidae; genus Grus; species Grus americana. The sequence goes on from NC_072854.1 coordinate 45,314,380, forward strand.
TAATGAATGTAGTATCTGGGAAAATCATGCTGCTCAAATTGTTTCCTAAATTTTGCAAAAAAAAAAAAAAAGCCTGCCAGACAGAGACAGACATTATTAACTGGAGTGAAATAATGAGAGTGGCTGCAGGACATGGCCCTTCTTGTCCTGGAGATGCAAGTCCAGACTGTCAAATGTGATGATCAGCATGGCGTGCAAGCGCGGATCAAACCCCAGTCTATTAAGGCAAGTGAACAGAAGCTTTAAATCAGATTTTGTTTTGTGCCACTTCATCAGGGGGCTGGAGGAAATAGGACGCGTGTGAAGGGTTCCCCAGAAGGCTTTGGAAAGTGTGGCATGTGGCAACTATTCTCTGCTAGTCGCTCGGGCATGAGGCATGCTCACCCTCACAGAATTGCGTGGGGATGGGACCTCCATAGCTGGAGCCCTGCCAGAGCAATCACCCATTAACGAACCACCATGGTTTCAAGCACCACGGTCGCTGACTGTCCGAAGCATCTGTCCTCTCCTTGTCAGGGCTGCATCCAGCCTTCCTCTGGGCACAGAAGGCACGGTTCCCCCAGCAGCTGCCTCTCCAACTCACGTTAAAGCTCTCCCCCAAAAAACAGGTCTTGTCCATGCTCCTGACCTACCCCAGCTCCTGGCCTCTGCTGCCCCTCGAGGAGCGATCTCCTTGAACACCTCCTCCTATGGCAACAGTCATCACACGCTCAGAAATAACAGGATGTCAAAGTGTGAGATGAACAGGTTGATCTTAATTGGATGCCCTGCTCTTGGGACCTCTGCTTCCACGTCATTTTTCTAGAGAATCATACTTTATCTCTCAGGAAACAGTTGCTGGCAGAACAGGGTGTCTTCTGGAAACATGATTTGCCTAATTTTGGAGTCTGAGAAAACTTGTCTTGCCTTTGATCGCCTTATTTATGTGAAATGTCAGCTGGTATTTGTGTAACTATATGTTCCAGCTTGTGCAGAGGAAGAAACCATTGAAATGAGTGACTAAATCCTCACACCTGTTTTGCTTTTAAGTACAGGGGATCCACAGGAAGTTCCTGTTTGTTAATGGAATGATTTGTGGACCCTACCCAAGGGAAAGGAGATTTTAAAAGTAAACAGATAAAATGCACTCAGACGTCATTTTCAACAATCAAAGAGCTGAAATCGCTAACCCTGCTTCCCAGATCTAACATCATAATATCGTTTCAGATCCTCATGCAACATGCAGCCAGCTGTGCCAGGACTGTAATTATAGTAAAGGTTGATTATCCTCTCTGACATGATTTTCCCACCTATATTCATCCCGATATTTTTCATTTCCATAAAACATAAACCAATACTTTTTCCCTTTTATATTTTTTTTATTTAAAGGACAGGCTGGCTTCTCAAAGACTGTCTGTGAAGGTATTGACAGGAACTGTGTCTCACGGGAGGTCTGAGAGACACTGATATCCAGGGTAAAATCCTGCACCCCAAAGTCAGTGAAGTGGGACTTCACTCTTTGATTACACAAATAGGATTAAGACTGCCTAAATTGGCATTGGCTATTAAAGTTAACAAAAAGGTATTTCAAATAACAATGCGATTATTAAAAAGTATAACTATAATCTCAATTTCAAAGACTAATAATACCAGTCTGTGAGCTGGCAGGCTTGATTCTTGAATTTAGGGCTCATGTGATCCTTATGGACAATAATTTGGACAATATTCATTTAACAGAAATGTATTAACTCTGACAAAAAGAAGAAGGAATAAATAAATGGGCCTTGGAAGAGGGGAGAAAAATCCTGTCACCTGTTTCACTTCCAAAAGCAATCATCTCATCTGCTTTCTATACCCAAAACCCTCTCAGAACGTCCCACACAGCCCCACTACCCCAGGGGCCATTTTGGTGCAGGAGAAACATGGAAGAGTCCAAAACTTGCCTGGTCATCACTGGGCTGATGCTGTAGGGAAGACAGAGGATGCAGTTAGGATGCTTCTGGCTCACCCTCAGGAACTACGTCTTGTTTTCTGGGTTTAAGCTGGTCCCTTTGGGCTCCCCATATAGCCCGTGGAAAGTAGGAAACCCCAGAGAGCAGGCACATTACCTGTGTACTTATCTTAGGATAAAGTAAGCTTCAGATGCCTGTATTAGGTGAGGTAAGTCCTACCTGTCAGTCAATACACCTGAGATCACTGATGATGCTCTGGAGGCAGGCTAGGTAAAGACAGAGCCCTCTGTCAGCCTCTTATTAACCCCTAATAATTTACTTCTGTAAAACTACCCACCACTTAGAATAAAAGCCATCAGACAATATGCATGCGCTAAATAGCAAACACATACATTGCATCATACTGCCTCATAGTACCAGCCGTCACCCTGGCCCCAGTGTAATGAGCTTGCTACCAGTGTGAACGAGAAAGCAAGTTGTCTAAGCAAGACAGCAAGAGACAGCAAGTTGTTTAAGAAAGAAGGGGCAGTGGATTCACGCATGCAGGCAAGGAGACACCGACGCAGTGGTGGCCAGCATGGCTGGCTGCGGTCTCAGCCTCAGCAGCGCTTTCACCACTGTCCAGATCTGTGTAGGGATCCTGTTGGCTTGGAGAGAAGGTAATGCTTAATTTTGCAATGTTTACAGAGATCCTGCCAGGAGTGGAGGCAGATCAAGAAAACTGGGAAGACCCTTCTCAGAAACGCAGCAACTAAGCAATGAAGGCTGCTAGTCTAGGCAGACCTGGGAACTCACCTTACAGGAGGGAATGGTACATACAGCTAATGCATAGGAGGGAATAGGTAAGAAAAAAACTTAAATACTAACCTGAGGAGGTTATGTTTGATGTGACAGAGAGGAGGAAAACAGTGGAGGTATTCAAAGAGGAGTAATATGGTCAGTGATAGGCCAGTAAAATAATTTCTAGCAGGAAAATGAGTGCTAAATAGCATTTGTCAAGAGGTGTAGAGTTGAAGTGAGAAGAGCTGTGGTTGTGTAGAGGAGTTGGAAGTACCTGTAACTGAAATATCACGAAAGGCTTGACATGATGTAAGGGCTGTGAGGGCTTAGAGAAAGGTACAGTACATCTGTAGAGTGTCTAGCATCATGCACTTATGTAATTAGTCAACCCTACGTACTGTCCGGACTCAGCCCCCATGGTGGGATATGGCACTCTCTTGTTTTCCACAGCACCTGAAAATGGCCCTCTCCACTCCTCTGTGCTCTCCGGACTCTGTCCTCCTGCCTTCTCACTAAGCTTAGGACTGAGACAAGCAGCAAGCTAAACTGCTTGCAGATAGGGTTTAATGAGCACTAGCCACACACTGTAGTTCTCTATAGGTCAAGAAAATGAGCAGTGATGGGATTAAGATTCGTTCGATACCAGCCCAATGGCAGTATTATAGCAAAGATTGATTATGCAAAACTAAAATTCAATTCTAATAAATGCAAGTTAATAGGCTTCAGAATGAAAGTGTGTGGAAGCACAAGAATAAAAACCAGGGATGCATTAAGAAATACACTTTTGGAAGCCCAAATAAATGGAACGCATGGAGAGCCCCAGCAGCTGGTGCCGGCTGTGCTCCACGGCATTAACTGCCACAGAGGCAGCGTGCGCTGGGACCTGGCACAAGTCACAGGTAACGATCGCCAGGACTGCTCTGCTCACCTAAGACCTTGCTACCGAGAGAACATGTGCGCAATGACCAAGCTGAGGTCCCAGGTGCTCGAGCTGCCGCGCTCCCTACCCCATGGGGGCAGAGGAGGTGCCACGAGATTTCAGCGTCTCAGCACAGCAAGCATGTCTGGTCACTTCACTCAGACTCACAATGTCATAAAGAAGAGCTTAGGAGAGCGGAAAGGGAGTAATGCAGGCTGTGATCACAAGTCATAATATTTGTACCTTCTGTTCTGCTGATTTAAAAATTATCTTCATTTCTAATATCCACTGCAATAAGTTTTCTAGCCAGTTTCTCCCAACCATCTGTTTCCGCAGCTGACCTTTAGAGACAGGAACACTAGTGGGCTATGTAATTCCTCCTTAAATCTCAAGCAAGTTCTGCTGCAGATATTTCAGCACCAATTTCTCCATAAATGACAGCGCTAACGGTCTCACTGTTCCAGGCTTGTGATTGTTCGGATACAACCTTTTCCATTCATATTAATTGGCACTGGGTTTATTTAAACCCAATACTATAGGTCTCAGAGATTACTCCTATTTTGTAAACCATTGGGTAGTAAAAGCAACTGAATGTATCAGAGAATTCTACTACCTAATTACAAAATCTGCAGATTTTCTCATTTAAGCAGAGTAAAATCCAATACAGTTCAGTTTTACTCTCTCTTACTTACTTACAAAGTTAGAACTATGGCCTTTTCTCGTTTTAATTGCTCAGAGGGGAATTAAATTCCTCCCAATATCTTTACCAGCTGTTTCCCTAAGAGATCAGTCTGGGTATTTATATGGTCCCAATCATCACGGTCTTTCTGCTAATCCCAAGGACTATATTCATAGATTTCTGTTTGTGAAATCCCTGTGGGATGGGGTAGCGCTGTTATCTCCACTGTACAAATAAGGGACTGACAAACAGAGAGATGAAGGGTTCCCAGCTGGGAAAGAAGGGCGAGAGTCCCTTGGGATTTGGGCAAGGAAATGCTTGGCACGTCAGTGGTCTTGCTGACCACAGAAGTCCGCAAGCAGGTGCTCTGCCCATGTGCAAAGGAGGACTAGAGAAACCTAATAGCGTAAAAGCAAGGACCTTGCTCGAGGTACCCAGGGGCTGAGGGAGGTGTCCTTGGCCCAATGGGCTGGGCTCCCTCAGTAGCTGAACAAAAATGATCAGCGCTTGCAAAAGGTGGACTATTTTTCCTTGTCTGGAAAAACAGGTGGGATGGAATCTTCCAGAGATGAGGTAGAAACCCCTTGCATAGACCAGAAGCCATTGTTTAGATGGGCCAAGGCAAAGTGAGAGGAATTTCAACTGGGGTTGATACACCCATTTACAGACTTGGGGCTGTGATTATTCAGGGTGACACATGAAATCTGGAAAGTTGGCAAGGCACCAAATTCTGATCTCCTAATCGATGTGTGGTTTCCTAATGGCTGAACAGTCTATGTTTTCAATTTCCAGACTCCAGATTAGCGTAAAGTCAGAGCATCAGTTGCAGCTCTTCTTAATGGAATAGCACTTAAAGCAAAATTGATGCCTCTTTAAGAGCAAGTCAGTCCTGAAACAACAGGTTTCTGCCAGATCTTGGGCACATTCTTGGAAAGCAGTGCACTCACTGACCATTATAACCAGAAAGCCATCAAAGTCATTGCAACAAATGCTGGCTTAGTCACTATTTCTTCTCAGAAGTACTCTGGATTGGGGTTTTGCCTGTGTAAAGGGTTCAGGATTTGCCCCAAAAGTAATAAAAAAAAAAACCACCAACTTCCATATATACCTCACTTTCAAATGCTACAAAGCATTTTCCCCAGATTAACGAAACGGGCCTCACAAATTTGCCAAAATGTATTTTTCTCCCTTTAGCTAATAGGGAAACGTCAGCACAGGAGGTGAGCTTTCTGCCGGGGTCTGTCAGCCTGCCAGACTCCAGACCTCTGCAGAACGGTAACTGCCTGAATAAAAGCGTAGTGTTAGTAAGATAAGACTGCAGTAAGACAGTCAATGAGTACATTAAAATCTAGGATACACAAAGTTCACTGGGCTTCTTCACTGAAAGGTTCAAATATTTTTTGGTTGTGCCTACGTTATTCGACAGCGCAGACCAGGCTGAAAACCTACAAACAGTAGAGAGGAACAGGTTGTTCAGAGTACCTTATGTTAATCCCATAGACATTTCTTTAATTCAGACAGACTACCCGTAGTCTGGCCCCATGGGCTGAATGCCCATTTGTCGCTGGGGCACGCTCCTAGTGCAGAAACACTCTTAATGCCCATTTTAAGCCTGGTTGTACACTGTAGTCGCCATTTGTTCTCAATTTGCCTAAAGGAAGAAACTGTTTCTAGACTGGAGGAATCTCTTGGTTCATTAGTACTCTACAAGATTGAAAAGATGATGTTTTAAGTGTCTGAGGAATGTAGTGCTGAAAGACTTCTGGGATTCTACGATTCTATGATAATTCTACCATGGTTGCTTTGTCTTAAAAGTTTGGGACCGTGCCCTCCTACTGATTAGTGAGCCCAGAAGTCTTTCAGCACTACATTCCTCAGACATTTCAAACATCTTCTTTTCAATCTTGCAGAGTATTAATTCTATATGGCACATCGCCCTGCATCGATTTTAACTTTGATCTTGAGGAACCATTCAATGCAGCGATTGGTATTTAAATCTAATGCCCCTAATAGTTCACTCTTGTTCATTTTCCAAATGGCACATGTCATGGTCTTTCATAGCAAATGTTGGGATGCCAGTGGTGTGGATACAGACTGATGTATACTATGATCCGCAGATGAGAGAAAACACAATGACCTTGATTTGAACACAGGCACCTTAGGTGACAGACCAATGCTAAAGGGCAGTCACATCTCACGTTGTCATTTCAAAGTGTGTATTCAGTGTAACTTTTTAGAAAACAAGATGAAATATAATTCTTTAGCTTCAAAGGAGTCTTTTTGAAAGTTGTGATATTTCAACAAAAGATGACAACGTGCCACCACAGAATAACTTGTGAATGCAAATACTGCTCACCTCATTGTTCCTGGTTTTCTTCAGAAGCCGTACATCTTACTTTTCTAAAAAATGTAGGCTGGAGAACTAATAGAATTTAAAAGAACTTCCTTTCAATGTGAAGAGTTGTAAGACTGTTAGTTCTCCAAGTCTTTAAGGAAATCCAATTAAAAGTCTCTTTATATTCATGCACCTTACCAAAAGAGGAACTTTTTTTCTCTGTTGGTGTCATTTTCTCAGCAGGGACTCCACCGTGACATTGGTGCTGAGTTTCAGTGCCTTTCTCATTAGGAGACAACTGCCATCAATTCCCAAGAGACTGGGGTGGGACCCAGCCACACCGCCCTCACCAGCAGCACATTATAAAAGGGGCTTAATGTTCATAAGCAATGCATAAAGGTTCTCCAAGGCCACTGGCTTCAAATTTTTAAATATGTGCTCTGCTGAGAAATGCAAAGTCTAAAGGTAATTGTTCCCATATTGTACTGTGAACCTCTGAGCAAAAGGCTTTCACTTCCCCTCCATTTACAGCAGTACGTAATCAAAGCTATTATTATTATTATTATATCCTAAACAGTTTAAAACAAGTGTCTGTTTGCCAGACTTTTAATATATTCACACCAATAATTTCTGATGCAATGCTTACAGTTTTACAAACAACAGTGAATTTGGGGAAATCTGAAGTTACAAGAGATGAAGACATTAATAGAAGGAATATTAATTCAACATTAATAGGAGGAGTATTAATTCAATCTACATTATATCAATCTTATGAAAGACTCTTTTAAGACTGTCAAGTAATCACAACATTTTCAAATTAATAACCTCCTATCTCCTTTGCCAATCACATTTACTGCAATGTTTCTAGTAACAATCCCTTACTGATAGGCCCTGGTGGTGTGATGTTAAATTCCACTTTTCCTTATTAATAAGGGTTTAGTCATTTATGTTTCCAAAGAGATGACAGAGATACACCAAGCCACAGATAGCCTTTGTGCCATTGTACGGGCATCCCGGGGCAGCGCCAGTGCGAAGACTCCTCCTGACCCAGGGGAACGTGACCCAGGGGGATGTACAGACAAACATCACAGGTTGCAGGGCACCTGTATCATCAATTTGGCACAAGAAGGATGTATCGCCCTCTCCATTCCGATCCGGAGGGCGGTTTCAGCGTGAATCTCCTCGCTGTACTCACGCACAGAGCTCTGGCTCCCACCACATCACTCGGCCAGAGCAGGTTTGCTCCATGGGAGATGCACTTCATAAACACACTTCACATTCTCCAGCGCCGTGGGCATTCAATCCATGGCACCAGACCTGATAAAACCCTCCAAATGTGCACAGGGCAAACAGGAGGGTTTGGCACCAGCTCTGTCACTTCATGTACCTGCTCCACCGAGCCACGCTGCCCGCTGGTTCACACACAGCCAAGGAAGGTGAACTGGGATGGAGTCTGTGACCGCTGCCATCAGCCATCAGCTGATCCACAAGAATTGCATTCTCTTTAAACCTCAGAAGCATGTAAAACTCTATGACGGTTTCATAAAACGTGTCAGAACAACCCAGAGCTGTTCTGTAGGGTAACTTTCATGGTCTTCATAGATCCACTGAGTCAA